>NC_091988.1:26211235-26569866 GCF_044704955.1 Pristiophorus japonicus
GACAACCAGTTCTCAATCCATGTCAGCACACTACCCCCAATCCCATGTGCTTTAACTTTGCACATTAATCTCTTGTGTGGGACCTTGTCGAAAGCCTTCTGAAAGTCCAAATATACCACATCAACTGGTTCTCCCTTGTCCACTCTACTGGAAACATCCTCAAAAAATTCCAGAAGATTTGTCAAGCATGATTTCCCTTTCACAAATCCATGCTGACTTGGACCTATCCTTTTGAATGAAGAAATTTCTCCTCATCTCAGTCCTAAATGGCCGACCCCTTATTCTGACATGATTATCCCTTGTTCTAGACGCCACTGCCAAGGGAAACATCCTCCCAGCATCTATCCTGTCAAGCCCTTTTGTAATTTTATATGTTCAATGAGATCAGTTCTCATTCTTCTAAACTCTTGGGAATATAGGCCAAGCCTACTCAATCTCTCCTCATAGGACAATCCCCACATTCCTGATTATAACTGCTCAACCATTGGTGGCCGTGCTTTCAACTGCCTGGGCCCTATGCTCTGAACAGAACAAGCAACAGCGTATCCTTTCAACCAATTAGAATCCTCACTGAGACAAGCAGAGTCTATAACGGAAAGTGTATGTTAGATTATTTAATCAATGTAAAACCATGTACAGCAAGCTAAATAAAGAGAGGAAACAAAAGATGGGATTAAGAGAGAGAGAAATAAGAGACAGAAAGTAAAAAAATCATTCTAATTTAAAAATAAATCTACAACAATAATTAAAATCTGAAGGAATGAGACGCCACACTTGTAATTGTTACTGTTCAGTGCCAGAGAAGTTGTTTGGCAGTAATTAAGGCTTGTGACACCACTAAAAATGTATTTATACTTAAATGGTCATGCCCGAATGGTCAAGCCCTAACTTTTTCTGGTGTGTTTAGTGAGTATCTTGTGGATAATTACTACAACTTCATGCCCTTGCATGTATTTCACACAAAGTCCAAGGGCAAGGTTGTGCAGCTTGTGGAGGAGCAGGGTAAATTGTACAACAACTTCCTTATTCCCGCATTTAACTGTGCATGTGCGAATGCCAGAAGTTGTTGTCCGATTTACAACATAATAATGGTGAGTGCTGTTAGCCACACCATTGTTACTACCACAAAATCTGGACCAATGTTTGCATAAGAAAAGCTCAATACTGTTAAAGCTTGTGGAAGATAATTTATGCAAGTATCATTTAGTTCTGTAGACGCTTATGAATTAGGATTGATAAAAAGTCCCCCAAAGCAATGACATAATGACCACAAAATGAATAATGAAACAATGAAGCAGGGGATTATGTCCTCGAGTGTGCTGCTTTAAGTTGTTTAGGTAAATCTTTTCTTGACTGCATCTTTATCTCAGCAAATATTACTTACTATCACAGAGTGGCCTGCAGAACTGCCAGTCCCAACAATTCAGACCTGCTCTGAAGTAGATACCAATGGGATTCCTTTATAATTTTTTTTCAAAGAGTGCACCATTGTGCTAAACTACTGTCATACAATCTTATCTATCACCTGTGCAATCTTAGATTGCTTTAAAAAAAAGACCAGGTTTGACTGTCAAAGCACTTGTGGGGTTTACACAAGAACATACTAATCTAGATGAGGCATGCCGTGCATTCAGAAAGACTTACTCATCACAGTTTAGGAGACTGCCACAAATGAAATAAAAAGTCCGTCAACCATCCCCTCCTCCCAAACAAAGTAGGTTATGCGGTTACCATTTCTTTACTTCAATGAGTGAAAATTACTTTGTTTCCTCAAACAGGATCACGCAATGACAATGCAGTCAGTGTGTCAGTAACGGAATAATGTTTAGTCAATATAAAATTGATGGAAAGTTGCCAATTAATTCATAAATTGTAAAAACAATAGATTAATGAAAATCTAATCTATACTGAACAAGTTCCAAATAAAACAACATAGATGATCCATAGTGGATATTAATCAATCATAATGCAGTTTCCCACACTACTTTATGATTTCACAGAGCTTGCAACAAGACTTATCAGGTATATAAAATACTGCAAGGACTGATTCTTCACCATGCACAATCTTCAAAATTGTCACTTATTTCATAATTAGATGATAATATGCACGAATCACAAAAATTAGAAAAATAAAACTCATCGCAAGTGCTTAGGAGGCAGCAAGAACACATATAGTCCTTTTATCTCCAATACATGCATTTGTATCCAGCTCAAACCAATAATATAAACATCTCTCCTCTGCCAATAGTAAAGCGCCTGATGTGAAACCAATTTGGGCATTCTCAATCCATCCTCGCTATTAACAATGGGCTGTCATGATTTAGGTTTCCATTTAGTCAGTGGTGCTGTGACACTCCCCCTGTCCTCCAAATAACAGCTTCAGTTTTAGTACAAATAGTTGTGAATCTCCTCCAGCCTCTTCATTTTAATGTTCCTGAAAGTTGCCATATTAATGCTATTTTTTGAACATTTGCAACTGTAATGTAATTTCTAGATTTCTCTCCATCAACTTTCCCACTATCCTTTTTTTAATCTGGAACTTATATCTTCATCAAGGCCCCAATCTTAAAGCAGTGTGGGTAACATCATGCGAGACCCATCAGTCTATAGAATTTAAGTGCCAACCTTTTATTTCTGTTTGAATGGTTACAGTTAATGACTAAGCATTGCAACTTAACCATGTGCAATTGGTTGGGTCCATATTAAAACTTTTTAATTATCTGTCTCATTACCATAACTTTGCCAGTGTTAACCACATATTTTAATCCACATTGATTGTGGAACAATGAGCATATATTTAAGGTTTCCAGTTTTTAATATTTATTTCTTAACCATTTTTGGTTTCAAAAAATATATAAATCACCATTTTGAACTGTGTCTCTTACTCAGCAGTTGAAGTGAACTAGAATGATCCAGTATGCTGTACCAGTTTTAATTTCATTGGGTATATGATGTTAACACTTGTGCGGGAAGGCAACGGTTCCTATCCACAACTACCAATCAGTAGCAGCATTTCTGCGGTTGAGTTCAAAATTTACTCTATCTATAGTATGGTCCCATCCCACTCCTGCTTTCTACTGTTGGCCTGCTCCTGGTTCTGTTCTCTTGCAATTTTCAGTAATGAGATTAACAACTGGTTTGTGTTGATAAATACTGCTGGAGAGGAGACAAGCTTGGAGCTCTTGTCTCTGTGCCAGGAATGAGATTTCTGGATGCATTGTCTTTTGCTTATAGATTTATTGAAAGAAATGCTACTCACAGACAACACACGATGCCAAAACTGTGGGAGGCCTCACGTTAAAATAGCCGAGGTTAGTCGCAAGATGATTAGCCCCTGGGTCTTCCTAACTTCACGTTACAATGGTCTCACTTTTATCCTATAGTGAATCTTAAATTTTCAAGTTAATAACCGTTCAGAATCTCAGTAATATACCTATGCAGTCACAGAAGTGATCTTCCGAAAAACATGGATGTTGTTTGCTCATAAAATTGAGTTTATAAATACAAGTATTGAAGATACAGTTACAACGATTGAAATCTGGAATCTTCGGGACCGACTCCGTGCCGGTTTTTGGGTTTTTCCGGATTTCAGACAAGAAAATCAATAGTCTGAAATCGGGAATCCTCGGGACTGAATCTGTGCTGGATTTCGACTTCACTGTGGACCAAATCCGTGCCGAATTTCGTGTTTTGCCGGATTTTGGATCTCGCCGCCAGCCGATCCTCCACACCTCGCCAAAATGTCCGGTTTTCGAACAATTCGGTTTTAGGAATTCCGGATTTGGAATGTTGCATCTGTACATCAATTTTCTCAGGCTTCTAGATAGATACTGAATAATTCAATTTTTTTAAGTCTTCAAAATACACTTTGTAGTATACTCTGTACTTGAAATGTTAAAAATAGGTTTCAGATATTTTAAAAGGGAAGGCCATTTGCTTCCTCTTGCCAGCTGTTGCTTTGCTGCACTTGAGGTGCAACAGTGATAATCTCACTAATCTGCCTCAAATCCCCTGGCCTGGGGTGATAAATGTATCATCCACTATGCACTCTCTAGATTCACTTCATTTATCAGTTCAAGGTAAAGAAAACACAGGTCTAATTAGGCACCACTAATCAGGTAGAATTGTAGGTGATTGACGACTAAAGAATTACTATCTGCTGCACACAAAAAGTAACAGATTGGCTACTCACTCGCAGAAGCAGGATATTTATCAACAGATGTTGGAATGCAAAGAAACGCAATAAATAGCCTGCAGCTTTTATTAAGACTATAAAATACTACTTAGCCAAAAAGCAACACTTTAATGGGTGCCAGAAAATATTTTAAACTTTATTATTTGTTTTAAAAATTAGCTTGGCTGTGCTGTTCAGACATTTAGTTTCATTGAAGCATTGAAGAACAATTCAAATATGCGCAACAAGGTTAGGATGGGAAACATCTTTTGGTATATCAAGAATCACTGGCTTTATCAGGCAAAGTATACAGAGGTAAAAATTGCTCAGTTCCGGCAGATGTAAACAATATAATGGAATTCTTCTCTCCTTTCCTTAGATGGGCATGAAATGGTGACTCAGGTTCTTTTTATTGGTTACCTGTTTGATTCCTATCATTTGGTGATTAAAATTTGCTGCTTCTGTTGGCAGATCTTGAAACTAATAACTGAACAATTAATTGTTTTTTTTTACTATATATGTATATCAATAAGTTCATAAGACGTCATGGGGTGAAATCCATCTCATAATGGAAAGCAGAAGAGGGCCTGTTTAATCTGCTAGCAAAATCACCATACTTGCGAATCACAAATTTCAACTTGTGCATTCCCACAATTTAATGAATTGATTTTTTTTTCAGAGAAAAACAAACATTTTGCATTTTTGCTACAGAATTTTCACCTCCATAATGTATGTAGTAATTCAATTTGTTTTCGGGCTGAGGTTTATCAAAATGCCAGACAATTTTGCATTAATTCAAACTTGATCAGCCATGATTTTATTGAATGGTGGTGCAGGCTCAAAGGGCCGAATGGCCTACTCCTGCATCTATTTTCTATGTTTTCTATGTTTCTCAGCAAGGTTAGTAGCGTGAAAGACTTTGGGCTCAAATTTGGCCCACCCCTTTTCTCGGCACACTCACCAGAGATGCGCCGACTTTGTGGGCTGAAAAGGGCACCGAAAAAATCTCCCCCGATTCTGGCCGCTGTGTTGCCTCTCCCGGGGCTTGGCGCGGCGTGGCCAGTCGATTGGGGGGCAGGGCTAAGACCCTGCGCCAGAAACAGTGCCGGCAGCTCTCCACATGCACGTTGGAGTGCGCGCACATGCAGCATGGGACCCGATGCATCCCGCCCCTATCCCTGGCCGAGTGGCCTCCCACACAGGCTGGCTGCTGCCTTCCCGGGCTAGAAGACCACAACAAGCAGGTTGGTGCGGGGCCCAAGCCGGGGCAGCGGGGATTGCGGGGGGTGGTGAGAACTATGTAGCCAGTCATTTTAATGAGCTTACTCAAGACTTTCCTTAACCCTGTTGATGAAAATACTTTCCTATCCAAGCTAATAGAAAATACTTTCAAATACATCATAATCAATTCATGAACATCAGATTTTGTGGAATAATTTTGCTTGAAATTTCACAATATTTAAAAGCATAAAACAAACAGTAAATTTCCTGGCTATATGGTATAAAATATTTCTATGATGGTGAGTGAGCTTAGGCAGCTGGGAGAACATAAGAATTACGAGCAGGAGGTACTTCTATTTTTTATTTGGATATTTTGGAAAAATGTAAATATGTTTTGTCTCTACTTTTACTTTTAGTTTAAGCTTCCATGAATGCTTCTGTTGTATAGTAAATTAACTTTGTGAAGTTTGTCATATGATGTCCTGTATAGCTGTTTGATCCTATTCACGTTCTTTATTCAAGTCATTAAGTTCTGCTGGCCTCCAATCTACCTACCTGCGCTGATTTCTTAACTCTCCACAAGGGTTTTCTGTGCGGCCACATACGCTGGCCTAAGTTAGTTTGGAGTAACTATTAGCTATCCAAAGTGGTCTAAATGGCCAAAACGGGCGTAGGTAGGTGGCTGGTAACGCCCTCTTTTGAAAAAAACTAAACTAAACTAAAAAAATCCTAACTCACTTACACCGGCACAAATTGAATGTGCAAAATGGGGATTTTTAAGATACTCCAGAAAAATCCAAGTTGCTCCAAAAAAATGGAACAACTCCTGGCCAATTTTGAGCCCATAGACTTTATAGGCACCAGTAACTTTGTTGCAACTAGCTGCACCTGCAAGTTGTTGATCAATTATTGCTTTATTTCACATAACTTATTTGTTCATCTGTTTGTAGTTGGAAGATAGGCACAGTGGTACAGCAGATATAATGCCAAGGAACTCTGTTCAAGCATATTTTGTTGTGCTCCATTAGTAAGGTAAGACAAGAGCATTGAACTAATGACTAGATTCCAACACTAACATTCTAAATGAAAAATAAGCATTTTTGGGACCTTCAAACATCAGATCACTTTTTAAATTTATGCCAAAAATAAACTTTCTTGGATGAATTTGAAGTTTGTGAATCTACAAGAGTTTGCACTTCAAGTTGAAAACAGAATCACCCATACAATTTAGAATGTTTTTCTTCACAAATAAAGTTAGTCATATTTCCACAGAGGCTTAGGTAAAGAGTCAGCAGCACATCTACTTTGCGGGGGGAAAAAACCTGAAACTCATCTGTATGACTTCAGTTTAAAAAAAAAGAAAACCATACCCAAGTGGAAGCAGTTGTGACCCTATCCATTTGAACTAGTCATATTCTGGCATGTTTAGCATTGAGGCCAAGTAACCAGCTTAAAGAGCTTTCAAAGAGTAATGTTAGATGTTAAATAATAATCAAGCTCTTACTGAAGGCACCATTTTTGCAGCTTTGCATTTAAGGAACCAGAAATAACAACTAATGTTATGATTTTTTGGTGAGAGGTGTGGGTTCAAATATTAGTAAGTACATTAGAATCCACCAATAGTTCATAGAAACACATTGGATGCACCAATACATCTCAATGTGCCTTTTTGACATGACCTAAAGAATGAACCAGTTAATTGTATAAGCTAATGTTTTATCCTAATAAATTTAAATGTGATTATTGGTTTAACCAAATGAATACAATTGAACAATTGGAAAGGGACTTTAACAAAAAAGTCCTCGACTTAAGTTACTGGCAGAACTCTTTTTGGGAGAAAATTAAAACATTAAATCATTAAATCGTGTCCCCCCGATCTGGGGGGAGTTACTGGCAGAATCAGTGGCAAACACTACAGCTGGATTCAAGTAATTGGGAGAGGGAGAGGGGAGAAATGTTATACTTCCTATTCTAAAGTGTGTACTCTCACCACAATCTTAAAAACTCACTTATCTACTTAATATGGGGCTTGTACTGTCTGAATACTGGTCACAGAATTAATGCTATAACTGTGCTTGAATAAACAATGTCTTGTCATTTATAAGCTGCATAAACAGCAAGTTGCTTTGTTTTGTCCAGACACATTGTGAAGGTAAAAAAAGAAAAGCCACTAGTATAATTGAGTGACTGGTTGTTTCCAGATTGCTACTGCACACAACAGAAAGGCATTTATATCAGGGGAAGGATACCTTTTTCACTGGTCTCAAACATGGTGTAATGAAGTGCGCGCAAGAAGTGCAATTACAGCTACACAACTACTTCTGTTACACACCCTATGGCCTGAGCAACAAGAAATTAATATCATATTTCACATTAGGTCTTCAGGGACAAAGTACAAGTCATGTTCACTGTTAGAAACATTCAGACTGGAGGCAAACGAATCTCCAAGGTGAGGATTCAAAAGCTGTGGAAAACAGCATTTTCCGACAGGGAGGAATTTTTCATAATCTTGGTCACCACAGAAGTTCTTTGTTTATCATTGTCAAAGTTGCTCTTACCTGAATAAGCCCAGTATGGATCCCCAGATTCTCTGCGTCTTCGTATGTGAATAACATTTTCAAGCTCATTCTCCTGCAGTGATCCAACATGATCTTCTGTCAAAGCTAAGAAAAAGTGGGGGAAAAACAAAATGTCGATTGTGACTGGAGTTGTATTGATTTTATATGGAAAATTTACAAAATAAATCTAACGCTCACAATTAATGAAATAATGAATGTATTTACACAGCAAGGTTTTCCTTGCATTTATTTTCAATTATTCAGGGTGTTTGCAGTTTTGATCTTCAAACAGATGCTGCAATAATTTAGCTCATGTCTATGTAATCGGATGGTAACTGGATCACCCATAAAAAAACTATCTTTTTAAAATTCTGGAGATACCACAAAGCATCCAAGAAGTTTAAAATATGTAGTAAAATCACCTGGTTGGTCAAAGAAAACATTTAGTAGTGAGGAGATAAAGAACAACACCCTGACCTCTGTAAACTTAGAATAAGTTAATAAAACAAATTGGAAAACAGAAGATTTTTTTGCCATCCCTCCAGGACTGTCCTGGAGAATCCAGGAATTGGAGATTAAACTCCTGTTAAGAGCAACCCAAGAGAAAAATCATATGGGCATTTAAAAAATCCATTCTTTGAACACTTTCATTTATTAGTTATGTTGGAGATGGGAAAAGACTGACTGAGCAGGTGGTTGGAGGCCGGAGGTCATGTGATAAATCTTCCAGGAATACACAGTTGGCAACCCTTCTGGAAATTCAGCAACTCTGCAAATAAGTGCTTGAAGGACAGGCAAAACATACCTTCTACCAATCTGTACCTAGTCACTTCAGACAGCAGCAAATAAGACAATTAAACATAAAATTAAATTGATAGGACACAGTTCTCCGGTATCATTTCCAACACACCAAGTTCTACGCTCGAGCGAATTGGGACCATCAAACTTGCTCTTCAACTGGAGCTATCAAATCCCATTTCACTGACACCCAGCTCTACCTCAGTACCACTTCTCTTGACCCCTCCATGTTCTCTAAACTGTCAAACAGCTTGTCCAACATCCAGTTCTGGATGAGCAGAAATTTTCTCCATTTGAATATTGGGAAGATCGAAATCATTGTTTTCAGTCCCCGCCACAAACTCCGTTCCCTAGCCACTGACTCCATCCTTCTCCCCAACTACTGTCTGAGGCTGAACCAGATTGTTCGCAACCTTGGTGTCGTATTTGATACTGACATGAGCTTCCGACCACATATCCGCAGCATAACTAAGACGGCCTATTTCCACCTCCATAACATCGTCTGTCTCCACTCTTGCCTCAGCTCAAGCGCTGCTGAAGCCTTCATCCATGCCTTTGTTACCTCTAGATTAGACTATTCCAACGCACTCTTGGCTGATGTCCCACATTCTACGCTCCGTAAACTAGAGGTGATCCAAAACTCGTCGGCCCATGTCCTAACTCGCACCAAGTTCTGCTCACCCATCACTCCTGTGCTTGCAGACCGACACTGGCTTCCAGTCAAGCAACGCCTCGATCTCAAAATTCTCATCCCTAGTTTCAAATCCCTCCATGGCCTCGCCCCTCCCTAGCTCTAATCTCCTCCAGTCCCACAAGCCCCCGCACCCCCCCCCCACCCCCCTAGATGTCTGCGTTCCTCTAATTCTGCCCTCCTGAGCATCCCAGGTTATAAATCATTGATGGTCGTGCCTTGTTGTCTAGGCCCCAAGCTCTGGAACTTCCTGCCTAAACCTCTCCGCCTCTCGACCTCTCTTTCCTCCTTCAAGATGCTCCTTAAAACCTACCTCTGACCAAGCTTATGGTCACCTGCGCTAATTTCCACTTATGTGGCCTCGGTGTCAAATTTCATAATTCACCTGTGAAGCGCCTTGGGATGTTTTACTATGTTAAAGGCGCTATATAAATACAAGTTGTTGTTGTTGCACTTGAATGATATCCGTCTGTATTTTTCTTTTTCTAAGACTTGTCCAATTCCCTTTCAAAATGATAAAAACAGAAAATGCTGGACCCACTCAGGTCAGGCAGCATCTGTGGAGATAGCAAGAGAGACAAAGTTAATGTTTCAGGATAAAAAGGTTAGCGACCTGAAACGTTAACTCTGTTTCTCTCTCCACATATGCTGCCTGACCTGTTGGGAGTATTTCCAGCATTTTCTGCTTTTATTTCAGATTTACAGCATCGACATGCTTTTGTTTTCCCTTTTAAATTATGCTGTCTCCACCTCTGTAGCCACTTGTGATAAAGCAATCAATGTTCTAATCACTGAAAAAAAAAATTTAATTTCAGCTCAATTCTTTTAGCGATAATGCTGAGTTTATGCCCCTGATTCACCAACCACTATAAATAATATTGCACTCGTTATCCTCACAAAAAGCTTAGCAATTATGAAAATCTCAATTGTTCTAGCAAACAAATGTCCAACTTGTCAACGTCCTTCTTAACAATTATAACCTCTCAATCCTGGAAACATTCTATTGAATGTCTTTCCATTCTTTGGTATCCCTCCTAAAATGGAATGGCAAAACCGCATGCCAAACCAATGTCTGATACAAATTCATCATCGCTTCCTTGCTTCTGTATTCAATGCCTTTACTTATAAACCGCAAAATCCCATGTGCCTTTTCTACCTGCACTCCCACCTTTAAAGACTGGTGTCTTCACCTCCTCAGATCTCTCGGTTCCTCCAGTCTTAATGAAGGAGTACTTTTTGCTTTTTATACCCCAAAATGCACTCTTTCACATCTTTATGTAGTCATCTGCCACCTATCAGCCCACTACATTAACCTATGCTCTCCTGCAACCTCCTGAAAATTCTATGGCTGAAAATTTCTAGTTCACAGACGTGCTCTGGCTGAAGGCAATTTTTTGTCAAGGCAACATCACCATGTCCCCCATTTCTAATTAATGTCTCCATTTCCACGACATTAATGCTTTCCAAGCATGTCATATATTCCTCGGTGACAGCTGTGGCTAAGTGGTAGCACTCTTGTCACTGAGTCAGAAGGTTGTGGATTCAAGTCCCGCTCCAGAGCATAAAATCTAGCCTGACACTCTGGTGCAGCACTGAGGGAGTGCTACACAGTTGAAGGTGTCGTCTTTCAGATGAGACGTTAAACCAACACTATTTTGAATTAGAGCAGGGGTGTCCAATACTTATTGCTCAACCAACATCACGAAAAACAGATCTGGTCTTGCTGCATTTCCTACATTTCCATAGTGACTACACTTCCATAGGCTGTAAAGTGCTTTGGGACATTCTGAAATCATGAAAGGTACTATATAAATGCAGGGTTTTTTTTTCGTACCCTTTCCCTTCGCTATCCTTGCCCTCTAGTTTTTTTTCCTATCTCCCCTGAGATACGCCACTCCAAACCTGATTATAGTAAGAACATCGTATTAGCAAGGGAGATGGGTGGGAAGAGAGGAGCAATGTGATGAGATAGATTCAAGATACTTCTCCATAAGAATATAAGAAACCAAATTAGCAGCACAAGCCATTCCTTAATGATCCTGTCCATTCTTGCCAGAGGGGCCACCATGCTCAGAAGTGATCCATACTTAAAATGAAGAGGCACAACCCCAAATGTTCTCATCCCCCTTCCTGTTGATGCACCTACAGGACCCAACAGTACCACTGATAAATGACTGCTTACCTTGAAATTAGAGAGTGGTACATGTGCATATCATGCAAGGGCCATAGATTGCTTGATCAGGTGCCAAAACAGGAACTATTGAAAAAAGTGTTGGCTTTTTTTTTATATGTTTTCTGTTGATACCGTAATTATTAAGTCCACTAAGAAATACAAAGCCTCTTAAACATCAATATAATGCATTGCTGAGAACTAAGGTAAGCATGAATGGCTGCCAAAAATCCATCAAATGACCATACAAATTCAGAGCTTAAAGCAAAATCAGAGTAAAGTCTGTGAGCAAAGGTTTGAGAGCACAGGTCAAGTTCAATGACTTTGTTGCCATTGCCAATTCCTGTCCCCTTAGCCAAGTTTGTGCTTCCCAAATCTCGTTCAGTAAAAGCACTGGATAATAAGGTTTTGGCCTACTCGCATAAAACTACTAAAAGAAAAATGATGCCTCTGTTGAGGAACAGTTTAACATAACATTTTCTTGCAAAAGATGTCTTACTTATATGGGCACCTTGGGACCTGCGGAAACTAGACTTCAAATGCTGGCGAAATAAAAAAGGCAAAAAACTGCAAATGCTGGAAATCAGAAAGAGAAACAGAAAATGATGGAAACACTCTGGAGGAAACTGAACAGAACCAGGGGGAAAAAATGAAAAATGAACAGCATTTAAATAGGAATCGAACAAAGGAAAGGGGAGGGAAAGGGGAAACACACAAGCACAGAGGAAGTAGAATGACCTTTAATTTGCCTAAATGACCATGAGATTATTAGATGGTTTAAGTGATACTAATGTGAGATGATGAAAGAAACATTAAAAAAATTAAAGACATGAGAGACAGAATCATCCTGAAATTGTTACACGATAAGCAGGTAAAAAAGAATAGGTCTTAAAGCAAACGGAGAAGAAAATTGATGCTAATGGACCTGTTGAATGTTTCCAGAATATTCTGTTCTTGTTAAATATCTAGTTGGTTCTTGATGGCTTATTGGGTAAGCACACTGTCTGGTTTGGCACGGGAGGGCCCCAGATTCAATTTCTGTCTGGTATCTCATCTCAAATGAGGGGGGTAGAGGAAGAAAGCAGGGCAGTGGTGCATAAGAACATAGGAAATAGGAGCAGGAGTAGGCTCCGCCATTTAATAAAATCATGGCTGATCTGATCATTGTCTCAGCCCCACTTCCCTGCCTGCTCCCCATAACCCTTTATTCCCTTCTCGCTCAAAAGTCTGTCTATCCCCACCTTAAATATATTCAATAACCCAGCCTCCATAGCTCTCTAGGGCAGAGAATTCCACAGATTTACAACCCTAAGAAATTACTCCTCATCTCAGTTTTAAATGGGTGGCCTCTTATTCTGAGACTCTGCCCCCCAATTTCCCCTGAGTGGAAATATCCTCTCTGCATCCACCTTGCAGAGCCCCCTCATTATCTTGTATGTTTCGATCAGATCACTTCTCATTCTTCTGAACTCCAATGAGTATAGGCCCAACCTATCTTCATAAGTCAATCCCCTCATCTCCAGAATCAACCTAGTGAACCTTTCTCTGAACAGCCTCCAATGTAAGTATATCCTTCCTTAAATACGGAGACCAAAACTGTACGCAGTACTCCAGGTGTGGCCTCACCAATACCTTAGA
Organism: Pristiophorus japonicus; assembly: GCF_044704955.1. Taxonomy (NCBI): domain Eukaryota; kingdom Metazoa; phylum Chordata; class Chondrichthyes; family Pristiophoridae; genus Pristiophorus; species Pristiophorus japonicus. The sequence continues at coordinate 26,224,486 of NC_091988.1, forward strand.
CAATTGTAGCAGGACTTCTCTGCTTTTATACCGTATCCCCCTTGCAATAAAGGCCAACATTCCATTAGCCTTCCTGATTACTTGCTGTACCTGCATACTAGCTTTTTGTATTTCATGCACAAAGACCCTCAGGTCCCTCTGTACTGCAGCACTTTGCAATTTTTCTCCATTTCAATTAGAATTTGCTTTTCTATTTTTGCTGCCAAAGTGGATAATCTCACTTTTTCACACATTGTACGCCATCTGCCAAATTTTTGCCCACTCACTTAACCTGACTATATCCCTTAGCAATTTTTTGTGTCTTCCTCAGAATTTGCTTTCCCACCCATCTTTGTATCATCAGCAAACTTGGCTACATTACACTTTGTCCCTTCATCCAAGGCAGTTAGATTGTAAATAGTTGCGGCCCCAGCACAGATCTCTGCAGCACCCAACTAGTCACTGTTTAACAGAAAACAGAGTTGGGATAAATGGGTCCTTTTTCGGTTGGTAGGTTAGTCAATCCACTATCCATCGATTCCATCGCGCAGCATGCTACCCGCCACCATCTCAGCAAAACCCCAGCCCTACACAAGGTAGAAAAGGCCAACCGTCAGCTCAAGAACAACAAGGCATCAGGAGCAGATGGAATCCCCGCTGAGGCACTAAAGTATGGCGGAGAAACACTATTGGCACAAATGCATGACCTCATCTCTCTTATCTGGAAGGAGGAGAGCATGCCAAGAGATCGGAGATATGCCGTAATCGTGACCATCTTCAAAAAAGGGGACAAGTCCGACTAAGGCAACTACAGAGGAATCTCCCTGCTGTCGGCCACTGGGAAAGTCATCACAAGAATCCTCCTCAATTGTCTTCTCCCTGTGGCTGAAGAGCTCCACCCAGAGTCACAATGCGGATTCCATCCACTAAGAGTACAACAGACATGATCTTCACCACGCGGCAATGACAAGAGAAATGCAGAGAACAGTACCAACCCTTGTACATGGCCTTCTTTGACCTCACAAATGCCTTTGACACTGTCAACCGTGAGGGACGATGGAGCGTCCTCCTCCGTTTCGGCTGTCCCCAAATGTTTGTCACCATCCTCCACCTGCTCCACGACGACATGCAAGCCGTAATCCTGACCAATGGATTCACCACAGACTCAATCCACGTTCGGACTGGTGTCAAGCAAGGGTGTGTCATCGCACCAACGCTCTTCTCGATCTTCCTTGCTGCAATATTCCATCGCACTCTCAACAAGCTCCCCACTGGAGTGGAACTAAACTACAGAAACAATGGGAACTTGTTCAACCTTCGTCGCCTCCAGGCTAGATCCAAGGGCGTCCCATCCTCTGTCATCGAACTACAGTACGCAGACGACGCTTGCGTCTGCGCACATTCGGAGGCCAAGCTCCAAGCTATCGTCAACATCTTCACTGAGATGTACGAAAGCATGGGCCTTACACTAAACATCTGTAAGACAAAGGTCCTCCACCAACCTGACTCCGCCACACAGCACTGCCCGCCCCGGTCACCAAAATTTACGGCGTGGCCTTGGACAACGTGGACCATTTTCCAGATCTCGTGAGCCTACTATCAGAAGGGACTGACATTGATGAGGAGGTTCGACACTGCCTCCAGTGTGCCAGCGCAGCCTTCGGTTGCCTGAGGAAGGGTGTGTTTGAAGACCAGGGCCTCAAATCTGGCACCAAGCTTATGGTCGACAGCCGTTGTGATACCCGCCCTCCTATATGGCTCAAAGACGTGGACTATATACAGTAGAACCTCAAAGCGCCGAAAAACTACCACCAGCGCTGCCTCTGCAAGGTCCTGCAAATCCCCTGGGAGGTTAGACGCACCGTCAGTGTTCTCGCTCAGGCCAACATCACCAGCATCGAAGCGCTGACCACACTCGACCAGCTCTATTGGGCGGGCCACATCATCCGCATGCCCGTCACAAGACTCCCAAAGCAAGCATTCTACTTGGAACACCTACATTGCAAGGGAGCCCCAGGTGGGCAGAGGAAACATTTCAAGGACACCCTCAAAGCCTTCTTGATAAATTGCAACATCCCCACCGGCACCTGGGAATCCCTGGCCTAAGTGGAGGAAGAGCATCCGGGAAGGCATTAAACACCACGAGTCTCGTTGCCAAGAACATGCAGAAATCAAGCGCAGACAGCAGAAGGAGCGTGCGGCAAACCAGACACCCCTTTCCTTCAACCATTGTGTCCCACCTGTGACAGAAATTGTAATTCCCATATTGGACTGTACAGTCACATCAGAACTCACTTTTAGAATGGAAGCAAGTCTTCCTCGATTTCGAGGGATTGCCTATGATGATGATGATATTCATGCTAATATATTACCCCCAACCCTGGGAACTTTTATCTTGTGCAGTAACCTTTTATGTGGCACCTTATCGAACGCCATCTGGAAATCCAAATACACCACATTCACTGGTTCCCCCTTATCCACCCTGCTCGTTACATTCTCAAAGAACTCCAGCAAATTTGTCAAACATGACTTCCCTTTCATTAAACCATGCTGACTCTGCTTGATTCAATTATGCTTTTCCAAATGTCCTGATATTGCTTCCTAAATAATGGACTCTAGCATTTTCCCATATGCATAGATGGCCTGGAAGAGGGGACAGAGTGTAGTATAATAAAATTTGTAGATGACACAAAGATTAGTGGGAAAGCGGGTTGTGTAGAGGACACAGAGAGGCTGCAAAGAGATTTAGATAGGTTAAGCGAATGGGCTAAGGTTTGGTAGATGGAATACAATGTTGGAAAATGTGACGTCATCCACCTTGGGGAAAAAAAAACAGTAAAAGGGAATATTATTTGAATGGGGAGAAATTACAACATGCTGCGGTGCAGAGGGACCTGGGGGTCCTTGTGCATTAATTTTTTTTTTTTTTCGTAGCCAATCTTTCCAATTCTTTGTCAGATCACAAACGCCAGAGGTCACCTTGCACACATCAAGGATCACTCTGCGCCAATGCTCTTAGCCAAAAGGCCTAGAGCCACTGCACCGTTCCTCGAAGTACTGCAATACCAGGTTCGTGCCATGGAGGTGGATGGGTCAGGCCCCCCACACACCTCCGTGGAGGTGGATGGGTCAAACCACCCCACCCACCTCCTATTTCCAAAAAGCATAGGAGAACCACCTTCCTGATCCAGGGAGAACCACTTTGGGGTCATGGTTACTCCCCTGTCAGGTCAGTTACGCATGATCTTAGCCAAAAGGCCGAGAAATCCCAAAAAGTTAGTTTGCAGGTGCAGCAGGTAATCAGGAAGGCGAATGGAATGTTGGCCTTCATTGCGAAAGGGATGGAGTACAAAAGCAGGGAGGTCCTGCTGCAACTGTACAGGGTATTGATGAGGCCGCACCTGGAGTACTGCGTGCAGTTTTTGTCACCTTACTTAAGAAAGGATATACTAGCTTTGGAGGGGGTACAGAGACGATTCACTAGGCTGATTCTGGAGATGAGGGGGTTACCTTATGATGATAGATTGAGTAGACTGGGTCTTTACTCGGAGTTCAGAATGATAAGGGGTGATCTTATAGAAACATTTAAAATAATGAAAAGGATAGACAAGATAGAGGCAGAGAGGTTGTTTCCATTGGTCGGGGAGACTAGAACTAGGGGGCATAGCCTCAAAATACGGGGGAGCCAATTTAAAACCGAGTTGAGAAGGAATTTCTTCTCCAAGAGGGTTGTGAATCTGTGGAATTCTCTGCCCAGGGAAGCAGTTGAGGCTAGCTCATTGAATGTATTCAAATCACAGATTGATAGATTTTTAACCAATAAGGGAATTAAGGGTTATGGGGAGCAGGCGGGTAAGTGGAGCTGAGTCCACGGCCAGATCAGCCATGATCTTGTTGAGTGGCGGAGCAGGCTCGAGGGGCTAGATGGCCTACTTCTGTTCCTAATTCTTATGTTCTTATGTTCCCAACAACAGATGTTAGGCGAACCTGTCTATAATTTCCTGCTTTCTGTCTGCCTCCTTTTTTAAATAGGGGCATTACATTTGCGGTTTTCCACTCCACTGGGACCTCCCCAGAATCCAGGGAATTTTGGTAGATTACAACCAATGCATCTACTATCTCTTCTTTTAGGACCCCTGGATGCAAGCCATCAGGTCGAGGGGACTTGTTCGCTTTAGTCCATTATTTTACCGAGTACTACCTCTTTAGTGATAGACCCTTGATTATCCACTATGGGATATTTTTAGTGTCTTCTACCATGAAGACCGATACAAAATATTTGTTTAAAGTCTCTGCCATTTCCCTATCCCCCATTATTAATTCCCCAGTCTCATCCTCTCAGGGACCAACATTTACTTTAGCCACACTTTTCCTTTTTATGTACCTTTGAAATTCTTACTATCGGTTTTTATATTTTGTGCTGTTTACTTTCATAATCTATCTTCCCTCTCATTTTTTTTGTTGTTCTTTGCTGGGTTTTAAAAGTTTCCTAATCCTCTGGCCTCCCACTAGTCTTGGCCGCATTGTATGCCCTTATTTTCAATTTGATACATCTCTTATTTCCTTAGTTAGCCGCGAATGATTATTCCTTCCCTTAGTCTTTCCTTCTCACTGGAATGTATTTTTATTGAGAGTTATGAATTATCTCCTTAAATGTCTGCCACTGCTCATCAACCGTCCCACACTTTAATCTATTTTCCCAGTCTACTTTAACCAACTCTGCCTTCATTCTACATTTAGTTTCAGGAACCGTTGGGGGTAGAAGTGCGTGAAATAAATCAGGCAAGAAATCCTTTTCCTTTACCCACCGATGACAGCTGCAAAGTGCATGTGTGGTTAAGTTCAGATAGGCTTGGATATGATATCTTCCATTGTTGAATAATCTACTGACACTCACTGCAAAAGCTCACATGGCCACCGACAGAACCTTACCCTATCTAAATGACACTCAGTATTGAACATAAAAAGGAATTTGTATTCTTTGTTTGACACCTTCCAACTTCAACCACATTTCTGCGCAAGGATTTTTAAAATTGAATGCCTCCTGTCAAATAAAGTGTAAAAGTCTATGGTACCCAAAACACCAAACCTTATCTGAATTGGTAGTCAGATTTTGTTTAAAACAATACAAAAATATCCATGATGCAGTACATTCATGTTGATGGAAGCTAAACATAATAGGTACTCGATGCAAGAAAGGTATGGAGAGAGTTGGAATTTGCGCAACTGACATTGGAGTAAATGGATCATCGTCCGCATGCCCGACACGAGACTCCCAAAGCAAGCGCTCGACTCGGAACTTCTACACAGCAAGCGAGCCCCAGTTGGGCAGAGGAAGCATTTCAAAGACACCTTCAAAGCCTCCTTGATTAAGTTCCAGTCTCACAACCCAATGTAAAAAAATGTTTTCCTGCTTTCTTTCCTACATCTCACATTTAGTCTTGTGTCTATGTCCCCTTGTTCTAGGTCTTTCAACAATTGGAAACTTTTTATTTCATTCCACTCTGTTCCTATCCCTTCGTATTTTAAAATCCTTTAACAAATCGCCGATCAATCTCCATTGGAGCTCCATGCACTGGTCAAGTCACTGATAAGTCTTTCTTAGCTAATTGAGTTAGAATGGAAAAATATAGCTTAATGATGAAATGCACCAACTGATAATAAAAGTAACATGTTTTGCAAATGTTTCAGATAATTTAAGGGTATGCAGAATGGCAGACAGCTCACACTGATGGCATAACAGTGGATTCATTGAACTGGATGATCAGCACCCCTTCGCGCCTTTGATAGTGTAACCCACCAGATCATCTGGGGGGGCGGGGGGGGCGGAATTCAAAAGATACATTAAAAGGCACAATAGGGAAAATCGAGTGCTGCCATGAGATATGAGATTGTCGGGAACTGCATAACTCTGAATTCAAGGAAGTTGGCACAATATGCATTTCCAATCACTGAACGAGTGGACAATAGAAGGCTTGCATGATCCCAGCAACCCCTTTGTGGCTCTGACTTACACTATATCACTCTTCTCGGCTGCCATCTCAAGCAGAGTTAGGAAGTATATAACCTTGCTGTTCTGCTTGACACTGAGCTCAGCAATTCTCACTGACTCGCAATTCTCCACTGCCAAAACCACATTCTTGCACCTTCGCAATATTTATTAATCTCTAGCCTGACCTTTGCTGCCAAAACCCTAGTCCGTGATTTATCACTTTACGGATTCAATTCTCCCATTCCCTGCTATCTGGTCTCAACAGATCATCTTCACCGCAAGTTTCAACTTATCCAAAACCATGCAGATTCCATCTTAACCTGCACAGAGCCCTACACACCTATCTTTCCCAAAGCTCCACTAGCTTTCTGTCCAGGAGGGAGTCAATAAATGCAAGTTTTTGATGTTGCAGTTGTCTGATGCTGTTATACCCAATTTCTATAAAGGTCCACATGCCGAGTATGTTTTGGGGATGAAAGATACAACCTTGTCCAAAAGATGACAAAGGTGGAATCATTTTAGTATATTATTAGCATGACAGTGTTGAGGAATGAATTAAACGTGAATGTGCTGATCACCTGTGCAGTTCATAAGAGACAGGCTAAAGCTAGAAAACAAAGTTCAGACAAACGTTATCAGAATATAATTTTCTTGTGACCAGTAAGGCAATTTATAAAATACTTTTGAATTTAAGTGGCACAAGCAGCCTTAATATTATTTTTTAAAGCCAGAATACTTAGGCAAATCTCTTTGACCAACAGAGACAACGTGCCAGTTATTAGTGCAGATCTTGGTAGAATAAAAACTCATGGCATTTATACACACGCATACAATATTGACTTAGCTTAGGTTGAAAATGCTCAAAGCGATAGGCATTCCTGCAATATCCGAACTGCTTGGCTACCCAACCTAAGCCAAGTCAAGGACAATGAAAGAACGGATGGTCTTTTTAAATTGTTAAAAATACACACATAAAAAACTTGTGGTGCTGTGAACAAGGCCAAGGCCAAATGAGCGGTCGGCTGCAGAAACACAATCAAAATACCTGCAGTAAAAGGGGGGGGAATAATTACGATATAAAAAAATGATGAGCTATGAACAAAGATTCAAAAATACCCTGTATAAATATCTTTGTTAGTCTTAATTGTGTATTCACAGTGTAAATCACTTGGAACTAGAGTTAAAATAAACCATGTACCGTACCATGACATGTCACTGACCATCAACCAGATCTGGTTAAACATGTCAACCCATTCCATAAATGTTAGTGCAAAAACAAAGATGTGAAATTTTAGAGCCCATCCAAGGAAAATAAAGATCAACGCAAGATAAAATACAGTATGTTGAAATCATTGCAATGGTGCATAGTTTTCATGCTCGAGCAGCAACATGACCGCTTGGAGCAAAGTATAATTCTGAAACAATCAAGAACAGGAAGTTCCCCGATTGTTCCCTTCAATTTGGAAGTGTTTGTATGATTGACAGCTTCAATGGCTGTTAAAAAGAGCATATTTGTAAGCTATGCAGTCTTTATAGTCAGTAACAAACTAAAACTCAAGAAAACTCTACACAATCAAATATTTCCATATGGAATAACTGCTTCAAATTTACTTGTAACTTCGATTGTTAACAGTTCAGCTACAAGTTTCATTTGAACTAGGAAATCGCAATTTTTTTGACTTCATTGGCCATTCCATGGAGCCCTGTGGACCACATACAAAATGTAAATGAATGTTCCCATTCAGTTGCATATATCTCAAGCTGCCAATACAAACATATCTCATTATCAGCATGAGCTGAACGAAGTACTTAAAATTTGCTCTCCAAACAAACTTTTCAAAACCTCCGGTGTACATATTTCAGAAGAAATAAAAATGAGAAGTGCAAGAAATATACAAGCCCAAATGGAAACTTTGTTCTTCGGGTTTTGTTGGCAGGGGTTGTGAGGCAAATGTACTTTGGACACTCTGGATTTAAATAATGACTCTATTGGACAACTGTATAAAGCCCATGTGCATGAAAAGACGTGACGATTTAAAAACCTATACACTTTGATACATCTACGCTTATAATGGACTTGCACTTCATTTTCTAAAAACAGTTTAGAGAATTGAACATTACAGATGTTTTACATCGGCTGAAACTTAAACAATTGTTCATTTCAAATTGTATTAGACAGTGACTGCTTAATGGTCCCCAACACAAAAGAAAATTGCTCCGTTCTGAATATTACAAATTTCAAAAACAAGTTCCTGCATTATATCAGGACAAGACATATTTCAAGGCGAGTCCCGTTGATATCAGTTCAGATTCATTGCTGGGACATTTGTGTCACAGTGACAGAAAAAGTTGGATTTCAGAATAATTCCAACCTCCTTTTGACACTATGAGCTGAATTTTGCCAGCGCTCAGAGGGTGGGTTCGGATGTGGGTCCATTGTCAAAATCTAAAAGATTGACAGCGGGGCGGTATCCCGCTCTGAACTCACCTCTTTGTAAGTTTCCCAAGTGCCAGCTCTGCCATCGCTTTGCAGAACCGGCAATAAGCGGGTGGTAAGCCAATTTATATATTTAGAGGGCGTTTAAAGGTATTTAAGGAGCATTTTACCAGCTACTAACGATTTTTCTAACTTTTGCACGAGGTTCCCGTCACTCGGAGATCACGTCAGGTAAGTACGTCGGGTTTTCAGTGACTCTGCATTGCTTTGAATAGGTGACAGCTGCAAAACTGGTATAAAAGCTACCATTTCACAGCTGTTCACTTTCCAATGTTAGATGCTGGAGCCTTCAGGATTTGGAGCACACTTTTGAACTTTAGGAAGTTTGGAAGTGTTTGGAGTATACTAATATCCACGGCCACCTCCTTGGAACAACCTATCACCCCAATGACCGATCGCTTCTCTCATCCCAACTTCAGCTGCCATTTATTCCATCAGCATTGGTGCCCTTGAAAAAAATCTCACCTTGGTCCTCAGAATTCCACCATGATCAACCCCAACATCACCAGGCACACCAGGATCAGCAACAAGACTAACCATTTCTGCAATCACCGGATGTTGGACAGGAAAAAGGGCATCAGCACCTGACCACATTGTTGCCCGGGAGGCCAGGGATGGCCTAACCATGGCCAGATTTACTTCCTGAAGCTGTACATCCTGGCTGCCACATGATGCACCAGGTTGGTACCACCCCACACCAACACCATAAAACATCCCCACAATGCCCAAGCCATTCTTTTCACTCATTACCATTGTGGGCTGCACCATTATGTCTCACCATTCACTACAACTCACTAAGGCACTTCCAAAGGAGCATACAAATCTGTCCAAAAAGGCAAAGTTTTGAAAATAAAGATTTCAATATTTGACAACACATTAACAAAACCAGTATCTGAACATTGGCTAAAAGACCCAAGTCCCTACCCTTGTGTGGTGTTAGGTGGTATGATTGGACAATGATGAAGGCAAGTGTGAGGGGTGGCTAGTGAGATGGGGATGTGATAATTTAGAGAGAGGGATGGGCGGAGGTGCAAGCTAAGTTGGTGTGAGTAACGATGTACTAGAGTAGGGTAGGAAAGGCAGAGTGATGGAGATGTGATGAGTGGCACAGCAGGATGAGGTCGAGTGTGGTTTTGCAGTAACATTTCATGATGTACCAAGATCATTGAATGGTTTGCGCCACTGCAGCCAGGTCCTCTCGACAACACGCCTGCTTGTGTCCTCCTGTACAATGTGCAACCAGGCTCTGTTGGACACCTGGGGAGGTCTGTTCCACCTATTGGAGGGGAAGGAAACCTCCCTGTGTGCTGTGACTCCCTCCATAATCATATGGAGGGAGTGATGAGAGTCCAGGGTGCAGCCGTGCACCATTGTGCAGGGTTCGTCAGAGGTTGCAGCACCTCAATGTTGCAGAACACTGACAGCACAACTGTCAAAATGAATGTGGGCATAGGTCCTTTAAGGAAACCGGCTGATGACGTATCAAATGGCGTCATCAGACACTTCCTTTTAATTGGCCGGGAACAAGCCCAAACAAGTGAAAAATCACCAACAGAACGCGATGGAACTGGGAGTGGGGTCCCAGTCCACACCCACTTTGGCTGCACTTAGCCCACCTCAGTAGGCAAAATTGTGGACTATAAATGGATTTGACATTTAACGTCTCAATGGGAAGCCCAGATATAACAGGGCCATCCATGTAATGTGGGAAGACAGAAAGAGAAAATATACATCATAGGTCATCCAAATGTAACACAAACCTGTAGTAGTAGTACGAATATTCTATTTTTATTCCAAGAAGAAAAATACTGTCTTTATTTTAGTGGAGGAGAATGCATGGCTGCGTGACAAGTATTCTTATCTCGAAACAAAAAAAATTGTGGTTTGATTATTCAAGGAAGAGACTGCCTTTACATCATGGGCCAGATGAAGTGCACACATACATAATTATATAAACAAGGTTTTTTAAACAAAATGTTCATCCACATTGCAAATCTATCGGCAAATTGCAGACTTTAAAAAAGGAATGAAAGAGCCACAGTAACTGATTCACAGTACTGTACAAGTCTGATGACAAAACAAAGATCCAAGATAATAACTTCGGTATCTTTCAGCTGTACAAATTAATTACAATGTTACCTGACAATATTTGCAGCAAATACTAACCAAGTCATTCCAAAACGTACCATAAACTGCTATTAAAATGTCTCATAATGGTGGTTAATTTGTGACTACATAATGAAAAATTACAGATCACAAACTTATGGTTTTGAGTTTTTCAGTGGCTGAAAATTTAATACCATTTTAAGTAATTTTCTCAATTATATTACTTGTCTACTATGCTTTTCTTTCAGAGAAACTAATTTGTGCTCAAATTCACAAGTGTGCTATTTAATGCACAGAATGAGCTCTGAGGACTGCATCTTGTTTTCATTAACCAGCCCAATGGGAACAGGGCAGGTAAGCGGTTGCAAGTGAAAATTGATTTACCACGGGAAATCCATTGACCACCAGTTTAACTCAGGAGCTGACTCAGGTGGCAAACAAACCTGCTAGAAACAGGTGTAGTCAATGGAAATAAAAATGGAGAGAGATGTAAAATGGGCTACCAATTTGCTACCAACTGCTAGACAAGGGTGTCCATGCTTTGCCAGTGCTGTGAAAGTCACCACCACCCTCAATTGTACTGCCCCAGGCTGCTACAAGGGACATCATTTGCATCTCCCAGCCTGCAGTACACAGTTGCATCAAGAAGGCCACCAAAGCCTGCCTTGCTAAAGCAAACCAGTACATTATTTTCCTATTGGTGCGAACAATGATTTTGACAGCACCTCATAAACCCACAAACTCTACCAACAAGAAAGACAAGGGCAGCAGGCGCATGGGAACACCACCACCTCCAAGTTCCCCTCCAAGTCACACACTATCCTGACTTGGAAATACATCACATTCCTTCATAATCGCTGGGTCAAAATCCTGGAACTCCCTAGCTAACAGCACTGTGGGAGCACCTTCACCACACAGACTGCAGGCGACTCACTACTACCTTTTTAAGGGCAATTAGAGATGCGAATAAATCCCGCCCAATCCCATGAATGAATTTTTTTTTTTAAAGCAAGGCTAAAAAGGGCTAAATTAAGAGGGCAGGTTGCATAGACTATGCTTGTAGTCTTTAGGAGTACAGAAGGTTAAGGGGTGCTCATAGCGAGGTGTTTAAGATGATCAAAGGATTTAATAACGTAGATAGCAACTATTTCCTCTGATGGAGAAGTCCAAACCAATGGGGCATAACCTTAAAATGAGAGCTAGGCTTTTCAGGGGTGATGTCAGGAAACACTTCTTCAAAGGATAGTGGAAATTTCAAACACTCTCACCCAAAAAGCTGCTGAGGCTTAGCCAACTGAAAATTTCAAGACAGAGATGGATTTTTTTTTTAAGGCAAGTATATCAACGGCGATGGATTCAAGGTGGGTAAATGGGAGAGTTAGGATACAGATCAGCCATGATCTAACTGAATGATGGAACAGGCTTGAGGGGCTGAATGGTCTACTCCTGTTCCTCTATTCCTTCCAAACAGCCAGAAGGAGAAACCCCTGGGATTTGCAGCAATGGCAGGCTTCCCTTGTGCCCAGGACATAATAAACTTCTCTACCATTGGACAATAATCTCACTAACCAAGTGCACGAGCAATGCAAGACAGTAGCTCTTGGGTTATAAAAAAATGTGGGAAGCTACAATCATGCTGATTTTTAATGCCATTTATAGACGAGCGGAAACTGGATCCAAAATGCTGACTGCCATACATTGTTGATATATATGGATTTTTATTTCACAAATAGTTAGCAATTTAAACTGTAAATATTCCCTTCTAGTTAAGAGTTATAATAACATGCAACAAATTGAAAAGTAACATGCATTTTTTTTTAATGCTAAAGGTATTTACTTTGTAAAGTTCCCACAGCAAATTCTGGGCTCAATTTTGCCCGAAGTCGTTTTTTGCCAATTACCAGAGTTACACCCGTTTTTCTAAGCCAGAACTACTCCAAAAAATTGTGCTAAGTTTCCCCGTTATATTTTTCAAAATTGGTGCCGCGCAGCTTGTCCTGTAGCCTCGGGGGGTGGAGCCTAATGTCTGCGCTGAAAAAACGATACCACCCCTTCTGTGCATGCGTGAAAAAAAAATACATTTTTGACGTGATTCCTGTGGGCGCGCATGCGCAGTACAGCTCCTGGTCTGCAATCGGCCATTTTTAAAGAACCAGTTGTGTGTAAGAACTTTAATTCTCATTGGAAAAATTGGAACTGCAATACAAGATGCAACGCGGCGCAAGAACCAAGATTTTCTTACAGGATGAACTGGAGGCACTCGTTACTGTGATTGAGGTCAGATGGCAGGAGCTGGACACCAGCAGAGGTCACATAAAAGTTCCATACAAAGACAAAAATGAAATGCTGCAACCAACTTGCAGAAGATTACTGTGCAATGGTGACCACCCTGAGGTCTGGAGGCCAGTGCAAAAAGAAGTGGCAGGATCTTGGTCAAGTAGTTAGTTCAAGTAATATTTTCCTTTTTCAATGGAATTGCAATTGTAAATGTGACCAGCTGTATATGTACCACCCAGCAGAAAGACAACCTCTTAAAAAGTTACATTTTCATCTTTGCAAAAGTGGCACATAACGAAAGGGAAAGAACTTGAACAGGAGGGGGCCTGGCAAATCTGCACCTTTGGCAGAGAGGGTCGCTGCTTTGATGGGTCCTGCCTGGAGAAAAGCAACCACCACTGCACAAGTTGGGCCCACACTCGAGGGAGAGAGCAAATCCTCCAAATTCCACAGTCTGGCTTTGCTAAATGTTAAGTACTGCGCAGGCTAGCCGTGCTTCGGTTCCTGGAGATGTCTCAGTCAGCTACGCTTCGGTTGATGCAATATGCTATCATTCATCATGGTCCTTCAAACGGTTAGCAGCAGGCTGTGTGAGCCTACTCATGCTACCCACCCTGCTGCTAACCGTTTGTCCAACTTGAGGCCAACCCTGACGATGCATTAGAAGATTCAGACGAGGACTAGCCTGCAGAGGAGAACATCTTCCAATTCCACCTTCCAGACCAAGAGCATGGGGGTGAGGGGATGGATGATGCCCTATACTCACTTCAGAAGAGGTGCAGGTGCGGCCCATTGAGGTGCTAGCCCCTTCCCCGAGTCGTGGTTTGTGTGTTGGTGGGACATTCCATGGTTTCCCACCTTCCGAGGCTGTGGGTCCCAGTGGGATGCAGCAAGGCACACCCAGGGCCCCACCGGCCAAGGCTGCGGGTCCCAGTGGGATGCGAGCCACACCCTGGGCGAGGAGGGGAAGGAGACCTCGAATACGCTTTCCGGCAGGTGCAGGATCTAACAGATGTGGTTCAGATGATGGCAATGAGTGTGGAGAGCATTGACCTTACGCGATCACTCCTGGACACCATCAGTGGGGTGGGTGATGAGGTATCGGAACTGTCGGGAGAAGTAACAACACTAACAAGAAATGGGAACTTGAGCGAGGGAATATCTCGGTCAGCTGAATCCATATCACTGAACATGAGGGAGGGAATGTTGTAGATAGTTCAAACCCTCTCAGTGAACATGAGGGAGGGAATGTTGCAGGTTGCTGATGCACTGTTGGTGAACATGAGGGAGAGAATTTTGGAGTTAGCTGCTGCAATAAGGGAACACGCCCAGACCCCACAGCCATTGACAGAATCAACTGCCACACCCACTCCAATCCCCAGACCAGCCTCTGAAGAGGCCCAAGCCGGGCCTTCTCGATTAGTGCCTGCCCACAGCCCCCATCAAGAAGTGCGCATTACCAGAGATGTTTGAAAGAATAAGCTTGGTACAAACCCAAGAAACCCTGCGCCACCGCCTGCGGGCAGAGGTAGAGTCAACAAGACCAAGTGCAGTGGGTGGTCTTAGAATAAGGTGGAGGCAAGATGAGTGCAGCCTTTCTTTGCTGCTGCTGTTGTTACTGTTGTAAATGTTCTCAAATTAAAAGCTTTTTGTAAATTATGTAAATTTACAAGTTTAAAAGTTAATAAGTGATCTTAGCATTTGTAAGTGATCTTAAGTGAAAACTTTAAAGTTTAATACAAGAATATGTTTATTAAAGTTAAGTACTAACAAATTTTTGTTAAAATTTTGAAAAAAATATTTTAAATTATAACGGAATCATTTACATTTTAGTTCCATTATTAACATAACTTTTGAAGTAAACAAGAATCATTTCCATTATTTGTTCCATTAACACAACACAAATCATTGTGCATGAAACACAGAGGGATAGTAAGCAGGTACAGCAAGTGATCAGGAAGGCCAATGGAATCTTGGCCTTTATTGCAAAGGGGATGGAGCATAAAAGCAGGGAAGTCTTGCTACAGCTATACAGGGTATTGGTGAGGCCACACCTGGAATACTGCGTGCAGTTTTGGTTTCCATATTTACGAAAGGATATACTTGCTTTGGATTCAGTTCAGAGAGGGTTCACTCGGTTGATTCTGGGGATGAGAGGGTTGACTTATGAGGAAAGGTTGAGTAGGTTGGGCCTCTACTCATTGGAATTCAGAAGAATAAGAGGTGATCTTATCGAAACGTATAAGATTATGAGGGGGCTTGACAAGGTGGATGCAGAGAGGATGTTTCCACTGGTGGGGGAGACTAGAACTAGAGGGCATGATCTTAGAATAAGGGGCCACCCATTTAGAACTGAGATGAAGTGAAATTTCTTCTGAGGGTTATGAATCTGTGGAATTCGCTAGAGAGCTGTGGAAGCTGGGACATTTAATAAATTTAAGACAGAAATAGTCAGTTTCTTAAATGATAAAGGGATAAGGGGTTATGGGGAGTGGGCAGGAAGTGGAGCCGAGTCCATGATCAGATCAACCATGACCTTATTGAATGGCGGAGCAGGCTTGAGGGGCCATATGGCCTACTCCTGCTCCTATTTCTTATGTTCTTATTACGAAACAGGTCCAAACAGTAAACATGGTCCATGCGGAACAGTGGCTGCTAAGCCCTCAGGCAGCAAGTGTTCATGGATGAGTTGCTGGCGCAAGGCTCGAGCAATCGTTAAAGGGCACCCACCTCCACCAGCATGCTCCAGGTAGTTACATGGCTTCCTCGTCCTCCTGCTCATCATCTGCATCTTTCTCATTATCAGCCACTCTCACCTCAGGTGGGTTTTCGACTACTACTATCAGCTGCTGCTTCATGATGGCTAAGTTATGCAACATGCAGCACACAACAGTGAACTGACCGACAATCTCAGGGGAGTAGAAGCAAGCAGCTTCCGGAATGGTCCATGCATTGGAAATGCTGTTTCAAGATGCCAATGAACATAAGAACATAAGAATTAGGAACAGGAGTAGGCCATCGAGCCCCTCGAGCCTGCTCCGCCATTCAACAAGATCATGGCTGATCTGGCCGTGGACTCAGCTCCACTTACCCGCCCGCTCCCCATAACCCTTAATTCCCTTATTGGTTAAAAAACTATCTGTGACTTGAATACATTCAATGAGCTAGCCTCAACTGTTTCCTTGGGCAGAGAATTCCACAGATTCACAACCCTCTGGGAGAAGAAATTCCTTCTCAACTCGGTTTTATATTGGCTCTCCCGTATTTTGAGGCTGTACCCCCGAGTTCTAGACTCCCCGACCAGTGGAAACAACCTCTCTGCCTCTATCTTGTCTATTCCTTTCATTATTTTAAGTGTTTCTATAAGATCACCCCTCATCCTTCTGAACTCCAACGAGTAAAGACCCAGTCTACTCAATCTATCATCATAAGGTAACCCCCTCATCTCCGGAATCAGCCGAGTGAATCGTCTCTGTACCCGCCTCCAAAGACAGTATATCCTTCCTTAAGTAAGGTGACCAAAACTGCACGCAGTACTCCAGGTGCGGCCTCACCAATACCCTATACAGTTGCAGCAGGACCTCCCTGCTTTTGTACTCCATCCCTCTCGCAATGAAGGCCAACATTCCATTCGCCTTCCTGATTACCTGCTGCACCTGCAAACTAACTTTTTGGGATTCATGCACAAGGACCGGAGGAGGCGGGGGTCCCCGATGGAGGGCACTCTACGCAGGGGTCCTCCCACTATTCATCGGGGACTTGGCCTGGAGGGTGGTGCACGGAGCAGTGCCGTGCAACAAATTTTTAAGCCGGTTCACGGACTCCCAAGCCGCCTGCAATTTCTGCGGTCTGGAGGAGTCCGTGTTCCATGTTTTTATTGAGTGCACGAGGTTGCAGCCCCTGTTCCATTATTTGAAGGGGCTGCTCCTGAAATTCTGGCTGCACTTCAGTCCCACTCTCCTGATCTTTGGGCACCCTGTGCGGAGGGGAGCGGGTAGGTCCGAAGGCCTCCTCGTAGGACTGCTCCTGGGCACGGCCAAGGATGCCATCAGCCGGTCCAGGCAGCGGGCGGTCGAGGGGGTCGTTCAACCTGACTGCCTGCCTCTCTTCCGCTCTTACATCCGGTCCAGGGTGTCCTTGGAGATGGAGCACGCGGTGTCCACCGGTACGCTCGCGGCCTTCCGCGAGAGGTGGGCACCGGAGGGACTGGAGTGCATCATCACGCCCGGCAACCAAATTTTAATTTGATTTTACGTTTTAAAGTTTAATTTGTTTTCATTGCCGGTGCTTTTAGTGTCCCCCTCCCCTTTTATAGGGGGCACTGGAAAAATTTGATTTTAGCGCCCCAAAAAAAACCCCCAAAAAAAAAGAAGAAAAAAAAAGGGGCCTTGAAAATGTCTGCTGTGTCACCCAGGTCGGGTGGCATGGTTTTAATGTTTATGTTTTTGCAGGTAAACTCAAAAGAGTTTCATGCACAAGGACCGGAGGAGGCGGGGGTCCCCGATGGAGGGCACTCTACGCAGGGGTCCTCCCACTATTCATCGGGGACTTGGCCTGGAGGGTGGTGCACGGAGCAGTGCCGTGCAACAAATTTTTAAGCCGGTTCACGGACTCCCAGGCCGCCTGCAATTTCTGCGGTCTGGAAGAGTCCGTGTTCCATGTTTTTATGGAATGCACAAGGTTGCAGCCCCTGTTTTATTATTTGAAGGGGCTGCTCCTGAAATTCTGGCTGCACTTCAGTCCCACTCTCCTGATCTTTGGGCACCCTGTGCGGAGGGGAGCGGGTAGGTCCGAAGGCCTCCTCGTAGGACTGCTCCTGGGCACGGCCAAGGGTGCCATCAGCCGGTCCAGGCAGCGGGCGGTCGAGGGGGTCGTTCAACCTGACTGCCTGCCTCTCTTCCGCTCTTACATCCGGTCCAGGGTGTCCTTGGAGATGGAGCACGCGGTGTTCACCGGTACGCTCGCGGCCTTCCGCGAGAGGTGGGCACCGGTGGGACTGGAGTGCATCATCACGCCCGGCAACCAAATTTTAATTTGATTTTACGTTTTTAAGTCTAATTTATTTTAATTGCCGGTGCTTTTAGTGTCCCCCTTCCCTTTTATAGGGGGCACTGGGGAAAATTGTGATTTTAGTGCCCAAAAAAAAACAAAAAAAGAAAAACACAACAAAAAAAAAAAGGGGGGAAAAAAAAAGGGCCTAGTAAATGTCTGGAGTGTCACCCAGGTCGGGTGGCACCGTTTAATGTTTTATGTTTTTGCAGGTGAACTCCAAAAAGAGTTTCATGCACAAGGACCCCAAGGTCCCTCTGCGCCTCAGCATGTTGTAATTTCTCCCCATTCAAATAATATTCCCGTTTATTGTTTTTTTCCCCCAAGGTGGATGACCTCACACTTTCCGACATTGTATCCCATCTGCCAAACCTTAGCCCATTCGCTTAACCTATCCAAATCTCTTTACAGCCTCTCTGTGTCCTCTACACAACCCGCTTTCCCACGAATCTTTGTGTCATCTGCAAATTTTGTTACACTACACTCCGTCCCCTCTTCCAGGTCATCTATGTATATTGTAAACAGTTGTGGTCCCAGCACCGATCCCTGTGGCACACCACTAACCACCGATTTCCAACCCGAAAAAGACCCATTTATCCCGACTCCCTGCTTTCCGTTCGCCAGCCAATTCTCTATCCATGCTAATACATTTCCGCTGACTCCGCGTACCTTTATCTTCTGCAGTAACCTTTTGTGTGGCACCTTATCAAATGCCTTTTGGAAATCTAAATACACCACATCCATCGGTACACCTCTATCCACCATGCTCGTTATATCCTCAAAGAATTCCAGTAAATTAGTTAAACATGATTTCCCCTTCATGAATCCATGTTGCGTCTGCTTGTTTCCACTATTCCTATCTAGATGTCCCGCTATTTCTTCCTTAATGATAGCTTCAAGCATTTTCCCCACTACAGATGTTAAACTAACCGGCCTATAGTTACTTGCCTTTTGTCTGCCCCCTTTTTTAAACAGAGGCGTTACATTAGCTGCTTTCCAATCCGATGGTACCTCCCCAGAGTCCAGAGAATTTTGGTAGATTATAACCAATGCATCTGCTATAACTTCCGCCATCTCTTTTAATACCCTGGGATGCATTTCATCAGGACCAGGGGATTGTCTATCTTGAGTCCCATTAACCTGTCCAGCTCTACCCCCCTAGTGATAGTGATTGTCTCAAGGTCCTCCCTTCCCACATTCCTGTGACCAGCAATTTTTGACATGGTTTTTGTGTTTTCCACTGTGAAGACCGAAGCAAAATAATTGTTTAAGGTCTCAGCCATTTCCACATTTCCCATTATTAAATCCCCCTTCTCATCTTCTAAGGGACCAACATTTACTTTAGTCACTCTCTTCCGTTTTATATAATGGTCCTCTCTATGATGCTGTGTGTCGCAATGTGCGACATGAGCCAGGTGGCAAGGCCGTACCCCTTGTCTCCCAGTAGCCAGCTCTGCCCTTCTGGCTGCTGCTGAAACATGGCAGATTAAATAAGTTTGAAATTTTTCTTTTTTATATCAGTAAGTAACCTGTTAACAGTGTTGTCACCAATTTAAGTGTATCTAAGGGTTAAGTCATGGCAGGAGAGCTCGGTCACGTGATATGCTCCTCCTGTGCCCTGTGGGAACTCAGGGACGCCTCTGGTGTCCCTGACGACTACATGTGCGTGAAGTGTATCCGCCTCCAGCTCCTGACGGACCGCGTTGCGGAATTGGAGCTGAGGGTGGATTCACTCTGGAGCATCCACGATGCTGAGAATGACATGAGTAGCACGTGTAGCGAGTTGGTCTTACCGCAGGTGAAGGGTCCACAGCCAGCTAGGGAATGGAAGACCAGCAGGAAGAGCAGTGCAAGAAAGGTAGTGCAGGGGTCCCCTGCGGTCAGCCCCCTGCAAAACAGATACACTGCTTTGAGTACTGTTGAGGGGGATGACTCACCAGGGGAGGGCAGCAGCAGCCAAGTTCATGGCACCGTGGCTGGCTCTGTTGCACAGGAGGGCAGGAAAAAGAGTGGGAGAGCGATAGTGATAGGGGATTCAATTGTAAGGGGGATAGGCGTTTCTGCGGCTGCAATCGAGACTCCAGGATGGTATGTTGCCTCCATGGTGCAAGGGTCAAGGATGTCTCCGAGCGAGTGCAGGACATTCTAAAAAGGGAGGGAAAACAGCCAGTTGTCGTGGTGCACATTGGTACCAATGACATAGGTAAAAAAAGGGATGAGGTCCGACGAGATGAATTTAAGGAGCTTGGAGCTAAATTAAAAAGTAGGACCTCAAAAGTAGTAATCTCGGGATTGCTACCAGTGCCACGTGCAAGTCAGAGTAGGAATCGCAGGATAGCGCAGATGAATACGTGGCTTGAGCAGTGGTGCAGCAGGGAGGGATTCAAATTCCTGGGGCATTGGAACCGGTTCTGGGGGAGGTGGGACCAGTACAAACCGGACGGTCTGCACCTGTGCAGGACCGGAACCAATGTCCTCGGGGGAGTGTTTGCTCATGCTGTTGGGGAGGAATTAAACTAATATGGCAGGGGGATGGGAACCAATGCAGGGAGACAGAGGGAAACAAAATGGAGACAGAAGCAAAGAACAGAAAGGAGATGAGTAAAAGTGGAGGGCAGAGAAACCCAAGGCAAAAAACAAAAAGGGCCAATGTACAGCAAAATTCTAAAAGGGTCAAAATGTAATAAAAAGGCAAGCCTGAAAGCTCGGTGCCTCAATGCGAGGAGTATTCGGAACCCAGGAGAAGGCTCTGAGCTAGGTAGAGTGGGTGAGAGCGCAGATGAACAGGACCCCAAGAAAAAATGCAAAAGGCAGGAGGCAACAGAGCAGAGTAGCACAGGGGTAAGTGTAAACCACAAGGTGATCGGAAGGGACAATATGTATGAAGATAAAGGGGCTGCAGGAGGGGTCAAAACTAAAAATCATGGTTTAAAAGCTAGTATTAAAACACTACCTAAACGCACGCAGCATTCTAAATAAAGTAAATGAGTTGACGGCACAAATCATTACAAATGGGTATGATTTGGTGGCCATTACAGAAACGTGGTTGCAGGGTGGCCAAGACTGGGAATTAAACATACAGGAGTATCTGACAATTCGGAAGAATAGACAAGAAGGGAAAGGAGGTGGGGTAGCTCTGTTAATAAAGGATGATATCAGGGCAGTTGTGAGAGATGATATTGGCTCTAATGAACAAAATGTTGAATCATTGTGGTTGGAGATTAGAGATAGTAAGGGGAAAAAGTCACTGGTGGGCGTAGTTTATAGGCCCCCAAATAATAACTTCACGGTGGGGCGGACAATAATCAAGGGAATAATAGAGGCATGTGAAGAAGGAATGGCAGTAATCATGGGGGATTTTAACCTACATATCGATTGGTCAAATCAAATCGCATGGGGTAGCCTGGAGGAGGAATTCATAGAATACATGCGGGATTGTTTCTTAGAACAGTATGTTACAGAACCTACAAGGGAGCAAGCTATCTTAGATCTGGTCCTGTGTAATGAGACAGGAATAATAAACGATCTCCGAGTAAAAGATCCTCTCGGAATGAGTGATCACAGTATGGTTGAATTTGTAATACAGATTGAGGGTGAGGAAGTAGTGTCTCAAACGAGCATACTATGCTTAAACAAAGGGGACTACAGTGGGATGAGGGCAGAGTTAGCTAAAGTAGACTGGGAACATCGACTAAATGGTGGCACAATTGAGGAACAGTGGAGGACTTTTAAGGAGCTCTTTCACAGTGCTCAACAAACATATATTCCAGTGAAAAAGGGCGGTAAGAGATCGATGACCAGCCGTGGATAACCAAAGAAATAAAGAAGAGTATCAAATTAAAAACCAATGCGTATAAGGTGGCCAAGGTTAGTGGGAAACTATTCGATTGGGAAAATTTTAAACGATAGTAAAGTATGACTAAGAAAGCAATAAAGAAAGGAAAGATAGATTACGAAAGTAAACTTGCGCAAAACATAAAAACAGATAGTAAAAGCTTTTACATATATATAAAAAGGAAAAGAGTGACTAAAGTAAATGTTGGTCCTTTCGAAGATGAGAAGGGGGATTTAGTAATGGGAAATGTGGAAATGGCTGAGACCTTAAACAATTATTTTGCTTCGGTCTTCACAGTGGAAGACACAAAAACCATGCCAAAAATTGCTGGTCATGGGAATGTGGGAAGGGAGGACCTTGAGACAATCACTATCACTAGGGAGGTGGTGCTGGACAGGCTAATGGCACTCAAGGTAGACAAGTCCCCTGGTCCTGATGAAATGCATCCCAGGGTATTAAAAAAGAGATGGCGGAAGTTATAGCAGATGCATTGGTTATAATCTACCAAAATTCTCTGGACTCTGGGGAGGTACCAGTGGATTGGAAAGCAGCTAATGTAACGCCTCTGTTTAAAAAAGGGGGCAGACAAAAGGCAGGTAACTATAGGCCGGTTAGTTTAACATCTGTAGTGGGGAAAATGCTTGAAGCTATCATTAAGGAAGAAATAGCGGGAAATCTAGATAGGAATAGTGCAATCAAGCAGACGCAACATGGATTCATGAAGGGGAAATCATGTTTAACTAATTTACTGGAATTCTTTGAGGATATAACGAGCATGGTGGATAGAGGTGTACCGATGGATGTGGTGTATTTAGATTTCCAAAAGGCATTCGATAAGGTGCCACACAAAAGGTTACTGCAGAAGATAATGGTACGCCGAGTCAGCAGAAATGTATTAGCATGGATAGAGAATTGGCTGGCGAACAGGAAGCAGAGTTGGGATAAATGGATCCTTTTCGGGTTGGAAATCGGTGGTTAGTGGTGTGCCACAGGGATCGGTGCTGGGACCACAACTGTTTACAATATACATAGATGACCTGGAGGAGGGGACCAGAGTGTAGTGTAGCAAAATTTGCAGATGACACAAAGATTAGTGGGGAAGCGGGTTGTGTGGAGGACACAGAGAGGCTGCAAAGAGATTTAGATAGGTTACGCGAATGGGCTAAGGTTCGTCAGATGGAATACAATGTCGGAAAATGTGAGGTCATCCACCTTGGGAAAAAAAAAACAGTAAAAGGGAATATTATTTGAATGGGGAGAAATTACAACATGCTGCGGTGCAGAGGGACCTGGGGGTCCTTGTGCATGAATCCCAAAAAGTTAGTTTGCAGGTACAGCAGGTAAACAGGAAGGCGAATGGAATGTTGGCCTTCATTGCAAGAGGGATGGAGTACAAAAGCAGGGAGGTCCTGCTGCAACTGTACAGGGTATTGGTGAGGCCGCACCTGGAGTACTGCATGCAGTTTTGGTCACCTTACTTAAGGAAGGATATACTAGCTTTGGAGGGGGTACAGAGACGATTCACTAGGCTGATTCCGGAGATGATGATAGAATAGACTGGGTCTTTACTCGTTAAGAGTTCAGAAGGATGAGGGGTGATCGTATAGAAACATTTAAAATAATGAAAGGGATAGACAAGATAGAGGCAGAGAGGTTGTTTCCACTAGTCGGGGAGACTAGAACTAGGGGGCACAGCCTCAAAATACGGGGGAGCCAATTTAAAACCAAGTTGAGAAGGAATTTCTTCTCCCAGAGGGTTGTGAATCTGTGGAATTCTCTGCCCAGGGAAGCAGTTGAGGCTAGCTCATTGAAAGTATTCAAATCACAGATAGATACATTTTTAACCAATAAGGGAATTAAGGGTTATGGGGAGCGGGCGGGAAAGTGGAGCTGAGTCCACGGCCAGATCAGCCATGATCTTTTTGAATGGCGGAGCAGGCTCGAGGGGCTAGATGGCCGCTTACTGTTCCTAATTCTTATGTTCTTATGAAATGTTGTCACTGTTGTAATGTAGATAAACATGGCAGCCAATTTGCACAGTGAGGTCCTACAAATAGCAATGAGGTAAATGTCCAGTTCATCCGTTTTTGTGATATTGTTTGAGGATCAAATGTTTGCCAAGACATTGTGAGAACTCCCTGTTCTTCTTCAAATTAGCACCATGGGATCTTTCAGATCCACCTGAGGAGGGCAAGGCTCTCGGGTAGGATGAACGCATTTTGGGTGCTCCCATGGTATCTTGCACGTGCATGATGCACGTCGTCACATACGAGCTGCATATTAATGGAGTGAAAGCCTTTTCTGTTCCTGTCCATTTCTGAATCCTTCAAATGGTGCTTGCAAGGCGATGTGGGTACAATCAATGCAGCCCTGTACCTTTGGGAAGCCAGCAATCCTGGAGAAGCCCGGTCATGCATCGCCTGGGCAGTCATGGGGAACTTTATGTCGTCATTCCCCCGGGCATATAGTGCAGCAGTCACCTGCCGAATGCAGATATGTGTTGCAGTTGTAGCTTGGAATGATCTGGATGCACAGAATCAAAGTGCAGCTGTAACTGACAAAGGAGTGCTCCTGACGCTTCTCGGTTGCAGGTCTGCTTTCACCAACTCACAGATCTCAGTTACAACTTCTTTGCGAAAATGTCGTCTTCTGACACAGTTTGCATCACTCAGGTGCAGGTACGAACGCCTGCCTCGATATATCAGACGTAAGGCCTCTTGCCCATCACTCCACGGGCTCTGAGGTTCCTCATGCAATGTAGTTGAACCAATTGTCTCCTCCACAGCATCATGCAAAAGGCTTACATAAGGTGTGGCATTGTCAGTATTGTCCCCATGCTTAAATTTTACCGTTGCAGACAAGCAGGACAAGGTTCTTTGTTCTCTCTCGTCACAGGTTTGTATGGACCACACCCAGGTCTGAGCAGGCGCAATGATCGGGAACCTCCCCCCGCCCAACCCCCCGTGGTACATTTGATGCATAGTGCAGTCTTGTAATGCCTTCTGATCGCTTTCCTCAGCTCCCCACCTCCCTCAGGCTTCTTTTGCAGCTGAGCCCCGAACATGTTTCCGGGCGCGGGACCTATTCTGCCGGCCGACGCTCTGATCCTCCAGCCCGGTTTGCAGACGTTCAGTGGTAGCGTGTCAGTTGAAAAAAAATTAAAACTTACAGAATTCCATCAAACTTCCATTTACTGTGTTATAAAGGTAAAAAAAAATAATCTTTATTATGTATATTTAAGTTTTCTTGACTCCCTCAAAAACTTCGCTGGCTGAAAAACAATGGCGTCTTTCTGCGCCGATTTTTCAATAGATGTTGCTTTTTCTTAACTCACCAGAAGGTTTTTTGGGAGTGGTCACATACGCCGTGAGAGGAATTTTTTTGGGGCAAACTTCCATAATGGACAAAAACTGGCACATACATTGACGCAAAAAAGAACTCACCTAAAAAAATCGTAACTGAGTTACACTGGTACACATTCCTTGAGGAAACTTAAATTTTTTAAACTTACGCCAAAAAAACAGCACAAATCGCAGGGAAAAATTGAGCCCATCGGGACTAATGCTTCATATTTAGTCACAAGTGTAACTGAGCACAACAGATTAATAGACAGGGAATTTAACTGAAGGACAAGTCAACTAACAGTTGAGATAAGGGACCAGTATTTGCTGGAGCGTTGGTCCTCGCGGCGGTCCCGGTTAAACAGACTTTACCCTGCACCCTTCAGCTCAAAGATTTTTTGTCCTGAAAGTTGCTGTAAAATGCAAGCTGATAATGGCACAGCGAGGCCAACAGGGCATCTGGCACCTTGGTGAATGGCAGGACCAACAGTATATCTCCTTAACCAGTGAGATTTAAGGATTGAGAAATAAACAGAGGAAAGACTGAGGAGGGTGAATTCAATCTCAAATCAGGTACAGAAAGAGAAATAAAGAGAGGGAAGGAAAGAATGAATTGAGAGAAAGACAGAGAAAGGAAAAGGTTTTAAAATCTTCCAACAGCAATTCACGACCAGAAGAATGAGACTCCACACTTATAATTGTTCACAATCTGGGCCAGAGTTGATTGGCAGTCATTCACAATCATCACATAATTAAAAGGATGCTTACACTATTACGAGACTTAACTTTCTTTGGCACGTTTAATGGGCAATGTGCAAATACAGAAACGTCATGAATTCACGGAAAGCGTTTCACGATGCTAATAGTGGAGCAGCACAAATCGTCCAGCAACTTGTGGCGATTCGCAATTCATGGGATACCTCTTCCTCATCACAAGTTGCTGGCCAACTTATAAAGCCGTGTGTCGTTTGCACTCTTATTTTTTTCAGCAAATTCCGGCCCATAATGTTACTTATAGCTGCATAAACTGACTGAAACAAAAGAAAAATTGCAGCCAAAAGCAGTTTGATAAATCAATGGGGCAATTTGTTGTCTCTGTGGCAGTTTCTGATTCCCAATTGGTGGTTTTGGGGGGAGTGGTTGCTTTTGTGTGGGTTGCTGGTTTATGATTGGGCAGCTATTTGCAGCAATTTTGTGTCAGCAAAAAACACTTAACAGGTACTGGTTATTTGAGTCAATTCGGGTCAACTGCCACACTTAGAAATGAAAGACCATTTTCCCACACACTTGCAAATACATGTACAAGACTGGATCAATCAACCAATCCCATCTATTGTCGATCACTGGATCAGCCTAATGGATATCAAAACTTCAGTACCAAAAGAAATTTTCACTCTATTCAGCATGTTGAAAAACATAATGGAATCCTTATGAAATAGAAGAGAATTCAGTGGTATTTCTTCAAATGATTCAAAAGACCACACAAACACTGTTGGAAGACACTTACAATATTTTATGACACACACATACATAATACAGGTACAACATCTGAAATCCGGCAACCTCTGGGCCGAGGCCATACCAGTTTTTGTGTTTTTCCGGATTTCGGAGAAGAAAATCCGACATCCCGAATCCGGCAACCTCGAGGCCGAGGCCATGCCGGTTTTCATATTTTTCCGGATTTTGGGTCAGACTTTAAAACAGAGTCAGGTCGGGTCGGGTCATGGGGAACATGCAAGTTGGGTCTGGTCATTCGTCAAGGCTTGGACGGATTGCACGTCAGACGACTTCATCTGCAATGCACTTCTCTAAACAAAATGTCCGATTTTCGGACAATAATTCCGGATTCTGGACGACTCCATCTGCAATGCAATTTTCTAAAAAAAAATGCCCAATTTTCAGACAATTCTGGCTTTTGGAATTCCGGATACCTGTACTGTCACCTTTATGAACATATGTTCTGCAATGGCAGAGATAGGACTGAATCACCATTAAACAACAGCTGAACAACTACAGGGGAAGATCTGAATGACACATGGTAGCATTTTTTGAACCGACTGAGAGTTTTGGGGCTGTCTCCCACCTGGAATTGTGTACTGTATTTCATTTTCTTGACTCAGCAAAAACAAATGTAAGCACATTTTACCTGTCATTTGCATTATACAAATCCATCTCAATCATCCTTTTGGCAAGCTACTCCTGGCTTCAAACTTAGATCGTGCATCGTGTCTCCATGCAGATAATTTTTTAAAAATCCTAGTTTTAAAATATATATTTAATTTGTTACAATTACACAGTAATCAGGGCCCAGTGGCTCAAATATCATAAAAATCCAAATACACTCTGAAAACTATCCAGTTCTGGTCACAAAAAGGGAGAGAAGAGTCACAAGGCTGAACCATGGTCTCAAGATATAAGTAAACACGGGCTACTTCCACCTCTAATATCACCGGTCTCCATCCCTGCCTCAGCGTATCTGCTGCTGAAACCCTCATTCATGCTTTTGTTACTTCTGGACTCGAGTATTCCATTACTCACCTGGCTAGCCTCCCATTTTCCATAAACTGGATCACATCCTAAACTCTACCCCATCCCCGTTTTTTAACCCATATCAAATCATGACCCCCGGTGATCTCTGATCTACTTTGGTTCCTGGTCTACCAATGCCTCGAATTTAAAATTGCTCCATGACCTCACCCCACTACAACTCTAACGTCCTCCATTTCTTATAATCCTCCAATAACTCTGCATTCCTCCAATTCTGGCCTCTTGTGCAACCTCCCCACTCCCTTCGCACCTCTAGTCGTGGCAGTTTAGGCTTTAATCTCTGGCATTCCCTCCCTAAATCGCTCCGCCTCTCTTTTTTTCCTTTGACCAACCTTAAAACCTACCTCTTTGACAAGCGTTAGTCACCCATCCTAATATCTCCTTCTTTGGCTCAGTGGCAATTCCTGTCTGATTATGCTCCCAATTAAAGGTCTTGGTACATTTTCCTACATTAAAAGTTTTATATACATTCACATTGTTGCTGTTGAAAGATTAGAGAAGCTTTTAACTGCAAAAAGGGGTGTCTGGAGGGGTGATCTTCTGGAAGCAGTAGATAAGATAAGATAATAAATAGTATGGAAAAGATGAATTCATAAAATTGCATCAAATCAAGTTGCACGAGTCAGACAATAGGACATGGGTTCAATTTAATAAAAGGCATT
Source organism: Pristiophorus japonicus (assembly GCF_044704955.1). Taxonomy (NCBI): domain Eukaryota; kingdom Metazoa; phylum Chordata; class Chondrichthyes; family Pristiophoridae; genus Pristiophorus; species Pristiophorus japonicus. Next base: position 26,252,771 of record NC_091988.1, read on the forward strand.
TAGAATTGATGTCAGTAAAGCAAGCATAAATACTGGATTAATTTAATTTAAAAAAAAACTATGCTGCAATATGGGAAAAGGGAAACTTAAGTCTTTTTTGATGGATGTACAAAATGGGCCGCACGGTTTTCCTCATCCATAAATATTGTGTGAATACTTGGACTACGGCTTTGGAATGGGATCATGTGCTGCTGGTGTAGTAAATATGGTCCTGGAGTACAAAGACCAAGGGTTAGATTTTCACCAACTTTTCGCCGCGATTTGACTCTCCGCGGCGAAAATCTGGTCGGCAGAATCCTCGGGCACCTCTTTGTGGCGGCGCTTCCATGTACTGCCGGGGAGAGATGCAATGACGCGGATTGCAATTGCTTCGCACTTTCAGCACTCTCCCAACCCTTACATCACACCCAGAAAGTCGACAGGGTCAAACCTGTCGGTGTAGCCCTGCCAGCAGCGGTAAGTATGAAGACCTGCAGAAAGGTAAAAGTTGAAAGTTTTTTTTGTGATTATTTTTCAACGATTTAGTAGGCAAGGTTTTTTTAAAAAAAATGTTGTGCGTAATTTCCCCCCACCCCCACTCCCAAGGCCTCTTTCGCAGCGCGACCGGCCCCGGATTAAAGTTGCCGAAAATCGCAGTTTGTGCCGCGAATCCTCGTGCAACGCCAACTTTACCGATGCGTAAAGGCCAAATGTTAGGCCTAAAAATGAGCTCGGAGCAAAAACGGTAATTTGAGCGTAAAGCTACTGTTTGCCGATAACCAAAAATCTAACCCCAAGTTCTGGTCTGATCATAGCTTCTCCACAAGTGGATCTCCACACAATGTTAATTCCAGACAGAGTGGGGTATATTTTGCGTGGTTCGAGATGGCATGGGAAGGGAGATTTGAATACAATTTGCTTTCAGGTGACATCATCAACTGGGACAAAGGGTTGTTGTTTTTAAATGGACAATATCAATTAAGAAGAACTTCAAAAGAAATGTCCATGTCCAGACTGCCTGACCAGCAGTTCTGTAACTGAAAACATGGATTGCAAGGCAATGTCAAGTGTATAGATGTTCCCTTTCAGAAGATTTATAACTATATGGAGATTCAATTAAACATAATTCATCTCCAACTGTGAAAAATGCAAAGTTCTTTAATCCTCAAAAATCAGAGCAAATACAATATCCAATTTTATTTGCGAAACCACATAACATGCAAATATTTTTAAAATACTTGAAATTCGCCAGCCTAACACACGTTTTAACGCGATTATTTTTCGTGTCAAAAGTGCTTTTTTTTGTCGTTAAAAGAAATCTCATAAAATTCCCCAAAGGTTAAGAATGACGCTTTCCAAATATTGCCAAAAAGCAGATCGTCCTTTGTAAAAAAAAAAATGCACTGCCTAAATTTGCCCATTTGGAGAACCGGTACTGGGGTGAAAAAACAACGCATGAGAAAAGCAGGCGTTGCAACCTCAGAATCGTCGGTAAGTAGGAAGACCTACAAAAAAAGTAAGTTGAAGATTTTTTTTTTAATTCTTTCAGCGACTGATTACGTAAGGGTATTTTTAATGTTTTCTGATTTTTAATTTTTTTTATTTTTTGAAATTTGTTGTGTGTTTTATTGGCCTCACGGTAAAGTTATCCAGGACAGTGGTTTCCAAATGAATCCTCCAGCAACGGCAATTTTTATCGACTAACGTATTTTTTTTGCCAATTTTACCCCCTTAAAAAAAAGTTTTAAAAAAATATTCGGATCAGATACAAACTGAACTCCAACCAAAACCTGCCTAAATATCTCTCAATAATTAACTAGTTTAGTTGCCATATATTATATTGCCTTGATCAAAAGATATTACAGCAGATGGTTAAGACAAGTGCAGGTGCAAACAGTCTGCAGCACCAACAGTTCACTGATTACGCTGGTTGTTGTTGGCATTGCAAATAATTCATTTCAACAGCACCATAATTATTGGAATGGGGTACCACTTCTGTGAACTTTGCTCTGCTTGATAAATGTCTGGAATTTCATTTAATCTGCCTCTAATTGGACATTGCCCTTCCCACTGTAAAAGTGAATTGCTCCTGAACATTACACATTTCCAAATATGATTCATGATGAAACAAGTCACTTTGCAGCATTTATTAAACATGCATTGAGGATTGTGTGTCTTACTGACACATTACAGACAACTTGGTACCAAGAAAATTATCTCTTGTAGCACTATTCGGATACAATGCAAAGCCTAAGTTACAGTAATGATTTATTGTAAAATCTGGAAGGTATTTACAATTATGCATGTATTTAAATTGCTACAAAAAAAGTATAGTTGGAGAAAAGTTCAGAATTTTGCAGTGAAAATACCTTTATTAATAACAAAGTACAATTTGTATACATGTGAAGATATACCTTCTGAACATGTGTACTGAGAACACAAGCAGAATTGTTTAGCTTCATGAATGTTGACATTTTACCTTCCTTTACAGATCCTGCCCAACTTTGAGTGTTTGCAGCATTTTCTGTCTTTGTGTCTGATTTCCAGGATCTGCAATACTTTATTTTTTTATGGGCAAAAGGAGTGTTCGAATACAGCAGATAAAAGCTTGCTTAACAATGTTTGCATTGTGACAGAACCAAGTGATCTTTTTGTGTATAGGAACATAGAAACAGGAACAGGCCACTCAGCCGCATGAGCCTGTTTTGCCATTCTTAGAATCATAACAGCACAGAAGGAGGCCATTCGAGCCCCTGCCTGCTCTCTGCAAGAGCACTTCAGCTAGTCCCACTCCCTGTCCTTTCCCTGTAGCCCTGCAAATATTTTTCCTTCAGGTACTTATCCAATTCCCTTTTGAAAGCCACGACTGAATCTGCCTCCACCACCCTTTCAGGCAGTGCATTCCAGATCCTAAACACTCGTTGCGTAAATCTTTTTTGCCTCACATCACATTCGGTTTTTCTACCAATCACTTTAAATTTCCTCTGGTTCGCAGCCCTTCCGCCAATGGGCTTCTCTCTTTCTAGTCTGTCTAGACCCGCTCATGATTTTGAACGCCTCTATCAAATCTCCTCTCAACTTTCTCTGCTCTAAGGAGAGCAACTCCAGCTTCTCCAGTCTACCCAAGTAACTGAAGTCACTCATCCCTGGAAGCATTCTTGTAAATCTTTTCTGCACCCTCTCCAAGGCCTTCACATGCTTCCTAAAGTGCGGTGCCCAGAATTGGACACAATACTTCAGTTGGGGCCGAACCAGTGTTTTATACAGGTTCACCATAAAATTCCTTGCTTTGTACTCAATATCTGTATTTATAAAGCCCAGGATCCCGTATGCTTTTATAACCGCTTTCTCAACCTGCCCTGCCACCTTCAACAATTTGTACACATATACCCCCAGGCCTCTCCATTCATGCACCCCCTTTAAAATTGTACTGTTTAGTTTATATTGCCTCTCCTCGTTCTTCATACAAAATGTATCACTTCGCACTTTTCTGCGTTAAATTTCATCTGCCACGTGTCCGCCCATGTCCTCTTGAAGTCACCTGAAAATTTTGAAATTGTGTCCTGCACACCCAAGTCATAAATATATGTCAAGAAAAGCAGTGGCCCTAGTACCGACCCCTGGGGACCACCATGGTATATCTTCCTTCAGTCTGAAAAACAACCGTTCACCATTACTCTGTTACCTGTCATTTAGCCAATTTCATATCCATGCTGCCACTGTCCCTTTTATTCCACGGGCTTCAACTTTGCTGGCAAGCCTATTATGTGGCACTTTATCAAACACTTTTTTGGAAGTCCATGTACATCACATCAACTGCATTGCCCTCATCAACCAGTTGTGTTAACTCATCAAAAAACTCAATCAAGTTAGCTAAACATGATTTGGCTTTCACAAATCTGTGCTGGCTTTACTTAATTAATCCATACTTGTCCAAGTGACTGTTAATTTTGTCCCTGATTATCGTTACTACAAGCTTCCCCACTACCAAGGTTAAACTGACTGGTCTGTAGTTGCTGGGTTTATTCCTTACACCCTTTTTTGAACAAGGGTGCAATTCTCCAATCTTCTGGCACCACCCCCGTCTCTAAGGAGGATAAGAAGATTATGGCCAGTAACTCCGCAATCTCCATCCTTGCCTCCCTCGGCATCATAGGATGCATTCCTGGTGACATATCTACTTTAAGTGCAGCCAGCCTTTCTAGTACCTCCTATCAATTTTTATCCCATCCAGTATTTCAACTACCTCCTCTTTCACTGTGACTTTATGTCAGCATCTTCTTCCTTGGTAAAAACAGATGCAAAATACACATTTAGTACCTCAGCCATGCCCTCTGCCTCCATGCGTAGGTCTCCTTTTTGGTCCTTAATCGGCCTCACCTCTCCTCTTACTATTTATTATTTATATGTCTAGAGAAGACTTTTGAATTCCCTTTCATGTTAGCTGGCAGTCTATTCTCATATTCTCTCTTTGCCCCTCTTATTTCCTTTTTCACTTTCCCTCTGACTTTCGATATTCAGCCTGGTTCTCACTTGTATTCTCAACCTGACATTGGTCATTGGCGCTTTTTCTGCTTCATTTTACTCTCTATCTCTTTTGTCTCCAAGGAGCTCGGTCTTTGGTTGCCTTACCTTTTCTCTCGTGCGACTATACCTCGACTGTAACCTAACCATCTCTTCTTTAAAGGCAGTCCATTATTCAATTACAGTTTTGCCTGTCAATTTTAGATTCCAATTTACCGGGGGGGGGAAGGGTGAAGAGAGTTGGAGGATTTTCCAAAGCACTAAACACTTTCACAACAATAAAGAAGCATAAGTACATTTAAAGCACGAAACAAAGCACAAAAAGTAATAAGCAATTAAAAAAATAGAAGGAACCCTGAATCTAAAGCACCAAGACCAAAGTAATAAGCAACCAATCAATAATAAATAAAAAATAGAAGTCTTATCTTTATGTGAAGGGAAGGTGTTTCTGTCAGTGTCTCTCTCTCTGTCTCAGTCAGTGTCTCTCTCTGTTTCTGACAGTGAGGGATTGGGGGGGGGGGGGGGGTGGGGGAGGCTGACTAGGACCCTGGTAAGACATTTAATCTCCTGGGAGAGGCAAAAAAAAGTGTGAAAAATCCAGGGCCAATAAGGGGGGGGGGGGGGGGTGGAAGAAACACAAATTCCTCTCCAACCCTCTCGGATGATCAAAACATTCCAGATAATCACATGGACCACTTACCTGTAAAGTCACTTACTTTCTATATGATGCAATCTCAGTCAATCAACCATGACTCTGCTCCCAATCTGAACAATTCTGCTTCCATCCATCCACTATTTTTTTCTCCCCATTGTAAAGTTCTATCTGTCAAACAGTATTTCCCCCCCATCCAAACCCAATTTGCTTTCTACCACCCACTCTATTTTCGCCCCTTCTTCCTCTACACTTGATTCCGCTTAATACATCAACTCTTCCCGATACTGTACACTTCCTATAAGTGTGTCACATCTTAGGATTTTTTGACGTTGTTCCAAGGAAAGGATCTAGAAATTAGTTAATTTAAATTGTGATATGTTAAAGCTTGCTTCACAGGAGAGTAGGACTGGCAAGTGTGTATTAGGTTTCCCACAGCCTGGTACCAATAAAAGACAGTTTGACATTCAAGCATCCATTCAATGTTGCTAGAACAACCCGATTCATTTGAAATATATATGGCAATTGCGAGGTAGGCTGGTGGACTCCGCTCTTTTTTGTGGGGAAGGTGGGAAAGGAGGGGGGTGGGGTGCGAGTCAGTTTTGATTATGGGCAGGCTTTAAAAAAAAAATGAAACAGAGAGTCACAAAGTCAGTCAGGTAGCAATGTACTGCTTAAAGCTTAAAAAAAAAAGATAGGAGGCTGCAGGGAAGACAGTCAATAAAGCTATTTAACTTTTTTTTTTGCACAGCATTGCGCAGTTCTGCAATAATCTTGCACCCGCCTGCACTAGTATATTGCCTTCAGATGTGGAAGTATGAAGTATTCCTCCCAGCAGGGTCACTGCGTGCAGACACTTTATTGCCGAGAGGCGTACAACCGTTTATTAATAAATAAACAAGCAGCTCCGTGCCCATGAAACCTCATTCAGCCCGCACCCCCTCCACCCCCCCCCCACCCCCCACCCATACCACTTTGTGGTTATTTTGTATATTTTTAAGAGTTTTATGTTTAAAGTGCATTGCCAATTGTGCTATTTATTATTTGCAGGCTTTATGAAACATTAGAACAAAATAATCCCACTGACCGGATTCTACTGCTCATGCACAATCACGGCAATCCCGATCCTACTGCACATGTCCAGCGTCCCGGCACTATTTCCAGCACAGGACACTGGCTCTGCCCACAGACCCAGTCGCCACGCCACGCCAGCAACAAGGCGGCCTGGGACAACGGCCAAAATCGGCCCGAAGATTTTTGCCGCACTTCCAAGCATGGAAAACTGCCGCACCTCTGGCATGTACGCCAAAAATCTCCAGTGGCCAAAATTGAGCCCTATATTAGGATAGTTAAAGTCCTCCATTATCACATCATCATAGGCAGTCCCTCGGAATCGAGGAAGACTTGCTTCCACTCCTGAAGTGAATTCTTTGGTGGTTGAACAATCCAATATGAGAGCCACAGACTGTCACAGGTGGGACAGATATTCGCCGAGGGAAGGGGTGTTTGGGACTGGTTTGCCGCACGCTCCTTCCACTGCCTGCGCTTGACCTCTTCATGCTCTCGGTGTGGAGATTTGAAGAGCTCCTGGATGCACTTTCTCTACTTAGGGCGGTCTTCGGCAGGTGTCAGTGGTAATGTCACATTTTATCAGGAAGGCTTTGAGGGTGTCCTTATAACGTTTCCGCTGCCCACCTTTGGCTCGTTTGCCATGAAGGAGCTCCGCATAGAGCATTTGTTTAGGGAGTCTCGTGTCTGGCATGCGCACTATGTGGTCTGCCCAGCGAAGTTGATCGAGTGTGGTCAGTGCTTCAATGCTGGGGATGTTAGCCTGGACGAGGACACTGATGTTGGTGCGCCTGTCCTCCCAGGGGGTTTGCAGGATCCTACGGAGACATCGTTGGTGATTTATCTCCAGTGACTTGAGGTGTCTTCTGTACATTGTCCATGCCTCTGAGGGCGGGTATTACTACAGCCCTGTAGAACATGAGCTTGGTGGTAGATTTGAGGGCCTGATCTTCGAACACTCTTTTCCTCAGGTGGCCGAAGGCTGCACTGGAGACATTGTTGAATCTCCACATCAATGTCTGCTCTTGTTGCTAAGAGGCTCCCGAGGTATGGGAAATGGTCCACGTTGTCAAGGGCCGTGCCGTGAATCGTGATGACTGGGGGGGGGGGGCAGTGCTGTGCGGCGAGGACAGGCTGGTGGATGACCTTTGTCTTACGGATGTTCAACGTAAGGCCCATGCTTTCATATGCCTTGGCGAATACATCGACTATATCTTGAAGTTCAGCCTCACAATGTGCGCAGGCTTCATCCATGTACTCAATTACAGAGGTTGCGGTGATCTTGGACCTGGCCTGGAGGCGGCGTAGGTTAAACAGCTTCCCACTGGTTCTGTAGTTTAGATAAATGAAGTCCCCCATTATCATTATGCTATAGTTCTTGCACCTCTCTAATTTCCCAGCAAATTTGCTCTTCTCTATCTTTCCCACTAGTTAATGGCCTATAGAATACCCCTAGCAGTGTAATTCTATTAGATCATGGGTAATCAGTACCTCTTTCATTTAGACTATCCCTAAATGCCCTTACCCAACACAAATCTATCAATCAAATTCAGTTCTGAGAATGTGAATTGGCCCAGCATACACAGCCTTTCGGGGAGAGAGGTTCAGCTTCCAATACCCTACCCCGATGATGGGAATGCACAACTGTAATAATGAAATGGAATATTTGATACAAGGACTGTTTTCTGCTTGATTCTATTGTATGACAATGGGGACAGGTAAAGTGTTGATGTTGAGGCTCAGGATTAGGGGGTCAGGAGGAAGGATGAGAGTTTGGTGAGAGCAGGCAGATCTTAGATGAGCTGAGACTGAAACAATTGTGCGCTATTCAGCATGAAAGTGTTGTCAAATGAGTACGTTCCTCAGCTGTCCAGCAGCAGTTACCCCTGCACCTGCTTCTTGTTCTTCATAGGCCAGGTCTACATCATCAACAGTGTCATCATCAGGCTCTCTTACATCCTCTGGGGAATCAACCATCAGTCATTTGCTGCATACAAACGTTATGAAGCACAGAACATGTCCCAAAGGCATGCTCAATTCTTGTCTTCATGTGTGCTTTATTTTATTGCTCCTCTGCAACTCTCGTGGCCCTATGAAAAAGCACCATGAGGCATGGGAGCATTGGGTATCCCTGGTCACCCAGCAGGCATTCTGGCCCTTGCTTCTGTTGCGGAAATACAGCTGAACCATTGGACGGATGAAGCATAAAAAGCATCTTGACAGCTGCCAGCATGTCGTGAATTTTCGCGCACAAAGTAGTGCCCGTTACCACACATGAGCAGCACATTCAGGGAATGGCGATCTTTGAGGTTCATACAAATGAGGGTTTACATTTAGGCCGTGCAATGCCACATGGGTATAAGCAATAGCCCTAACAGCCTTTGGGAATCTGGCAGTTCTGAACAATGTGATGGTCCTCTCAAGTCATCTGTGTGGGAACACTGTCAAATTGAGCTTCCCTGATAGAGAACAGTGATGACATGCCGGAGATCGGAGTGCAGAGCAAATTGGCTGATTTGACAGAAGTCCCCTGCAGCTTCCTGGAATGAGCCTGTGGAATAAAAGTTGAGACCTGTGTTCACTTTCTCTGACAGTCAGACATAGCAGCAATGAACTCCTCCAAAGCTTAATGACTGAAGCACTGCCTCCTGAGACGGAACTCGGAACAGGTCTTGGAGAATACATTCGAGTCTACAGATCCTACTGGATAGGTAGCGCTGGGATGGCTTCTGTTCTCATGTTGCCTGATTAATGTTGTTTTCCTTACAGCTTCCTCTTCTTCCAGCATATAGATCATGAAAAGTGGGATTCCCATTGGGAAGCTATTGCGCAGCCTTCAGATCCCAGCTCAGTAATTCTCTTCAAATAGAATATTTTCCAAGGTGATGCATAATTTAGGGGGAAGACTTTGACGAAATAAAAAAATAAATTGAGATACCTACAATGAGTCCAAGATACAGCCATAAGTCTCCACGAGTAGTCTCTCTGACAAAAATATCGTAGTGATTATCTTGCAGGACTAGTAATCCAGAGGTCTGGACTAATGAGTTCAAATCCCACTATGGCAACAGAGGAATTTAAATTCAGTTAATTAAATAAATCTGGACTAAAAAGCTAGTATCAATAATGTTGACCATGTAACTACCAAATTGTCATAAAAAACGATCTGGTTCCCTAATGTCCTTTAGGGAAGGAAACCTGCCGTCCTTACCCGGCCTGACTTGTGTGACTCCAGACCTACTACAATATGGTTGACTCTTAATTATCCACTGAAATGGCTCAGCAAGCCACTCAGTTGTCACCTTCGAGGACAATTAGGGATGGGCAATAAATGCTGCTTTGCCAGCAATGCCCACATCCAGAGAGTGGATTAAAAAAAAACTTCTGCCTTGATGAACTAGTTCTGGCAAACTGCCCCTTTAAAAGTGACATTTTTAAGGATGGGAAGCTGGAAATTCCCCAATTGAAGTCATCTCATTCAATCTCCTCCATCTCAACTGGAAGGGCAGGCACTTCTTCAGTCTGGCCAGAAACGTAACAGAATTTATGCTGGGACACTTCTCCAGTGGAGCCCCTGCATAAATTGACCCAGTCAAAATATCTTGGCCCCACAAAGGCACTAATGTCCTTTCCCAACCCAGGGATTTTTTTAGGCCAATAACACTTGCCAGTGCACACTCCACAGGATGAATAGTTTGCCATCACCACTGCCTGTGGCTGAACTTGCATCTTCACATTTGGAAGATTAATGTGGCAGACAAGAGCTCGTAGATTTCACTGGGACAGTCAACTCTTTGATACCATGAATAGTGACCCCCGAGGCATGTTTTACCACTGGGGTACTTTGTGACTGATGATCATTTGAAAGAATGCAAGCATTCAAGCTGGCAGAGCACAGCCACAACTGTTCATCTCATCCTCGCAACCCCTACCCCCCCGCAAAAAAATATCACAAGGCAATGTCAGTGCTCTCAATAGCTTCCACTTTGGCTTTGGTTGAAAGCCTAAATATTGTAAACTAAATCACCATTAAACAGTATAAAATATTCAATATAGGAAAACAAGATACAAGGGCAAGACAAAGAGAAAAATGCAAGAAATTGTCATTTTTGCTTCAGCAAAACTGTCAAATTTCAGAAGGAATTTTGTTTTGATTGCACAGACATTTCGAAGTATATTTAGAAGAATCATTGAAGATGGTTCAAGTTGTCTATGAGATATGCAAGTTGATGTCACAGTGGATAAGAGCATTACTGTTGCAATTTGGGTCTTACAAACTGCCAAGAAAAACAAAACCACAGTTCAAAATCAGAGTTTTACTGTGATCAGATTGTGTCTTTTCACAATGCACTGTTTGTACAGTAAAGGTAGGTGCAGGAATGAGAGAGACAGTGCTACATATCACATTCTTAATTTATGATTAACCAATTTTCACTTTAGTGAAGGAAAAGCTATTGGTTGAAGTTACTATACAAAACATCAGTATTTACAAATAAGCAATCTTGGTACTCCTTCTTTGGCCAAATTGCAAGAAGGCATTAGCTCAAAGCACACGTTTGAAGAGCAGTATATGGGTCCAGTTCTAGTGTTGAGATATTAAGGAAAGATCTGCTCTACTAAGCAACTTTGATGAATCACAATACTGGGAAATAGTTTTGCAATTCACAAGGTTGAGTGAACCAAAACAGCGACGTATAGCAGCAACAATTTCAGACTGAAATTTCATTTGTAACAGCCATGATCTCAAATGATTGCTAAAGAGGGGACCTTTGAGATGATCGTGGTCTTCAACTTCTGGGAGCTCGAACCTCTTGATGGCTCGAATTTGGCTGTTGCTGGGGCAGTTTGGCCCAACTCTCTTTTTGGCACCATGGTTATTAGTTGAGGGGGTGATGAGGAATCAGACATGCTGCAGCTCCCATTGCACCACTGTCACTCCTGTGGGGCTGCAGTTTCTCACTTTCATTGATTTGAGAGCAGATAGAAGAGTGACTCCTTGAAGGCCCCAAGCTACTCGATGCACCAATCTGTCCAATGTGGATACCTGTCTCTCCAAGATGGAGCCCAGTGCCTGAACTGCAGCTACGCGAGGTTCTACCAAGGCTGTGAATATGGACTCCTTTTGAGAGGGCCTGGCAACAGTATCCCTGAAGGCGGTCACATTTCCCAAGGTAGACTCCATACAGGCTGGATGGAAGCAGACTCTTCCATACCTGCAGCCATAGTGCTGAAACTCCTAGGCAGACCTTCCAATACTGGATATAACTGCTTGTGTGAAACAACTAGTGTTTTTCTCAGAGCTGGGCCCCTGAAGTCCTCATCTTGGTCCTCCTCAGCAGAGCTGGGAGAAGACCTAGTCTTCTGATGATCTGTGTCCTGGGCTGTTCCTTCCACCAGTACCTGCACCAGTGCTGGGTGCTTCACCGCGTGCAGATCTTTCCAAGTCACTCCCTAACCAGGCCAAAGTACCAGTTTCTATGCTGGTGCTTGAGTATATTGAGCTTTCTCAGAAGTATTCTACTCCTCAGAAGAATCTTCTTCTGGGGACTGTGCTGCTGAGAATGACCAAGAGGATAAAGAAAAGAGACAATAGTTAACATGTCACAGCGAAGCAAGATAGTTGCATCGCAATACAGCTTGACATAGTCAGAGCTTTATGAAGAGGTGTAAGCAATAGTCAGACGCCTGGTTCTGATAAGCCCACAGCCTCAAAATCTTCTATTCAGACAGGTCTAGAGGGGCCACTGATTTCTAGCACTTGGTGCTCCAGCTGAGAGGTGTTCATGAGGTTGGTTGATCATCCCTGGGTGTTACTCCTCTCCCTTGTGTTGTGTGCTATTTGCCCTGCAGAGAGAGTGAGACACTTCGTGAATGACTGCTACAAAGGAGAGCTGTGCAAATGCTGCAAGGGAAAGGAAGCAAGATGGAGAGGCGTTGAGAAAGTAAGTTTAAGAAGTTTAGGAAAGGAGAATCGTGAAAAAAATTGTTAATTCGACCAAATGAGAAGAGAATGCTGCTTGTGGCTTCTGTGAAGGGAGCAAAGGTCAGTGTGTGTTCACAATGAAAATCAGGAGATTGTGTGCCTTTGTGCTGGGTGATGAAGGATGTGATGGAGGGGAGTAAGTTGTTTAGAGTGCTGGGGGAGAGGCAAAAAGGACAACTGCCACGTGTTGTTCAGAGAGAGAGAGAGAGAGAGAGATGGAGAAAAGAAGATCTGTACTCACCCTGGTTACTCAAAGTCTATGAAATGCTTTCTGCACTGCATCCAGATCCTGGGGGTGATGCTCCTCGAGTGGACAATCTCAGCAATCTCTCTCCATGCCTGGTGCACTTTATGCATCGGGATCCTCCTCCCATTGGCTGGAAAGAGAACCTTCCTTTTCACCCTGACCTCTTCCATCAGAGATCTTGCCCGTGATTCACGTCGATGCAGTTTCTTCTACAACTACTCCAAACAAGTTACCAGAAGGGTATGCAATCTCGTTGGAAGAGGTACATTCCTGCTTTAAATAGACCTCTGGCTGACCCTTCAGAAATTGCACTGACAAAGTGGGCAGGTTTCACATATCAACAAAATGGGGAAAAACCCACCGAGATTAAAATGAGGACCAGGAATTTCAATACTCGGCTTAGTGGGCAAGTTTCTAATGTATCTCACTGCACACCCAGTGTTAAAATTCCACCATGACTTTTCTCCTAGGTTGCTCGCAGCTCGATCCAGGAGATTAATCTTTAATTCTTGGAGACTCCAGGACAATCCTGGAAGGTTGGCAACCCTACTCTTCAAAGATGCTAACAAATCAGCATTTTCTTCTATTTCCTGTAGTAATATGTCAAAAAACATCTTCGTTTGAGAATACTATCACCACATTCCTTTAATTGTAAAGTCAAATCTACCTGAAGCATTTTATCCACTTAAATTTTCAACATTGTATTTATTTTTCTTTTTATCTATCTTGTATTTGAAGAAAACTCAATTATAAAGGGACATTTGTTTAACCATACTGCTACTTCATGTAATTTCAGATTAAATTTTCCAGTCAACATCTTGCTCAGTAGATGCAGATGCAATCAAGTCTGCAGAAATCTCCATGTAGGACCAAATTGCTTCTTGGATTAGCTTGTTAGGTGATGTATTGGAGCAATGAGGCAGTTGACTTTTTTTCAAGACCATGAAAAACTTCAGGACAAGTCAGAACGTAAGCATCAGTTGAAGCTGCAAAAATCTCATTCAGAATGCTACAGCGTGGGGTATGGTAGTGTTGTGGTTACGTTACTGGACCAGTAATCTGGAGGCTGAGACTGAATTTAGAGAACGTGAGTTGAAATTGCACCATGATAGAACTTAAATTCAGCTTTTAAAAATCTGAAAATAAAAGCCTGCTATCAGTAAAAGTGGCCATGAAGCAGTCGGATTGTTGAAAAAAAACTCAGTAATATCCTTTAAGAGTAGGAAACCTTATTCGGTCTGGCCTATGTGACATCAGTCACACACCAACGTGGTTGTCTCTTAACTTCCCTCAGAAGTGGCTGAGCAAGTCACATAGAAACATAGAAAATAGATGCCGGAGTAGGCCATCCGGCCCTTCGAGCCTGCACCACCATTCAAGAAGATCATGGCTGATCATTCCTTCAGTACCCCGTTCCTGCTTTCTTTCCATACCCCTTGATCCCTTTAGCTGCAAGGTCCATATCTAACTCCCTCTTGAATATATTCATAAACTGGCATCAACAACTCTCTGCGGTAGGGAATTCCATAGGTTAACAACTCTCAGTGAAGAAGTTCCTCCTCATCTCAGTCCTAAATGGCTTACCCCTTATCCTAAGACGATGTCCCCTGGTTCTCGACTTCCCCAACATCGGGAACATTCTTCCTGCATCTAACCCTGTCCAGTCCCGTCAGAATTTTATATGTTTCTATGAGATCCTCTCTCATCCTTCTAAACTCCAGTGAATACAGACCCAGTCGATCCAGTCTCTCCTCAAATGTCAGTCCTGCCATCCCCAGAATCAGTCTGGTGAACCTTCGCTGCACTCCCTCAATAGCAAGACCATCCTTCCTCAGATAAGGAGACCAAAACTGAACACAATATTCCAGGTGGGGCCTCACCAAGGCCCTGTACAACTGCAGTAAGACTTCCCTGCTCCTATACTCCAATCCCCTTGCTATGAAGGCCAATATACCAATTGCCTTCTTCACCACTTGCTGTACCTGCATGCCAACCTTCAATGACTGATGAATCATAAGAACATAAGAATTAGGAACAGGAGTAGGCCATCTAGCCCCTCGAGCCTGCCGCCATTCAATAAGATCATGGCTGATCTGGTCGTGGACTCAGCTCCACTTACCCGCCCTCTCCTCGTAACCCTTAATTCCCTTATTGCTTAAAAATCTAACTATCTTTGACTTGAAAACATTCAATGAGCCAGCCTCAACTGCTTCCTTGGGCAGAGAATTCCACAGATTCACAACCCTCTGGGAGAAGAAATTCTCTCTCAACTCGGTTTTAAATTGGCTCCTCCGTATTTTGAGGCTGTGCCCCCTAGTTCTCGTCTCCCCCACCAATGGAAACAACCTCTCTGCCTCTATCTTGTCTATCCCTTTCATGATTTTAAATGTTTCTATAAGATCACCCCTCATCCTTCTGAACTCCAAGGAGTAAAGACACAGTCTCCTCAATCTATCATCATAAGTTAACCCCCTCATTTCTCGAATCAGCCTAGTGAATCGTCTCTGAACCCCTTCCAAAGCTAGTATATCCTTCCTTAAGTAAGGTGACCAAAACTGCACGCAGTACTCCAGGTGCGGCCCTACCAATACCTTATACAGTTGCAGCAACACCTCCCTGCTTTTCTACTCCATCCCTTTCGCAATGAAGGCCAACATTCCATTTGCCTTCCTGATTACCTACTGCACCTGCAAACTAACCTTTTGGGTCTCTAAAAGAGTTTCATGCACAAGGGCCCCCAGGTCCCTCTGCACCACAGCATGTTGTAATTTCTCCCCATTCAAATAATATTCCCTTTTACTGTTTTTTTTCCCCAAGGTGGATGACCTCACACTTTCCGACATTGTATTCCATCTGCCAAACCTTAGCCCATTCGCTTAACCTATCCAAATCTCCTTGTAGCCTCTCTGAGTCCTCCACACAACCCGCTTTCCCACTAATCTTAGTGTCATCTGCAAATTTTATTACACTACACTCTGTCCCCTCCTCTAGGTCATCTATGTATATTGTAAACAGTTGTGGTCCCAGCACTGATCCCTGTGGCACACCACTAACCACTGATTTCCAACCGGAAAAGGACCCATTTATCCCGACTCTCTGCTTTCTGTTCGTCAGCCAATTTTCTATCCATGCTAATACATTTCCTCTGACTCCGCGTACCTTTATCTTCTGCAGTAACCTTTTGTGTGGCACCTTATCGAATGCCTTTTGGAAATCTAAATACACCACATCCATCGGTACACCTCTATCCACCATGCTCGTTATATCCTCAAAGAATTCCAGTAAGTTAGTTAAACATGATTTCCCTTTCATGAATCCATGCTGCGTCTGCTTGATTGCACTATTCCTATCCAGATGTCCCGCTATTTCTTCCTTAATGATAGTTTCAAGCATTTTCCCCACTACAGATGTTAAACTAACCGGCCTATAGTTACCTGCCTTTTGCCTGCCCCCTTTTTTAAACAGAGGCGTTACATTAGCTGCTCTCCAATCCGCTGGTCCCTCCCCAGAGTCCAGAGAATTTTGGTAGAATCATGACAACCAGGTCTCGCTGCACCACCCCTTTTCCTAATCTGTCACCATTCAGATAATATTCTGCCTTCATGTTTTTGCCCCAAAGTGGATAACCTCACATTTATCCACATTATACTGCATCTGCCATGTATTTGCCCACTCGCCTAACCTGTCCAAATCATCCTGCAGCCTCTTAGCGTCCCCCTCACAGCTCAAACCGCCACCCAGTTTAGTGTCATCTGCAAACTTGGAGATATTACACTCAATTCCATCATCTAAATCATGAATGTATATTGTAAAGAGCTGGGGTCCCAGCAGTGAGCCCTGCGGCACTCCACTAGTCACTGCCTGCCATTCCGAAAAGGACCCGTTAATCCCGACTCTCTGCTTCCTGTCTGCCAACCAGTTCTCTATCCACGTCAGTACATTGCTCCCAATATCATGTGCTTTGATTTTGCACACCAATCTCTTGTGCGGGACCTTGTCAAAAGCCTTTTGAAAGTCCAAATACACATCCACTGGTTCTCCCCTGTCCACTCTACTAGTTACATCCTCAAAAAACTCCAGAAGATTTGTCAAGCATGATTTCCCCTTCATAAATCCATGCTGACTTGGACCAATCCTATCACTGCTTTCCAAATGTGCTATTTCATCCTTAATGATTGATTCCAACATTTTCCCCACTACGGATGTCAGGCTAACTGGTCTATAATTACCCGTTTTCTCTCTCCCTCCTTTTTTAAAAAGTGGTGTTACATTAGCAATCCTCCAGTCCATAGGAACTGATCCAGAGTCAATAGACTGTTGGAAAATTACCAATGCATCCACTATTTCTAGGGCCACTTCCTTCAGTACTCTAGGATGCAGACTATCAGGCCCTGGGGATTTATCGGCCTTCAATAATGTCAATTTCCCTATCACAATTTCCCACCTAATAAGGATATGCTTCAGTTCCTCCTTCTCACTAGACCTTCAGACCCCTAGTACATCTGGAAGGTTATTTGTGTCTTTCTTTGTGAAGTCAGGACCGAAGTACTTGTTCAATTGGTCTGCCATTTTTTTGTTCCCCATTATAAATTCACCCGAATCCAACTGCAAGGGACCTACGTTTGTCTTCACTAATCTTTTTCTCTTCACATATCTATAGAAGCTTTTGCAGTCATTTTTTATGTTTCCGGCAAGCTTCCTCTCGTATTCTATTTTCCCCCTCCTAATTAATCCCTTTGTCCTCCTCTGCTGTATTCTAAATTTCTGCCAGTCCTCTGGCTTGCTACTTTTTCTGGCTAATTTGTATGCCTCTTCCTTGGATTTAACACTATCCTTAATTTCCCTTGTTAGCCACGGTTGAGCCATCTTCCCCGTTTTATTTTACTTCAGACAGGGATGTACAATTGTTGAAGTTCGTCCATATGATCTTTAAAGGTTTGCCATTGCCTATCCACCGTCAACCCTTCAAGTATCATTTGCCAGTCTAATCTTGCCAATTCGCGCCTCATACCATCAAAGTTACCTTTCCTTAGGTTCAGGACCCTAGTTTCTGAATTAACTTTGTCACTCTCCTTCTTAATAAAGAATTCTACCATATTATGGTCACTCATCCCCAAGGTGCCTCGCACAACAAGATTGCTAATTAGTCCCTTCTCATTACACATCACTCAGTTGTATCAAACTGAAGGTCCATCATCACATAGAATTAGATAGGATGGACAGCACAGAAACAGGCCATTCAGCCCAACCAGTCCATGCTGGCGTTTATGCTCCACTCAAGCCTCCTGAAGTCCTTCCTCATCCAAATCAATCCACATAACTATATTCTTTCTCCCTCATATACTTGTCTAGCCTCCCCTTAAATGCATCTATACTATTTTCTTCCACTACTCCCTGTGGTAGTGAGTTCATCTAGTTCTGCTCTCTTTCCTTCTCCCACCGCCCCCCAAAAGTGGAAACATTCTCTCTGTATCCACGCCATCAAAACTTTTCATAATTTTATAGACCTCTATTCGTCCATCTCTCAGCCTTCTTTTTTTCCAAGAGGAAACAGGCCCAGCCTGCTCATCCTTTTCTGATCTGTACACCCTCGCAGTTCTGGTATCACCCTTGTAAATATTCTCTGCACCCTCTCCAGTGCCTCTATATCCTTTCTATAATGTGGCAATCAGAGCTGTATGCAGTACTCCAATTGTTGTCTAACCACAGTACAATACGGTACTATACCTCTAAAAATAAACCCGAGTACTTGGTTTGCTTTTTTGTGGCCTTGCTAACCTGTGTCACAACTTTTACCGATGTGTGCATTTGTACTCGAAGATCACTTTGCACCTCTACCCCACCTAGACTCTCACCCTCCAAGTAATAAATGACCTCCTTATTCTTCCTACCAAAATGGAATACCTCATATTTATCTGTGTTTAACTTCATTTGACAATTATATGTCCATTCTACAAGTTTATTAATGTCCTCCTGTAATTTGTTGCAGTCCTCCTCAGTATTGACAATTTGGTGTCATCAGCAAATTTACAAATTGTGTTTTTGATTTCATAGTCTAAATCGTTAATATAAATTGTGAACAGCAGTGCTTCCAGCACTGATCGTTGTGGAACACCACTACCCACCTTCTCCCACTTTGAATAGCTACCCTTTACCCCTACTCTCTGCTTTGTCTTGAAGCCAGCTAGCTATCCATTCTGCTACTTGTCCCCTGACTCCACATTCTCTGACCTTGTTCATCAGTCTATTATGGGGTGCCTTATCGAAGGCCTTTTGAAAATCTACATAAATTACATCTACTGCATTACCAGTGTCAACTCTGTCTGTTACCTCAAGACTTTATCTTTTGAAATCCATGCTATTCATTATTATCTTTTTGGTTTCTAGATATTCTTCTATTTTCTTCTTTAGTTGTGATTCCATTATTTTTCCTACTACCAATGTTAAGCTGATATAATTCCTTGGACATGTTCTATCCCCTTCTTAAATATAGGTATTACATTAGCTCTCCGCCAGTCCTCGGGCACTACGCCTTTTTTGAACGAATTATTAAATGTGAAGTAAGACCTCGACTATCTCTTCCCTAGCTTCTTTTAAAATGCGTGGACGCAATCCATCCAGACCAGGGGATATTTATCCTCTGAGTTTGATTACTTTATTTAATGTATCTCTTTATTTTAAATATATTTATCTCATTACTAGTCTCATCATCCAATGTCATGTCTACCTGTTCTATCTCCCTAGTAAATACCGAAGCAAAATAATTATTTAATGGGACCCGGCGAGGCCTTGCAAAAGCCGGTTTTAGGTGTGCAATGCACACGCGCCGAAAACCGGCTTTTCCGATCTGTCAAGTTTTAGCTTGACAGATCTTCTGCATCCCTGCAGCAAGGAAATTCGCGCGGGCGAGATTGGGCTATTTGCCCATCTCTTGCCCAGCGCATGTCCTTGAAACTTTTGCGCCTGGTGCATAGACTACTTTTACCAGCATAAGAGTTTTAAAACACTCAAAAAAAAATGTATTTAAATTTAATTTTTTTTAAGAGTAAAAACCCTGTCCACTAAGTTAAGTTCATTTTAAACCCTAAATAAATAAAAAAATCCAAAAAAATTATATTTTTTCTAAAACATTGAATTAACTTTAATTTCAATTAATTTTAAATATGAGTTTTTTTTTAAATGATGTTGTGTTTGGGTGTTTTAGGCGATTATTCTCATTGATAGCAGTAAGAACTCGGAGAAACGGAGTTCCCATTACTATCAATGAGAATACTGTACCGTGATTGGTTGTCCAGGCCCACGTGACTCCATCTTAGACTTACGGACCTGGAAGACGGGGCGCGCCGCGAAGTGCGGGAACCTTCCAGAGAAAAACGGAATTGCAAGAGGGCGCAGGAGCAAAAGGTAGGTGCGGATCGTATTTCTTGCTTTCAGGCGAACGTCCGCGGGAAGCCTCCAACCGCGATTTCAGGGCCACTATTTCTGCCATCTCTCTATCGTTACCTGTGGTATTATCTGTCGCTTAATGATCTATTCCCATCCCAACCTTCCTTTTTTATTGATGTGCCAGTAAAATATTTTACTGGGTTTTTTTATGTTCCTTGATCATTTTATTTCATAGTTCCTCTTTGCCCTCCCAATTGTTTTTTTAACTTCTCTTCGAATCTTTTCATATTCTGCCTCATCATGCACTCCCCTGCTATCTATGTACTTAATGTATGTCTCTTTCCTTACCCTCAATTGTTCCCTTATGGCTTTATTCATCCATGGAGTCTCATTAGTGTTTAGTTTGTTCTTCTCAATGAAGCAAGGAATGGGTAATAAATAGTGGTCTTTTAATTTTAATAAAACTGTTTTGCATCCAATCCAATGAGTTATGCCAAGTTGTCACTTTAAACTAGTCATAAAATGAGAGCTCTTATGAAAATACTCTCACACAGCAAAAACAGAACTTTGAATATGATGGTGTTTACAGTTGAAAAAATAGCAGGAAGTGTGAACCATAAACTGCAAAACACCTGAAGGAAGAAAATGAAACATAGCATGATGTTTTCTCTTTTTTAACTGGCCAGCAATATCCTCCAGTCGAAGGAATACAGTTAATTACAGCTAAAGCCAATGAAAATAATGCTCAAACACCAATGCTGAATCACATCAATATTTTGCACTTACTCCAAATCACCGTGACTGCTGTGCTTTGCTGAAAAATGAGTCATTATAAAAATTTCACAAAATTATGAGTAAAATTCAGATAGTCATGTCTCTATAGACCACATCACACTTAACCACACACAATCTGTTTTTGGGTATAAGAGGTGCAATATCTAAATGTGCAGGAACAGTTTATTGAAGATGACGAAATGAATTCAGGACACAGACAGGTTAGTAGATTGGGCAGATATATGTCAAATGAAATTTTTAATGCTGTTGAGGCTAAGTCAACTGGAAATTTCAAAACGGAGATTGATGAATTTTTGTTAGACAGGGGTGTTGAGGGTTACGGAACCAAGGCAGGTAGATGGAGTTAAGTTGCAGATCAACTGTGATCGCATTGAACGGCAGAAGAGGCTTGAGGGTCTGAATGGCCTACTCCTGTTCCTTTGTTCCTAAACACGTGAGATGTGAGGAAATATACAACAAATGGGAAAATTTTAAAAGTAGTAGAGAAAGAGAGTCACATATCTTCAAAAAAAGATAAAGCTGTTAAAAAAACACAAATGGGATCCTGGGTTTCATAAATAAAAGCATCAAGTGCAAAAGCTAAGTGTGTGCAAATCATTTATTAAACAGTTGTTATTGTGTCCAGCTTTTGGCACCATACTTTGGGAAGGAAATGGAGACCATGAAAATGGTGCCTAATAGATTTACTAATATCAGGGATGAGAGGCTTTTGTCACAAGAGAAGATTAGAGAATTTGGGATTCTTTTCACAAGAACAGAGAAGGTGAAAATAGAAGTATTCAAAATTAAGAGGTTTTGAAAAGATAAATGCGAAAAAAAATATTTCCACCTGTTTGTGTCTAGAAGCCATAAACGTCAACCAAGAGAACGTGAGAGTGGTTAGAAGTTTTTAAAAAATACACACACACAAAGTTGGAAAGTGTTCGAGGCAGAATCCATAATTATGACGAAAAGGAAAATGGATAAATATTTCAAAAAGAAAATTTAAAAAGGAATGAGAGAAAGAGCAACAGATTAGGACGAATGGGTATTACCTTCACAGAACCAGTGAAATTATGGCAAATACAACAATATTAGAATATTAAAACGAAGTCAGAAGTTCAAATATATCTGCATCATCAGCTTCCATTAGATGTAAAAAAAATTTACAAATTGCAGCACTTTAGTTACTGTCGCTGCCATTTTAATTATTTCCTCCCCTCCCACCTTTCCCTGCCTCTGTACTTGCTTAAAAAACTGTTACATCTCAAACTTCTCTCAGTTCTGATGAAAGGTCATCTCTCCACAGATACGACCTGACCCGCTGTGTAGTTCCAGCATTTTCTGTTTTTACCTCAGTTACTATGGGGTCAAGTGGGGCAGCGAAGATGAGGCTGCACCTCCCTCCTCTTCAGCTCCTGCTCTGGCTGTGGGCCCCAGCTTCCTCCCCTGTTCAGCTCTCTCACCCGCCCCCCCGCCACAGCTCCTACTCCGCTGCCCGCGCACCCACTTCCCTCTTTTCCCCCCCTCCCTTACCTCACCTCTTTCTCCTCTCCTCACCCCCCTCCTCCTCCTCTCCCTTCCCCTCCCTCGTCACTTCCCCTCCCCCCTCCTCCTCCCCCTGCCTTTCCCCCTCCTCCCGCCTTTCCTCCTCCTCCCGTTCCTCTCTCCCCCCCCCACTCCCTTTCCTCTCTCTTTCCCCCCCTCCTCCTACTCCCGTTCCTCTCTCTCTCCCTCCCACTCCCTTTCCTCTCTCTTTCCCCCCCTCCTCTTCCTCTCTTTCCCCCCCTCCTCCTCCTCTTCCTCTTTCCCCCTCTCCTCCTCCTTTTCCTCTTTCCCCCCTCCTCCCCGCCTCCTCCTCCTCTTCCCCCCTCCTCCCTTTCCCGCTCCTCCTCCCGCTCCCTTTCCTCCCCCTTTCCCCTCCTCCTCCCTTCCCCCCCGTGCTCCTCCTCCTCCCTTTCCCCCCCACTCCTCCCTTTTCCCCCCCTCCTCCCTTCCCCCCCTCCTCCCTTCCCCCCCTCCTCCCTTCCCCCCCTCCTCCCTTCCCCCCCTCCTCCCTTCCCCCCCCTCCTCCCTTCCCCCCCTCCTCCCTTCCCCCCCCTCCCTCCCCCTCCTCCCTTTCCCCCCTCCTCCCTTTCCTCCTCCTCCTTCTCCTCCCTCCCTCTCCTCCCCCCCCGCCAGTTCTCCCTCCCTCCATCTCCTCCTTTTCCTCTCCCCCCCCTCTTCCCCTCCTCCCTTTCCTCCCCCCCCCTCCTCCTCCTCCTCCCTTTCCTCCCCCCTCCTCCTCCCTTTCCTCTCTCTTTCCCCCTCCTCCTCTTCCTCCCTTTCCCCCCCTCCTCTTCCCTCCTTCCCCCTCCTCCTCCTCCTCTCTTTCCCTCCCTCTCCTCCTTTCCTCTCTTCCCCCCCCCTCCTCCCTCCTCCTTTCCTCTCTTCCCCCCCCAATCTCCCTTGCCCCTCCTCCTCCCCCCTTTCCCCCCCTCCTCCTCCCTCTCGCTCCTCCTCCTCCCTTCCCCCCCTCACTTTCCTCCTCCTCCCCTCACCTCCTCCCTTCCCCCCTCCTCCTCCCCTTTCCTCTCCTCCTCCTCCCCCCTTTCCTCTCCTCCTCCTCCCTTCCCCCCCCGTGCTCCTCCTCCTCCCTTTCCCCCCACTCCTCCTCCCTCTTTCCCCTTTTCCCCCTCCTCCTCCCTTTCCCCCCCCCTCCTCCTCCTCCTCCTCCTCTCTCTCCCTTTCCTCTCCCCCTCCCCATCTCCTCCTTCCCCCTTCCTTCCCCTCCTCCTCCTCCCTTCTCCCCCCCCTTCCTCCTCCTTTCCTCTTTCCCCCCTCCTCCTTTCCTCTCTCCCCCCCCCTCCTCCTCCTCCCTTCCTCTTCCTCCCCTCCTCTCCTCCCTTCCTCCCTCCCTTTCCTCTCCCCCCCCTCCTCCCTTTCCTCTCTCCCCCCCCCTCCTCCCTTTCCTCCCCTCCTCCCTTCCTCTCCCCCCCTCCTCCTCCCTTTCCTCTCCCCCCCTCCTCCTCCTTTCCTCTCTTCCCCCCCTCCTCCTTCCTCCTCCTCCCTTTCCTCTCCCCCCTCCTCCTCCTCCCTTTCCTCTCTCTCCCCCCCTCCTCCTCCCCCTCTCTCTCCCCCCCCCCTCCTCCCTTTCCTCTCTCCCCCCCCCCTCCTCCCTTTCCTCTCTTCCCCCCCTCCTTTCTCTCTCCCCCTCCTTTCCTCTCTCCCCCCCTCCTCCT
Organism: Pristiophorus japonicus; assembly: GCF_044704955.1. NCBI lineage: Eukaryota > Metazoa > Chordata > Chondrichthyes > Pristiophoridae > Pristiophorus > Pristiophorus japonicus. The sequence goes on from NC_091988.1 coordinate 26,276,605, forward strand.
CCTCCCTTTCCTCTCTCCCCCCCTCCTCCTCCCTCCTCCCTTTCCTCTCTCCCCCTCCTCCTTCCTCCTCCCCTCCTCCTCCTTTCTCTCCCCCCCTCCTCCTCCCTTTCCGCTCTCCCCCCCTCCTCCTCCCTTTCCTCTCTTCCCCCCCCTCCTCCTCCCTTTCCTCTCTCCCCCCTCCTCCTCCTCCCTTTCCTCTCTCCCCCCTCCTCCTCCTCCCTTTCCTCTCTTTCCCCCCCCCCTCCTCCCTTTTCCTCTCTTCCCCCCCCCCTCCTCCCTTTCCTCTCTTCCCCCCCTCCCTTTCCTCTCTTCCCCCCCTCCTCCTCCTCCCTTTCCTCTCTCCCCCCCCTCCTCCTCCTCCTCCTCCCTTTCCTCTCTCCCCCCTCCTCCTCCTCCTCCCCTTTCCTCTCTCCCCCCCTCCTCCTCCTTTCCTCTCTCCCCCCTCCTCCTCCTCCTCCCTTTCCTCTCTTCCCCCCCCCTCCTCCCTTTCTCTCTCCCCCCTCCTCCCCTCCTCCCTTTCCTCTCTTCCCCCCCTCCTCCCTTTCCTCCTCTCTTCCCCCACCCTCCTCCCTTTCCTCTCTTCCCCCCCTCCTCCTCCTCCTCCCTTTCCTCTCTTCACCCCCCTCCTCCTCCCTTTCCTCTCTTCCCCCCCCTCCTCCCTTTCCCTCTCTTCCCCCCCCTCCTCCTCCTCCCTTTCTTCTCCCCCCCCCTCCTCCTCCGTTTCCTCTCCCCCTCCTCCTCCCTTCCTCTCTCTCTCCCCCCTCCTCCTCGCTTTCCTCTCCCCCCCCTCCTCCTCCTCCTCCCTTTCCTCTCTCCCCCCCTCCTCCTCCTCCTTTCCTCTCCCCCCCTCCTCCTCCTCGCTTTCCTCTCCCCCCCCCTCCTCCTCCTCGCTTTCCTCTTCCCCCCCCCTCCTCCTCCTCCCCCCTCCTCCTCCTCCCTTTCCTCTCTCCCCCCTCCTCCTCCCTTTCCTCTCTCCCCCCCTCCTCCTCCTCCTTTCCTCTCTTCCCCCCTCCTCCTCCTCCTCCTCCCTTTCCTCTCTCTCCCCCCTCCTCCTCCCTTTCCCCCCCTCCTCCTCCTCCCTTTCTTCTCCCCCCCTCCTCCTCCTCCCTTTCCTCTCCCCCCCCTCCTCCCTCCCTTTCCTCTCCCCCCTCCTCCTCCCTTTCTTCTCCCCCCCCTCCTCCTCCTCCCTTTCCTCTCCCCTCCTCCTCCCCCCCTCCTCTTCCCTTTCCTCTCCCCCCCTCCTCTTCCTCTCTCTCCCTCCTCCTCCTCCCTTTCCTCTCCCCCCCTCCCTCTTCCTCTCTCTCCCTCCTCCTCCTCCCTTTCCTCTCCCCCCCCCATCTCCTCCCTTTCTCCTCCCCCCCCCCCATCTCCTCCCTCCCCCCCCATCTCCTCCCTTTCCTCTCCCCCCCCCCTGCCATTTCCTCTCCCCCCTCCCTTTCCTCTCCCCCCTCCCTTTCCTCTCCCACCCCTCCTCCTCCTCCCTTTCTCCTTCTCCTCCTCCCTTTCCACTCCTTCTCCTCCTCCCTTCCCCCCCTCCTCCCTCCCCCCCCTCCTCCTCCTCCCCCTCCTTCCCCCCTCCCTTTCCTCTCTCTCCCCCCCCATCCTCCTCCTCCTCCCTTTCTTTCCTCCCCCCCCGCCTCCTCCTCCTCCTCCTCCTCCCTTTTCTCCCCCCCTCCCTTCTCCTCCTCCCTTTTCTCCCCCCCTCCTCCTCCTCCTTCCCCCCCCCTTTCCTTCTCCTCCTCCCTTCCCCTCTCTCCCCCCCCCCTTTTCTTCTCCTCCTCCCTGTCAGAAACACAGGCACTGACAGAGACAGAGACAGAGACAGAGAGACACACTGCAGGGGCCCCATCCCAGCACGCTGTTGGAGGGCTCCCAGTTCTGCAGTCAGTGAGCAGAAACCTAATTTTTTTATTTATTGATTTTTACATTTTTTTGGTTTGATTTATCATTTATTATTGATGGCTCTTTATTTGTAAAAGTGATGTGTTTCATGTTTGTAAACTTCCCTTTATCCTCCCCCCCCCACCCATCTCTCTTCCCTAAGCGTGATTTGTAACCTAGCCTGATTTTCTAAGTGTAGGCAAGGTTTTTCAGAGCATACAAAAATTTACACTTACTCCATTCTAAGTTAGTTTCGAGTAAGTTTTCGCTGCCTAAACTTTTAAAACAGGCGTAAGTGGCCGGACACGTCCCCTTTTGAGAAAAAAAATCTGTTCCAAAATGAAACTGTTCTAACTGACTAGAACTGGAGCAAACTAAATGCAGAGAATTGCAAATTCGAAGATACTCGATTTTAAACCAGTTGCTCCAAAAAAAATAGGAGCAACTCAGGCCGAAACTTGACCCCTATGTTTGGACCAATATAAACATTACTTGAGTTTTGGTTTAAAAGTAATAATGAACAATGTTATGAGGCATATGGGGTTTTAGAATCTTAATTTGTCAGTGGAAATGGTAAAATGTTTTAAAATGAGCAAATTGAAAATGCAGTTTACAAATTGATCTTTTTTTATGTTTCTTAAACTGAAAAAGTGTATGAATCGGACAACTACATTGATTCTTAGAGCAAGGTTATAAAAAACCATTTGAATAAAATAATTATTTTAGACTAATGTTACTGTAGACATTGGTAGCTGTATACTTTTGTGAGGTTCTGAAACAAGTTGATTTTTAGATTTATTTGAGTAAATGCAGAGAAAGAAATGCAGCTTCGGTTTTCTAATGCATTGCATTTGTACATTTACCAATGTCCAATAATGGTAAAGTGTTCAAATTGAAGTCTCATCGTGCTAATCTTGATTCATTTTGAATTTTGAAAAATTAGTTAATTGAATTGTTCTTGGCATGTTTTATGTACTTTCCCAGTCAAAATCATCTTGGCTCCATTCCACTTGCAAACTTCAAATTATCTGTGGGATTATGGTAAATGTATTCAATTCAAAAGCTTATGGCCTGCAAAGATCCTCAACACAAACAACAGATAGTTAATAGGTTAACTAATGACTTGAAATTTAGGTTCAATTGGAAAATACAAATAGCATTTGGTATTTGAAATCTGGAGGCAAAAAGCATATGTTGAAGTCATTTGTGTTCTGTTCTATTTCCAATTACCCAAGTACAATGGAAACTGCAGTTATACTGCAGATAGTATTTTAAATATGCAGGCTTTCAGACATCACCCAAATAGCACTTTGTGTCAAATTTTATGTTGAATCACACTGATTGATAACAACAAACACAGTGCAAAGTTGATCTTACAATTTCATTTTGTCTTTTGCATTTCGGTTCCCATCAAGTATAATGCAGCACTATTTTCCTCCTTGACCATTTTTATATTAAATCAAGACACACTAAGAATTACAGCAAACACATAATAAGAAAACTGCTAACACAATTGTCTGTCCAGTTAGTGCTCTGCTAATGGAAACATTAACCACACATACACAGAAATACAAAAAGTACATTTGGCACTCATTATTTCCAGAATCAGTTGTTTTATTACCTCCAGTCACATTTCACTTTAAAACAAAACTGCTGTCATTAAGGATATTGTTTTGTGTCAATCCCCCACATACTATGAATAATGCTTGACATTCCTTGAAAGAATCTAATTTTTTTTTTTAATTCAATTTAATCTTATTACTAACTACGACAAGTAATTGAGGACAGATATAATGGACAACTGTCACAAATTACCAATTGCATCCAATGAAGATTTCTGCTTAGTGGCATTTTATTTAAGCCAGATCACCAATTCCGTGTGTTCCAACTGGGAGCACACTAGTTATTCACGGATTCGAGCAAAACAGAATATCCAACTTGTGGGACACAAGGTAGTCAGAACATGCAATATAAAAAAAGGAGTTCTGGAAACACCAGGTAGTCCGAAACTCTTTCCTGGAAAACTACTTTACCTATCCTTCCCCACTCATAAATCCAGAATGTCTCATAGGAAGATAAATATGGAACAAAGATTCTTTTTTGTTGGATTAGGTTGTAAAAGATCACGAGATAGCTATTGACAATGAAGGTCATGTGACCCATCTAAATGTATTTATCTATCCAGAAAGGTCCTAAAGTTTTCCCCATGTAGCATCCAATTGTTTCTTAGATGCTTTCAGGTTTTTCTCCTTGGCACTATCTGGAAGTCTATTCCTTACTGTGATCACTCTTTATTGAAGAATTTCCTGAGATCAGTAAAAGGAATACTTAGGACTGAGGATGAGTTTCCTCTATCATTTCTAACTGGTTTGTAAATATTTTTTATTTTGTCTGAGCCTGTTGTTTCAAAATATGTGTCAATCCTGCATGGTGGAAGAATAAAAAAGTGTTTATTAATGATTAGAATTATTTCTGTGTATGTATGTTAAAAATGTAGATTATACGGAAAGGCCTGTTTGTGTTGAAACAAAATGGAAGCCCACAGAGCTGCCGTTGTATTTTGTGTATTGGAAAGCCATTTAAACTAATCAAGAGATGGCTGAGCCAGGCCAGACAGCCACGTGTGAGGAGACTGCCCTGGAACCAAGGTCCAATCGTGAGGCTTTCGGAGGGACAATGGCTTTGAAAGGTATAAAGAACTCAACCAAAGACTTTTCTCTCTCATCTGAACCAGCCAGCCAAAGGGAAGTAACGTATATCACTCTTTATTATAACCTCATTGTATCTGTTGTAACTAAGGTGGATGTGCATGTGTGTGTGTTTTAAAAAAAAATAAACTGTTTCAATTGTTTTCGAAGAATTGTCTGTCAAATTTAATGCCAGAGATTTAGAAATCTTACAATGGTCAGCATTATGCTTCATTTATGCTCTGGTTTAGTATTAAACAACCTCCCTCAATGTATTTACTTTAGTGGTTTCCTTATGAAATTGAATTTAGCCCTTTGAATTTAGACTCTCTTGAACTGCAGAGAAGTCACCAAATTATCCTGACCATCAAAGTATGTGGCTCCCACCTGTACCACCTCAGTGTCACTGTATTCTCCCATATTTATCACCTAATAAAACTGTATAACAACTTCACGATGTATGTAAGGGTTTTCTAAATAATAAGCAGCAGCAGAAGGCAGCTCCAAGGAGCAAATGTAAAGGAAAACTTCGGATGCAGGAAAGAAAGGCAGTTGGGTACATTTATGCTAGCTGAAATTACATTAATGTGGCATCTTTGAGGTGTGATGTTTTGTGCCAGATGCAAGCTTTAATTCTATAGATATAGTTTTACAACAAACACTTGGGGATTAATTAGTGAGCTATAAATTTTTCTTCTTTAGTATTTCAACAATATAAACTTTATTTTTGCCCAGATACAAGATTATAAAAAAATACAGTAGGGTTGTCAAGCGTTTAAAAACAAACATTCATTGTGATTGATCTCACAAGTAAAATTTTAAATTTGTTAATCTTGGTTTTAAATTGCATATTTAATTGATACTACATCCATTTCAAGTTTGCTTTATTACTGATGCTATTGTCATCTAAAAAACAACACAGCATAAAAACCGACAGTTTTGTCTATTTTCAGCTCACTTGCTGTGACAAAAAAAAAACAGTAAAAAAAAGTTTGTACATCAGGAATATTTAATACAGTAACATATACCCTGAGGTAAAGTAAAACTATTCTATAAGAAAATAAAAAAGATTACTTTACCTGCATTCACCCCATTTCCCCTCCCCCCACCCCTCCTATTCCGCTTGATTACAATTTTAAGTTGAACATTCCTTTCCCCTGCCCACCGCCCCCCCTTCCCCCCCGTCGCACTCCCTCTATTCTATCTATTTCCCCCCCCAATAATTTTTGAAATTAAAATAGCTTTGCGTTGCCCTCATTCTTTAAGCTCCTTTTTCTTACCTGTCTGTTTTGAAGTTGGGAGGGGAACAAGTTTTCTTTTAAAAAAAACAAGAGGATGTTCATTGGCTAAAAGACAGCTCCTTGTATCTCAAAAGCCCAGATTCTAAATATTGTTAACTTTGTATCGATATCGTCAAGTCAAGCTGACACAATAACACTTCTCCTCAACTGATAGGGTTATTGCTAAAATGTATACTCATCAGCTTGATTGTGCCTGGATCAGTAAACACATCTGCATTACCTGAATACTGAATAAGTGAGCTTCCTGCATCACCCCAAATAAAGCCCTCCATCATTGCCAGATCCATCACCGCTCCAAGCAACAGCAAATAGACCAAATAATATTCTGAAACAAGTGCACCATAAAATATAATACACTAATCCAAGTGTATTAAAAGAAGACTGAGTGAAAGGACTGTGTCTTTCCAGAGTCAGCTCTTGTACGCTTGGGCATTGACTTACACTTCACAGTGAAGGAGCAGAGCACAAGCACAGGTGGACTTGGTGCCAGTAAGAGCCAACTAAGAAAAAGGTGAGCTTCTTGGCATTATATTTGAAACCTGGTGTTATTTCTCTGCGTAACTTCTGTAATTAATGCACATTAAAAAAAATTGGCGAAATAATTAGTGTTAATCCCAGATGATTAATTAACAGCCCTAAAAAGTCATCATCAAGAATGCCAGTAACATTTAAGAGCACATTGTAACATTTTAGTACCTGCAATACAGAGTTATGATGGAAGTGAATCTATTCTAATTTACCAATACCGGCTGCAGACCACACTTTAGAAATTGGTATTTGATAGATATATAATAGATCAGGCTGCCGGCCCAGATGGTAACCACCTGAGGGTCCTTAAAGTGATGGGACAGGTGCTATCTGAGCCCCTTGCCCATACCCTTAATAGTTCACTGCAGTTTGGGGACTGTTTGCTCTGATTAAAAGAATGCCACCGCAGTTCCAATTTAAAAAAAACTATAGGCCTATTAGCTTGACTTCAGTCATAGCTAAGGTGCTCAAAAGGTATCATTAGAGATGCTCCACTTTGATAGAGAAATCATTAACAGAGACACCAACATAGCTTCCAGAAAAGAAGGTTGTGTCTTAAGAATTGATTTTTTTTTGACTTCACCAGAATAACCTGGTAGACTGTCTACTTGGACTTTCAGAACGTCTTTGATTAAAAAGGTACTTACAAGAGTCTTCTCTACAAGATATAATCTTGGTGGAATTATTGGTAATCTGCTGCAGAGGATAGAGAATTGGCTGAATGCCTGGAGGCAGAAAGTTGGTATCAATGGATTAGGATCTGCTTCGTTACTAATGGTGTCTCACAGGGATTAGTGCAAGGATCTTTGCTATTTACTATTTTTATTAATGACCTAGATGTAGGTGTTGGGGGAATGATCCGCAAGTTTGTGGACAAAACCAAGATTTGTGCAAGTGTTAGGATTATAGAGGATGTTCGACTACTCCAAGCGGATCTAAATGTGTTGGGGAAATGGATCCATGTTTGGCAAATGATGATTAACATAGAAAAGTGTAGTGCTATGCACAAAGGCAGATGGAATGCTAAATCTACATCGACACTACAGGGAACAAGATTGAAACCAATGATAAAAGATAGAGATGTGGGTGTTACAGTTCATCACTCGCTAAAGGTTCATGACCAATACCATGAGGCTATAACCAAAGCAAAAGGGGTTCTGGGCAATGATCCTGTTAATTTTTGGGGGTGCATGGCCCATTCAAAATACTGCGCATGTGTGGTTTTGCACACTGAAAAGCTGACGATCCAACTGCGCGGGAGGTCCGTGGAGTTGTGTGGAATGGAATATTGGTTCTAGGTTGTATTCACCGGCCAATTCACTACAATACAACGCATACCATTTTGTGCTTGTACAAGACCTTAGTTAGGTCTCAGTTGGAATACTTTGTGTAGTTTTGGTTTCCTCACATGGTGAGAAAATATCAAGTCTTTGGAAAGGGAGCATAGGAGTGCCACCAGATTAAATTTCCAGTCTAAAACTCCTGAGTTAGCCATACAGGCTCAACAAGATAGGTCTGTATGCTTCAGAAAAAGCTAGACTTGTGATTTGATTGAGCTTTATAAAATAATGACGAGATTAAATGGTGTTAATGTGAACCAATTATTTCAATTGGATAGGTTAGAGAAGACCAGGGGTCATGCTAACAAATTACATAAAAGGCAAAACTAGGCTGGATGTTAGGCAGCTCTTCTCTCTCCAGTGGACCTGTGGAACAAGTTGCCAGCTCGCACAGCAAACCCTGATTAACTAGAGGCCTGCTACTGTGGCCAAAAAAGCAATGGCGAGTGCAGTGCCTGCTAATTTTGAAATATAAATAAAAGGTAATCTCCCTCTTCCATGATGAGGACTGTGCAAAACCTTGCTCTTACAGCACGTGCATGGGCCCCTCTTCCAGCTGCAGTGCCCCCTTGACCAACCTCTCAATGCTTATGCCGAGGATGAACAGGCAACCCCTGCACCCAGTGTTCGTACAGTGCAAATAGCAGAGTCTGTGTTTCCATTGTTTGCATCATGTTAGCAGACACGCTCTCCACAGTTCCTCAGGCTGCAATTAGCCCATGAAAAGCAACAGAGAGGTGAGGATGCAGGACAGTGCATCAGTTTCTTTCTGCCTCCCCCTGTCCTTAATCTGTTGGAAACTCAGTAGGGTAGGGCAAAGCCTGACTCAAATTTCAAAAAGCAGCTCCAGTTAGATTCATGTCTACGCCCAACTCGATACAAACAGTGAGCATGTCACCTATTTTTTTTGACCAAAACAGTTATAATTGTTCAGTATATATCGCACATACAAACACACACAACAGGCAGCTCCTTTTGAATTTAGCTGACAGTTCAAATCCATGTTTGGAGAATTTTTATGAGCCAAGATAGTTTGTCAGTTGGAACCTTGAGAAAGATAACAATATTTAAGTGTTTATGGATCCATGATGTGAAAAGGCCATCAGGTCCATATGTGCCTGCTACCCTCCAACCTGGACCTGCAGCCAATTCAGGAATCTCATGTCAAACATTCCTCAGAGACCAAATACCAGGAGGTCCCAACTCACTAATTATTTTCCAGAATCATTTATTCTCGTCTTCCATATGCTCACACATTATTTTCCAGAAATCTAATATTTTCTTGGAAGGACTAAAGAATCTGCTGTCATTATCTCTTCTGGAAACCTTTTCCACAGATCAATCACCCTCTGGCAATAATATAATTTCTGGACATCCAACCTAACCAGTTTCCTCATTTTGTATGAGAAGCCCTGGTTCTACCTGCCGTCTATAGTTTCAAGCACGTGATCTGCTCTCAGGATGCAGATGTCGATAATAATCTGGACACAAGACTACATAGATTAAAAGGTTAACAAAATAGGATTACATAGGATATATGGCACAGAAACAGGCCATTCGGCGCAACTAGTCCATGCTGCCGTTTATGCTCCAATCGAGCCTCCCCCTGTCTTTCCTAATCACCCTCTATTCCCTTTTCCCTTGTCTAGCCTCCCCTTAAATGCATTTATACGACAGGTTGAGTGTCCAAAATCCGAAGTTCCGGAATCCGGACCGATTGGTGGCAGGGTCGTCCGGAACCTGTAAAATGTTCCAGAATCCAGACACGCAGACCCTGCCGACCTTGCTGCTGCTGAACTTATCCCGCCGCTGCTCGCCTCACTCGAACACCTCCATGACAGCGGGGCCGGCGGCCCGAATAGCTACTCGGAGACCAATAACCCACCCAATGTCCTTTCCGATGTTCCGAAATACCCAAATCTGGGCTTCGGATTTCAGACATCAAAAACACATTCCGAAGTCCGGAAAAACACAAAAACAAGCTTGGCCTTGGTCCCGAGGTTGCTGGATTCAGGACGCTCAACTGCATTCACTTCAACCACTCCCTGTGGTAGCGAGTTTCACATTCGCACCACTCTTTGGGTCAAGAATTTTCTTCTGAATTCCTCATTGGATTTCTTGGTGACAATCTTATATTGATGGCCTCTAGTTATGCTCTTCCCCACAAGTGGAAACATTCTCTTTGTATCCACTATCAAAACCGTTCATAGTTTTAAAGACTGCTATTAGGTCAACTCTCAGCCTTCTTTTTTCAAAAGGAACCCAGCCTGTTCATCCTTTCCCGATATGTATATCCTCGCAGTTCTGGCATCATCCTTGTAAATCTTCTCTGCACCCTCTCCAGTGCCGTTATATCCTTTTTATATGGCAACCAGAACTGTATGCAGCACTCCAAGTGTAGTCTAACCAAGGTTCAATACAGGTTTAGCATAACTTCACTACCTCTAAAAATAAACCCTAGTGCTTGGTTTGCTTTTGTTACGGCCTTGCTAACCTATGTCGCAACTTTTAGTGATTCGTGTATTTGTACTCAGATCCCTTTGTTCCTCTACCCTACCTAGACTCTCACCCTCCAAGTAATAAGTGACCTCCCTATTCTTCCTACCAAAATGTAATCTTGTATTTATCTGTCTTGAAACTCTTGCCAATTATATGTCCATTCTGCAAGTTTATTAATGTCCTCCTGTAATTTGTTGCAGTCCACCTCAGTATTGACAATTTGGTGTCATCAGCAAATTTAGAAAGTGTTTCTGATTTCATAGTCTAAACTGTTACTATAAATTGTGAACAGTGGTTCCAGCACTAATCCTTGTGGACCACCATCACCCACCTTCTGCCACTGTGAATAGCTGCCTTTTACCTCTACTCTCTTTGTCTTGAAGCCAGCTAGCTGTCCATTTTGCTAAAATGTAATATAGATTCTTTTACCTCTACTCTCTTTGTCTTGAAGCCAGCTAGCTGTCCATTTTGCTAAAATGTAATATAGATTGAACCTCCCTTATCCAGAACTCCCTTTATCAGGAACCACCACTTGTCCAGAACCATTCCTGGCCACCGGGTGGCGCATGCGTAGAACTCCAACATGAACAAATTGAAGTCCTTCCTCGCTGCAGACTCCCGCAATCGCTGGCCTGACCCCGCGATCCAGCGTCCCCCCATGATCTCCCTGCCACACTGCCAGCCCCAAAGCCAGCCAGCCCAGATATCCCCTTGCTCAATACCTGTATCATCTAATTTAACGTGACCACCCCTTGTCTGGAAAAATCCCTTATCCAGAACAGGCCAGGTCCCGAGGATTCTGGATAAGGGAGGTTCAACCTGTACATCACATTTATCTTCCTAAATAGATTGTCCATTTACATTATTTGTTCAAGAGCTGGTCAGCACACATACAGAAAATATTAGATTACCATTATATATCCTCTAGTTCATCTTTTATCCAATAAATTCACTTGTTAACCACTAAAAAAGAACAGAGGTTGTTATGCTTTGTTGTTTTGCAAAGATGTAAAAAAAGATCCTGCAGCTAAGGCAATTTACAGGAAAGGTTTTCTATTTGTTACTCTGTGCTTGCTATTGGAACCACTGACAATACTTTTAACAGATTATCTGGTCATTGCTGTTTGCAGGAGCTTGCTGTGCGCATACTGGTTGCTGCATTTCCGACTTTAAAACAGTGACTACAATTCAAAAAGTACTTTGGGATGCCTGATGGTCGTGAAACATGTTATATAAATGCAAGTCTTTCTTCTGAGCAATAGGTGCTAAAACTCATCTCAGATTAATTTAAAATATAGAAGCTGATGTATCTAGGATAAGAAGGGCAGTCAAGATTCAAAAATGCACGAGTACCCATTACAGATGATTATTCTGCTACACTGTCTAGGGTCACACATGAAGAATGGGCCTTTTTGTACTGGAGAGTTGCTGCTGGTACCCACCAATGAAGCTTCACCCCATAAAATAATCACTACCTTCAGGCCGGGGGGGGAACCCTGTTGTACATCATGTCTGCTGTCCTTATTCTATTTTTGAAGCTGTGTAGATACATCAAACAGAACTCTATAACTGGACAATTGAAGTTCAAAGCCATCTCCCACTGTAATTTTACCCTTTACAATGAGGTCCCAGACTTGCTCGTTTATGAAACAGCAAGCAGCCTATTAAGAATTCAGATAGTATGTCAGCTTCTATTTACTTCCTCCTCCCATTTATGTTAGTAATTTGCCCCATTTTTCATCTACTTGTCTTGACATCTCTTATCAGCTGAGATGTGAGCTGCATTTCCCTGTAAGCAGTAATGCACTGTGATCAGTTGGAAGTAGAACAGATCTTATTCACAATTATTTTCGGTCAAAAATAGCACATCACCACTGTATGGTACATCTTGTGACCAGGCTAAAACCATCTCTTGTTTTTAAACTATCAAGTGGGTACCATTATTGTGATAATATTGGGAGGAAATCCAACCTGAAACTGCTGTTATATAATGGAAGAGAGAATCGTTTGACGATGAACCAGCCCTTGAATCATATACTCGCAGATTAGTTCTATTTCTGATAGAAAAGTCATTGGAATGTCAGAGATGTGATAAGATCCTACATAAATTCAAAATCTTTTTGTATTGTGCTTCCACTCAAGAACAAAGTTTCAAACATGCTTTCAAATTGGAGTCAACATAACATGCACCAAACCAGGTCAACCCAATTACATGCACAAGTCCAATTCCGCCTCCAACCCCCTAATTTGTCCCAGATCTGGTAAGCTTACATCAGTTTCTAAATTTATTATGTACACCAGTGATGTTTAAGCTTTTCTGGGTGGAGGTTCCTATGAGTCTTGGCACACTTCCAGGGACCTCCTGTCCTAACTTCTGAAAGACAGTCAGTTACACAAAAGAAAACAGTGCTAAGTAGCACTGCGCTTGAGTGTCTGTTTTTTTTTTACAAATAGCAACAGAAATAATACAGAAAAACAGTATAGTTAAGAAACCGCACTTGAGGTGCAGGTGACACCCAGCCCATGTCAGACAAAATTCTGATGATTATAAAGGGATCTTTTTTTAAGACCTCCTGGACCATTTAAAAACCTACAATATACACAACCAAGGACACAGTACAAATTTCAGCTAAATGCATTACCACGGACTCAATTTTCCCCAAAGCTTTATTTTGGCGCACTTGAAGAGTTACGCCCGTTTTTTTGGGGACCAAGTACGCCAAAAAGAAATTTTCGAAGTTTCCCTGTAGCTTAACCCGTCCTTTAGTTTTGGGGATGGAGCCTTGATCTGCGGGTTGCCACGGTAACCAGCAACACAACGCGGGCTGAGGCTGCAAAGTGAAACATACAGCCAGCTCCCAAAACATTAAAATACACTGCAGCAACTTAAAAACACATTAAATACATGGCAGCAAATTACCTCCAATTATTAAAGAACCCCACCCACCCCCATGCCAGTGCCGATCCACACCCCTATCCCAGGCCAAAGGGCTTCCGGGTCTGCTCCCCCGCCCCCAGCCCTGGCTGAATGACCTGCCGGTCCGTTACCCCAACCAAATGACCTGCCGGTCCGCTCCCCACCCCTCCCCCAACCAAGTGACCTGCTGGTCCACTCCCCTGCCCCTAGCCCTGGCCGAGTGGCCTCCTCTCTCCCGGTCCCCATTTCTAACTAGACACGAAAGGCTTCCCACCCCATCTCTCCTGCTGCTGCTGTCCAGGCATCTACTGCACTTACCTGCACCGATTTCCTTAACTCTCCGGAAGGTTTTTCTGCAGAGGCCACATACACTGACCTAATAAGAACTGGGTAACTCTCAGCTGGCCAAACTTCCCTAAATGGCCAGAATTGGCACGGGTGGCAGGTTATGCCCCCTTTGGCTGAAAAAACACTTAAGCTAAAAAAAAAGTTACTAACTGAGCTGGTGCAAATTGATCGGGGAAACTGTTTTTTTAAAAACTTAGGCCAAAACAAAAGCAGCCTGCTCCAAAAAAAACAGCGCAAATCACTGGGAAAATTGAGCCCCATATGGTGTGCGCGCGCAAGCAATGCAATAGAAGTCCAGGTTTGAAAGAAAACTGGTTATCTTTTGAATGACACAATGGGTACAGGTAAAGCTGTGATACTGTTAAGTCTAACAGCACATGAAACACAAACATTCATTTATTAGCAGCAATAGCCTTCTGTGGTTTAATCAAATTTAGAATGAAAGCAAAAGGTGATACACTTGCCAAATCTGTTTGGCGTAGTGCACCAAGAGAACAAGGGATAACACATTGAAACGGATATTTGTGTTTCCATGTGCCTACATCTAAAGAACTCCAATTTCTGCTACTACAGGTATCTTCATCTGGGCAGAAACAAATTTACAACTTATCCCACCAGCACACACCTCCTTCCCCCGCGCCCCCCCCCACCCCCGCCCCCGCCAAAGACCCAAAGAAAATGTGGTGCTCTTACTGTCAGATGTTTTCCCAAGTTTTCATGTACTGATGGGCAGGAAAAGAGGGAGAAGGAAGGGACATTAGAATCCAGGTGCATGCAAGCATTCAGTGGATTCGAATGTCACAATTCTGTGAATTGGAGTAGGTTGCAAAGCCAACCTCTTAAAATGATTGTGCGATCATGCATACCTACTTATAATTCCCCTGTTGGTTACAAATAGATACTCTTAAACTTCAATTCCAGTTATGATTTCCTTAGCCCACTATTTTAAATTGAAATACTAAAATATGGATTTTTTTTTTCAGACTCAGCATGTACATTGGCACACTTCTCATCAATGGAGAAAGAAAAGATACTAATTGGGGATTACAAATCCTACAAATTATGTATATACACCAAGGCAATTAACAGTCCAGATCTGCAGCAATATTAAAATGGAGAATGATGATAATTGAATTCTTACTGCTTCATTAGACATACTCATCTCTTAATTGTAATTATGAAACTACTTCTATATCATGTTTGGTCACCTGAAAAATGCCTGTACGTGCAGCCAGACCATTTCCAGTTCAGAAAATGCTCCACACATCATGCATGACTGATTTCTTTTACTAATGGCTGTCTAAAAGCTCATACAAAATTTTCTTCCCATATGACCAAGCAAAAAAGAAATCACTGGCCATCCCATCAATCTGTGCTACACTTTGCACACTTAATGCACAGAACACTTATAACAAATACACCATCTGGATCACTGGTGTTTAATGTTAAAGTGAAAATAAAATAAAGGTCGATTTTGCAATGTCACTGAAGTGCAATTTCAGCAACTTTTACTCACTGTTAAATATGGGGGTAAGAGAGGTATAGATGAAGAAAAGATCAACAAATCAATACCCACTTTGGATTAAGATGTTTTAGTACAGGCTAGCTATTAGGCTTTAATGGTATGCATTTAAAAGTACTTCTATTCTGTAAATCTATTTTAAATGAACAATGGGCAGAGTGAAAAGAGTAGGAAAACAAATGCATTTGTCTATATACCGTTTAATTCTTTCAATGCATCAGTTTGAACATTTGCAGTCACAGATGTCATTCTGTAGAGCTCTACAGTTAATAAAGCAAAATTAAGTTTGGTTTTTCATATATTATATCCTTATAACAAATAATCTCTCGATAAACTCCTTTAGTTTTGCGATTCCTTTTCCAGGTAAAAGTGTAAAAGAACATTATTTAAATATTTATAAAAAGGTAACACTTTGCAGCAGTATCTTGGGACAGAAAAGAATGCCTGAACCTACCTTTACTTTGAAAATAGTGCTAATTAATGAATAGTCTGTGATTCTTCAATTTCCCTTGCTTCCAAATCCTTTCTGTAGCGACTAGACACCACGCAGTTTATTTAGCAAATTTTTGACATTTGATAGCCAAGTGTTAGTTTTATTTCAGAACACAAAAGATAGTTACAGCTGCCAAAATGCACTGTTACAAGTTGAATAAGCAGGATAAATCCACTGGCATCATTGAAGCTTATGGAGGAGCTTTCTAGTGAATTCTCTTTTTTTTTTCTTGCCTCCCCACACAAATAATAAATTGTATTCAGCTTTCAAATAAAATGAAATCTTAAATATATTGCTGAATTTCTTAATGTATTTTTTAATAAATGGTAACACCAACAAACCTGGATCTTCAAACATTACTCTAAGCCTGCTAATATTCAGCTGCAATGACAAAACGAGAGTCACATTTGTCTGGGATCAAGAATACAGCATCATCTCCTTTTGGCTGGAAGGAAAGGCATCAGAAGTGGGAATCAAGTCTCATGGCAGCTTCATTTTCATATTATTTTCCTAATTTTAATGTATTTTAAAATATTGGTCTAATACTACTCAAGCCACCAAGTTAAGCATTATTTTAAACAGTCTCCAAATAATTAGAAATGTGCTCATTTAAAACAGCCTTGAATTTATATAGTGCCGTTCATGACCACCAGACGTCTCAAATACTTTAGAACCAATGAAGTACTTTTGGAGTGTAGTCACTGTCGTAATGTAGGAACAGTGACTAAACAATTACTGAAAAGGACTGTAAAAGTTAAAAAATAAATTGCTTAGTTCAGAATGAGTTACAGTGGAACTTCCATTATCCATCATAATGGAGGCATCCCCCTGCTGGTAGATAATGAAATTGGCGGATCATCAAGTATGATGATATTTTAATCTTGCATACTACAAGCAATATGTTTGGTATAGGAATAAAGGTAAGTACAATACAAATAAATGTAGTTGAATGTTTCTTTGGTGGCGAGATTTATTTGCGGTGGAAATAGGAGCAAATGGGCTATGCTATGTGAAGTTGTTTGCAGTGATTTATTGCATGAAAATTCAGGCAGATAACCAGGAAAGCACATAATTGTGCTGCAGATAATTAATGTCCCATGTACAGGTTTGTTCAAAATGCAACTAGTATATCAATTACAAAAACCACATCCCCACAACATTTTATCCATCCTAATTTTTTCAAGAAATCAAAGTATATGTAATTAATGTGAAAAATCTTCGAAAAAAAACAATGCTTTTGATGCATATTTTAGAGGAAGGAATGCTTGCTATTTATGTTATGTATGTAAAATTACTGAGCTGCATTAAACTGTCAACATTGACTAAGGCATGTAATCAACTGAATGGCCCAGAAATCCCGGCCTCCCTGGGTCCACACGGTGTGTGTACACGAACCCGGGAAGACATCGCAAAAGCTCGTTCTCAGCACACAATGCGCATGTGCTGAAAACCGTTTTTTCCAATCTGTCAAATTTCTGGCTTGACAGATTTTTCGTACCTCGGGAGCGAGGACATTTGCATGGGCAAGATTGCGGTATTTACCCATCTCTTGCCCAGCAAATGTCCTGAAAACTCATCCGCCTGATAAAAGCAGGTGCATAGCCTACTTTTAAAGGCATAAGAGTTTTAAAACACACAAAAATAATTTTAAAAAACACATTTTGTTAAAAACCCTCCCCACTACATTATTTTAAAACCTTTTTTTAAAAAAAAAATCAGGAGTATATTTTTTATAAGACATAAATAACTTTAATTTAAATTAAAGTTAAATATGTGGTGTATTTTTTTATTAGTTTTTGGGTGTTTGTGGAATTTCTCAATCATAATAATGGGAACTCCAACTTAAGAGTTCTCATTATTATGAATGAGAAAATACTTTACCTGGATTGGCTGCCCAGAGCCATGTGACTGCAGCTCCAGCTCTGTGGACGTCCTGACGTGCACGTGCTCTGACGCGCAGTGAGTGAGGGCCTCAGGACCGGGATCGCTCATGGGCGCAACAGGTTCTGGTAAGTGCGCATCTTTTTTCCTTTTTTTAGCCAATTGCTTGCAGAAAGCAGCCGACTGGGATTTCTAGGCCAATATACTTTTCTAACTGTCCCATTTTTAACTCCTGACTGTTGAGTCACACATATAAACATCAGTTCCTTGCAAATCTGGCGAGTTCCTCCTATCTTCACTGTTCTCTGCAACCACAAAGCAGCATAAGCATAATGGTAAGCTAACATACACTTCAATGGCTTATCATTCTGCTACAGGGATACCACAAAGTTTCAAATTAGCCTTCATCCTATCACTGCACAAATTTCTAAATGTGGACTAGCAGTTCATTAATGCACTCCAAGCTTAATATTCTCAGTTGGTCGTTTCACAACGCACTAACTGGAACAATTAGAGAATTCAAGCTGCAGATTTGTGCAGAACAGGTCTAAATTGTTATGTTATATTTGAAACATAAGCACAATATCGCAAACAATCTTTTCATCCCTCAGTTTTAATACTACAAGGTGCACCACCTAGAGGCATAACTAAGAAATAGTCAAACCCAGTGCATCTATAGCAGATAGATTTAATCATTCAATATTCGCTCCCACACTGTTCTGACTACTTAGATCCCTTTGTCTACCAAGTCAACAAATGCAAATCTTATTTCCAAGTATAAAATCCTACCAGCCTACAAGTTAACAATTCTCCTGAATATCAAATGTAGTATATTTTAGACAGCCAAATTCCCTTGGTTCACTGTTTTCTGAGCTAGGTTTTAAACTTCCATCAATAAAAAAGTTGTATCTACTGAGCCATAGCTTCCTCACTGTTCATTTCAGAATATTTTCTGACCCATACTACAGAATAGACAGCAATCAGCAATGTCTGAGTCAACTACAGCATTGCTCATTATAAATAGAAGCTTAGTAGCAGGAGATCCCGGCTACAAGCTTTTAAGAACATTTCATCAAACAATTGTGCCACCCTGTTAAATGCAGGCCAGCTTTATACCAGAAAGGAAGTTGACCTACGCCCGTGCCCAACAATTTCCTGTAGCACTTCAGATTTCTGAGTATCCACTTTGCTGTTCAACTCCCCCACATCCAACTGATTCTATAGTTGTTTTATATAGTTGAAACAAAGTGTCCTGCCAAAACCATAAAAGGTTTTTTATTAAATTATGCACTCCTTTTTTGGTTGAATTTCAAGGGCACTGCTATTCATTCGACCAATTTAGCAGATATTCAAAATCAAAAGCTAAATCTACTAAAGAAGTGTCCTTATAATATAGCTTAACGTCTAAAATATTACACAACATTGGGCCAGAATTTGCTGCAGCAGGGCATCTAACGACATCTGCCATTACTTAGACTTGCCCCTGCATCTTTCAGTTCAACATTTTTTTGGCTAAAAGCTCTGAAAGTGCAATCAGATGATGATGCAGCGAGGGAAACAGGATATTTGTGACCCGAGTGAACAGGGCAACCAACAGGGTATCTCCTTAATCAATGAGATTTAATGATTTGGAAATAGAGAGAGCAAGAACAGAGAGAGAGAAAAAAAAGAGGAAAAAAATAATTTTAAATTTGACATTTAAAAAAAAAATCACCCGAGAAAATTCAAAATCTGAAGGAATGAGTCTCCACACTTGTAATAGTTAATGTACGGTGCCAGTGAGGTTGATTGGCAGCCAGAAACACTTATTGCATTGTTAAAAGGATACATTTACATTTGTAATGACAAGACTTAACTTTCTGTGGCGAGTTTAATGGGCATATACAGCAAGTTCCTAAAATAAGATAGCGAGGTTAAGGACGAAGCTAACAGTGGATCGGCTCAACTCGGAAAGCAACATTTGGATATTCAGATTCAACCACACATCGGTTCCTTGCCTTAAGTTGCTGTACCATTTACCCATACATAAGTGAGCACCTTACCTTTATTTAGACAGAAAATGCTGGCCCATTGTTTGCTGCTTTATAATAAATAGAATTGTTACCTGGGATGAAGCAGTTTCTTTTGGAATACTTATAACATTGAGCTTTGAACAGGTTAATTATTTTGCAACAGATGCGAAAAGCAAGTTTTATATTAAAACTGAACCTTCTGGCATTCTAATTGAATATAATGGTTAATTAACAAGTCTGAAATTAAATGTGTATTATTTTGGGATGGGGGGGGAGGGGGGGGGGAAGAGAAATGTTGGTATACAAGGAATAAATGGGATTTTTTCACTAGTAAATACACTGCTTCGATACAAGTCATCTTCGGGTGTACGTTTCACAATTGTAATGCTTCATCCTTTCTGATGCACACAATTTATATTTAAAGAAAAGAGAAAAATAAATTGCATTTGTACTGCACCGTTCACATCCTCAGGATGTCCCAAACTATTTCACAACCAATGAATTATCTTTGAAGTGTAGTCACTATTGTTATGCAAGAATCTTTACGAAACTGCATGGATAGTTATAGTAAATGTAGAAGTGTCCATATTGATATACAGGCTGGTGTACAAGAATAAATTGACCAACTCTAAATACGATTTTTATTTCCATTGCAGAGCAATCCAGTTTCTAGACTTTTTAAATAGTTAACAACTCTATGAACACCCACTGTCTGGTCTGTTGGTTCACCGATTGTATCATTTGACTTTTTGCAGTCTTGTCGCTCCTTTTTTTCCTTGTCCATTTCCCCCCCATCTATTCCACTGAAGTTCAAACTGTAGTACCAAAACAAACAAACGTAGATCCCGGAGGAGGGAAAGAATATCGGAACACACATTCTAGGACTGACTTTCCCGAAATATCAATGCGTAAAACATAATATTTTACATTAAATATATTTTGGGACCATTACTAGTTTAGATACATGGTCAGACAAGTTAAAGCACTTGAAGAGCACAAGGTTTAAAACAGCCAGACTATTGTGAAGAAAATCATTTTAAGTTTTTCAAAAACAACATACAATAGGAATGCATACCTCAGTGAAATAAAACCTCAGAAGCATCAGCACTATATTAAGCAATGCAAAATTTCCAAATGCAGAATACTATTGATTTAAACATGCCAAGAAAACTTACAATATGGAATGTGCTTTTCCAATACAACAAATTAATTTTTTTTTAACCTTATGGAGGTGCAGTAGCTCTACACAATTCAGTTTCAGACTGTTTCTACTCCAACAAATCAGAGCTTTTATAGATTGTGATGTTCAAGAAAAGTTTGTAACTACAAGTTTTCTTTATTACTTTTGACCGAGATGGTAAAAAGCCAGAAGTGAATTAATTTTATGGTCAAGTAGTATATGTTGTGCTGTTTTTAAAATTGGTCAGTAATTTTAATTTAGTTAGGTAAAGTCTTACTTGATATTAAAATTAATGACATGTGCTTCTATTTTAAGATTTAGAAGTTTAAGTTGTAAATTTAACTTCCAAACAACCAGAAAGGCAGAAAAATTAGACCATGCCTGTCATAGGACCACAGAGGCAGTCTTTGTTATTGACGGCAAAGCTTACTTCAGCTAGCTTAACAAAGATCGTTTATCGTAAATCATGGGTTGCTAGCAGTCATGAAGTGGCCAAACCTATTAATTGTGTTTTTTTTAAAAGTTGAATTAGCACCAGGGAAAGATTACACATTGATTATAAGTCAGTACCTTTATTTCAGATTGGAATAAAATAATGACTGTGCTCACTAGTCAGTTATTGGATGACATGTCTTCAGATACCTACATGTGAAATCATTGAAATAAAGCTATCTAAATCAATCACAAGGGGAATAATAAATGGGCAGTGTATGAAGAGTAAGCCACATTATCAGTTTGCCATACACAGTTAAATCTCAGCCACCTGTGACTAATTTTTTTTTTAAAAAGAGGTTCAACATTCAGACTGCTAATGGTGCTGTTGAGGAGAGGGGTAATAGTGCACAGTATTAAGTCTGGTTTACACTGTAACATCACATTCAGCATAACATTAAGTAGATGTACAAAATGCGTAGGATCAAATACCACCAGGATCAACCATCACAATTAGCCTCCAAGCTTAAGCCACCCACTTTAGTATCAAACCCTTCAAGTTTTAACTTGCAGTTACAGGTGCACGACCATTTGGCACCAGCTAGTTTTTGTTTTATGCCCACAAAGTCTACTTCTTTCCTGTGTGTGGGCTTCAGCCAACCAACTGACAAATTTTAAACAGAAAATACTGGGTATCGGGAGTTACCAGGATTTAATCATCAACAAGTGCAATCATCAACAGCATCTTTATTTTCTCCAGTGTGGATTAGATTGCTCTTTCTCAGCTAGAATAAACTGATTGTCTGACGAAGGGCTTTAACACATCCTATTTAAAAATAACACTATCCTTTTTGAACAGAGAAGCAGAAGCAGCTGTCACAGAATTCAGTTACATCCTAGTTTGCTTCCGACATACCAGTACAGTCTTCCTGGCACAATGTCCTCTTCATTGAGCGCCTCTGATGACTGCAAACGCCCGAGGAAGGAGAACTTCAAAGCAATTCCTCTGTGTCTGTATTATGTCTCCTAGCAGAACTGCTGACCACATTTTTATAATACGCCCACTTTCAAGAATCGTACTAACTGAATGCCAACAAACAAGATTATCAGTAAGTTAGTAAATTCATGCTGTGAAGAATAATGTAGCTCACAAATTGCATCTTTTGTTCCATAATTTGGTCCCTCGTGGGTCCAGGTATCTTGAAGGAACAACAAATTTAATGAAAACCTCAAATGTCTAGCGAAGTTTTCTATTTGAGGTCATTACAAATAATTCTTTAACCTGTAGGTGTTCGTATCTTGTTTGTTCCAGTATTTTTCTGCTAATGTAATATTTTCAGGTACGTTACGAAGTTAGTCAGGATCAGTTGTTTTTAAGTCAGTTACAAGTACAACAGTTCTGTAACAATTAAGGCATTGTTGCATGCAATCCAGAATGTGGACCAAAAAAATAACTTAATATATAGGCAGTATTGCGTCGCTTTTGACCAAATCAGATATAAGTTTTGAAACAAAAGCAAAATACTGCGGATGCTGGAAATCTGAAATAATTTTAAAAAAAGATAATGCTGGAAAATCTCAGTTTTGGGACTCCGTGGTCATTTGATGTGGGATCTATGCAATAGTTCAGAGAATACCGATCGCTGGAAGCGAGAGAAATTGAAAATACTGAATCAAGAAATCGGCATAAAATTTGAATTGTGTTCCTGGTTTTATCATCTATGCACGCCCCAAAAATGGGGAAGGGCAACAGAGAAATGCAAAACAATACAAGAAAGGCTTTAAAAAGCTTTGGTGCGAGTTAATGCACAACATCATAAGGAAAAAGAAACGTGGATTTCAGAGCTCACAGGACGACCCTGCAAGCTGTGTGATGTGGGCGCTGTTCTTTCCTCGCAACATCAATCTTCCATTAAGGATGGACACGATTCTCCGATCGCCTCTTACGTCCTTTTCAATGCCTTTTGGTAATATATTGTTCACCACAATTACTCCTGACAAATCCAAGTGAATGTGTTGGACTGGCAATTTAGTAGACAGAAACAATTCCGTGCCTGGGCTCACCCTAAAACTAAGTACCCGCACGGTTCTGGCTTTTCATACTTACAAACTTTATTTTGACAGCGTTATGGACTGCGGCACCAAAAGCGCAGCTAAATCCATTTCACTGCCCAGCCCCATACATTCCTATCGCTTTGGAAAGAATACTGTACTAATGCATCGGCATCACGAACTGCGTATCGGATTTGCGCTTCTTTATTACAAGAAAAAGTAGGGACAAAAAAAAATGTGTCTGCACAGCACACAAAGACATTCTCCAATAGTGTTAATTGCTCATTCTCCCGGAAATATACAGACGATTCTGGAGAAA
The DNA here is from genome assembly GCF_044704955.1 of Pristiophorus japonicus. NCBI lineage: Eukaryota > Metazoa > Chordata > Chondrichthyes > Pristiophoridae > Pristiophorus > Pristiophorus japonicus. The sequence continues at coordinate 26,299,997 of NC_091988.1, forward strand.
AATCTCAAGAATTTCCCACGATAACAAATTATACCCTACTGGCTCGCTTAGAATGCATTCGTCTCGTCCCTCCGTATTGTGCAAGTGTATCCCTTTACATTTACAAACGATTGTCTTTTGACTATGTGACTGCCATATAATAAGGTCTTAAGTCAACAAACACAATCCCACTGCCATACAATCGACCCCCACCGTACTTTCCTTCAAACACGCGGCTCAAGTTAAGCCAAGGTTCATCGGTATCAATCAATCACAACTCACAATACTGTCAAATCAAGCCTACATCAGACCTTGTTCTCTTAATGCGCCTGGTTGCCAGCCTCCTTAATGTAATTACAGTACAATACAGCACGTCGGCCCAAGGGTTCAGCCAGTTTCCCCTGGCTCCCCGAGTCCAGGCTCAATCATTACACCACCGAAGACTAGAACATGTTTTCTATTTTTTTTTTTAAAAAGGGGGTTTGAAAATCATAGAATCAGGAATATAAAAATGAAGTCTAATGTTATTAAATAATTAAGCGTGCACGGAAATTCCAAATCCCAAGTTCGGTTTTGTTTAAATGACAAACCGGCCATATATAACCATTCGACTTCTCAGAAATTTTAGGACTGTGGGAATCTGACCAAGGTCAGTCAAGAGTGAATGAACAATCAATGAAAATACTTATTTTGTACCAAAACCGACTTGAATAGCTAGAATCCCCAATGCCAGGTGTTAATCTTTTCGCCTTTTAAGACGCAGGCGAATCAATGCTAAATAATATTACACCGTTATGAAGGGGGCTCGTAAGTGTTTCCACTTTACCCTGGTTCTGAATTCCGTTTAGGCTGGCACTGCACCAAAAGGAGAGCTAACCATTTACTACAGTAAAAACTGCATCGACGGTGAATTGAAACAAAATGCAAGATAAATCTCAGCATCTGAATTTATCTTTGCAACATCTTGGGCTCAGAGCGCAGCTAGAACTAGACGGAACCAGCGATCCGCCGTGTGCCAAATCAGCACCCTTCCGCTCCAGACACAGATGGTTTTCTTCCAACATTTTTACTTGAAACATTTCTTGATTTACAAACACCGACGCAATCTGAAATAGACACAGGGTATTTTTCAAATAGTTTGCAAACTTACTGGGTAGAGAAGCGGCGAAAAAAACCCTGCAGACTGTGTAGCAGAAGAAAAGCACAAAACCCCGTTCCAGTAGCCTCTGCATGACAAATGCACATCCAAACACAACTTGTTGAATAGTTTTACTGTCAGGGAAAAAAAAGGGGAGGGGGGAGTGGGGAAGGGGGTAAAAAAAAAGTCCACGGTTTCACTCGAGGGCCTGAACAGGGTAGCTTAGCTTGGCTAGCAGCATAGGAGATTTTTCTTCTACGAAAAGTGAAACTGCAGTACAAGCCGAGTAGTGCTGACGACGTGAAGGAACCATTTAATCCCGGAGCACATTAGCGCCTGCCTGGGAGGGCGAGAGCAGGACTCAGTCCATCATTAGCGGAGCAGCGAGCACAGGCAGCGCGCAGGGAATCGCGGCGCACTCGGCTCGAGCTGGAAGCTTTCCATTCTTCGAGACAGGAAGTACCATGTGCGCCTCGGGGCACTTTAAAAGACAGCGAATCGGGCTCTCGTGCACGCGCCGCGCTTTCTCTCTCTCAGGCAGAGTTTGGGAGATCGGGAATCGCGTGCCACCCCCGCGACGCTCGCTCCTCGCCTGCGCGTGCAAGCCAAAGAAAAGTCGCACGCGCGAGAGGAGGGAGAGGGCGGGAAGGAGATGAGGGGGAGGGCGGGTGGTCGTGATTGACAGCAGATCTTTTTAGTCAGTTATCATCATCATCATGAAAGGCAGTCCCTCGAATCGAGGATGACTTGCTTCCACGTCAAAAAGTTCACAGGTGTTTCAATGATGGACCTAAAATTCCAGGTCCGAACGAAATCTTGAAGGGTGGAAGATGCCTGTGCTTGGATTTTTTTTTTAACGTGTGGTGGCCGTTGCACCAGTCATGCGCTAACTCTCAACCGTCGCTCTCGGTTTCCAGATCCTGACCAATCGGTGCAGCCGGTGGCGGCGTGAGGGCGGGACTTCGCCGGGCGCCTCGCGGCCTGTCGGGTGGCTGGGCGCTGCGCCCGCCGGGAGTTGTAGTTTTCTAGGCGTGAGGTGTTTCCTGGCTGCGGACGGAAATTAATCCGTTTGGAGAACTACCAGTTCCAGCGTGCAACGCGGCTCTCTTCCCCCCCCCCCCCCCCCGCCTCCCTGGGCTTCGCAGTTACTGGCTCTGACAGCGGCGGTAAGTCTGTCATTTTAGTCTGACTGCTTCGCAAGGCAGAAAAAGGATGGTGTGTTAATGGTAGAGGTAGTGTTGTGTTGAAGACTCCAGAACTGTGTTGATGATGAGAGCAGTAAACATCTATTAGGCGATTTCTCTAAATGGGATCGCTGTGGGGGCCAGGAGGGCTGTCAGTACTGATCTGCGGGCTCTGCCCACTACCCCGGCACTTGGTATTACTCGACAAATGCTGTAAAACACCACAGGAATACCAATAGTGCAGGCACTCGTAAATGTTTATGACGGGTCAGTAAGTTTGAAGCCCGTGTGTTCGGGCCTGTGATCGTTCTGCAAGGAATGAGGCAGGTGCGATCCTCACAGGTGAACCAGAATTTCTGGGCATCGCGGATGCAACTCATAACATATCACAGGCTCTGGGAAGGCTTCAAGGGAGACGAGCAGAGCTTCAGCCACTGAATGATTACTGTCACACATGGTTTGCGGAAAGCTCGTGTCCAGTCAGTCACAAATCGACTTAAGTTCTCCCGGTCTCTTAGTTTCACTTTAAATAACAAGGGCGCTGTACAGATGAAGTTGTACCAAAAAAAAACGTTTGGTTTGATAGCAGGTGTGTTAAATCTTTTAGTTTTCAGCATCTTTTGCTAATCAGTTATACAATTTCGCGCTCGCGGTAAGTTGACGTTGAATATCACAACAACCCGAGTTGGAATAATGACGGACACATCACAACCTGTCATTTCCCCCTCCGTTTCAATGATCAATCTAGCCACCAACGCATTTCAAATGTATTTACATCAGAGTCTACTCGACATGTAAAGATTTCAGTTTGAACTGACACCGAAGTATAAGAACGTTGGTAAATCCAGAACACAATGTAATTTGCATTTATATTGCCAGTAGTACTAAAGACAGTATGCTAAACTAGTATCACAAGACTTGAAACAGTGTTGATTTAACACAAGTAATTGAAACGAATACATGCAAAACGGATTTTAAAACCGTCTGAGTCATGGATAAACAGCATCACGCAAAAATGCCAGTCTCAAAAGATTCTTCCTCGAAAGGAACGTTTTACATGTTATACAGTGCTAATCCCAGATCTCTCCTGTTAATCCCCATTTTTAAAGTCAAGGCATTAACCCGGTGACTTAAAGGTCATTTCGTTTCAATAGTAAATAAAGGCCATAGCATATTCTCCATTTAACCTGAATTAAAATATAGAATCATGGAATAGTTGCAGCACAGAAGGAGGCCATCGAGCCAATACCGGCTCTCGACCAGAGCACTTAAGCTAGTCCCACTTCCCCGCCCTTTCACAGTAACCCTGTAATTTTTTTCCTTCAGGTACTCATCCATCATCCTATCATCATCATAGGCAATCCATCGGAATCGAGAAAGACTTACTTCTTAAGTTCTTAAGTGGCTGAACAGTCCAATACCGAGAACCACAGTCTCTATCACAGATGGGGCAGATAGTCGTTGAGGGAAAGGGTGGGTGGGACTGGTTTGCCGCATGCTCTTTCCGCTGCTTGCGCTTGATTTCTGCATGTTCTCGGCGATGAGACTTGAGGTGCTCAGCGCCCTCCCGGATGCACTTCTTACACTTAGGGCGGTCTTTGGCCAGGGACTCCCAGGTGTCAGTGGGGCTGTTGTACTTTATCAGGGAGGTTTTGAGAGTGTCCTTGTAACGTTTCTTCTGCCCCCCATGGCTCGTTTGCAGTGAAGGAGCACCGAGTAGAGCGGAGCTGATCAAGTGCTTCAATGCTGGGGATGTTGGCCTAGTCGAGGATGCGAATGTTAGTGCGCCTGTCCTCCCAGGGGATTTGTAGGATCTTGCGGAGACATCGTTGATGGTATTTCTCCAGCAACTTGAGGTGTCTGCTGTACATGGTCCATATTTGTGAGCCATCCGGAGGGCGGGTATTACTACAGCCCTGTAGACCATGAGCTTGGTGACGGTTTTGAGGGCCTGGTCTTCAAACACTCTTTTCCTCAGGCGGCCGAAGGCTACACTGGCGCACTGGAGGCGGTATTGAATCTCCGCATCAATGTCTACTCTTGTTGATAAGAGGCTCCTGAGGTATGGGAAATGGTTCACATTTTCCAGAGCCGCGCCGTGGATCTTGATGACTGAGGGGCAGTGCTGTGCGGCGAGGACAGGCTGGTGGAGGACCTTTGTCTTACAGATGTTTAGCGTACGGCCCATGCTTTTGTACACCTCAGTAAATACATCGACTATGTCCTGGAATTCAGCCTCTGTATGTGCGCAGACGCTGGCGTCGACCGCGTACTGTAGCTCGACGGCAGAGGCTGGGATGGTCTTGGACCTGGCCTGGAGACGGCGAAGGTTGAACAGGCTCCCACTAGTTCTGTGGTTTGGTTCCACTCCAGCCGGGAGCTTGTTGACTGTGAGGTGGAGCATGGCAGCGAGGAAGATTGAGAAGAGGGTTGGGGCGATGATGCAGCTCTGCTTGACCCCGGTCTGGACGTGGATTGGGTCTATAATGGATCTGTTGGTAAGGATCACGGCCTGCATGTCGTCGTGGAGCAGGTGGAGGATGGTGATGAACCTTTGGGGGCATCCGAAACTGAGGAGGACGCTCCATCGACTCTCGCGGTTGACAGTGTCAAAGGCCTTTGTAAGGTCGAAAAAGGCCATGTATAAGGGCTGGCGCTGTTCTCTGCATTTTTCCTGCAGTTGTCGCGCTGCATAAAATTGTGTATGTTGTGCCCCGTAGGGGACGAAATCCGCACTGGGACTCTGGGAGGAGCTCCTCGGCCACAGGGAGAAGACGGTTGAGGAGGACTCTAGCGACGACTTTCCCAGTGGCTGATAACAGGGAGATTTCTCTATAGTTGCCGCAGTCGGACTTGTCCCCTTTTTTAAAGATGGTCACGATCACTGTTGAGATCTCCCAGCATGCTTTCCTCCCTCCAGATGAGAGAGATGAGGTCTTGCATTCTCACCAACAGTGCCTCTCCGCCATACTTCAGTGCCTCAGCAGAGATTCTATCCGCTTCCATAGCCTTGTTGTTTTTAAGCTGTCTTATGGCTTTTTCTACCTCGTGCATTATTGAGGTTTTACTGAGGTGGTGGCGGGTAGCATGCTGCGGGATGGCGTTGAGAACACTCGAATCAAAGGCTGATTGAGGAGATCTTCGAAGTGCTCCCTCCAGCGGGCCCTGACTGCCTCGGTGTCCTTGATGAGTGTTTCCCCGTTCTTGGCCAGCAATTCAATTCCATTTTGAAATTCCCTTTTGAAAACCACAATTGATTCTGCTTTCAGGCCTTGCATTCCAAATATGAATGCAGATTCATTATCTATTCTGAGGAAAGGTAAGTTTTCTATCTTTAGTCGAAAACTGATGACTTGACTGTCGAAAATGGAAAAGTTGTCCAGTGTCAAGGTTGGATTTGAAGTTATTTCTAGTCTCGGCAATTAAGGTGAAATGTAGCTTTCTGGCAAAGTGCCATGTCTAATCTGAGGCTGGTTAGTAAAACCAGATGCAAAGTCAGACTTAATGCAGATGTTTCCACTGACGGGGGAGACGAGAACTAGGGGGCATAATCTTAGAATAAGAAGCCGCCCATTTAAAACTGAGATGAGGAGGAATTTCTTCTCTGAGGGTTGTAAATCTGTGGAATTCGCTGCCTCAGAGAACTGTGGAAGCTGGGACATAAGAACATAAGAATTAGGAATAGGAGTAGGCCATCTAGCCCCTCGAGCCTGCTCGGCCACTCAACAAGATCATGGCTGATCTGTTCATGGACTCAGCTCCACTAGCCACCCGCTCCCCATAACCCTTAATTCCCTTATTGGTTAAAAATCTATCTATCTGTGATTTGAATACATTCAATGAGCGAGCCTCAACTGCTTCCCTGGGCAGAGAATTCCACAGATTCACAACCCTTTGGGAGAAGAAATTCCTTCTCAACTCGGTTTTAAATTGGCTCCCCCGTATTTTGAGGCTGTGCCCCCTAGTTCTAGTCTCCCCGACCAGTGGAAACAACCTCTCTGCCTCTATCTTGTCTATCCCTTTCATTATTTTAAATGTTTCTATAAGATCACCCCTCATCCTTCTGAACTCCAACGAGTAAAGACCCAGTCTACTCAATCTATCATCATAAGGTAACACCCTCATCTCCGGAATCAGCCTAGTGAATCGTCTCTGTACCCCCTCCAAAGCTAGTATATCCTTAAGTAAGGTGACCAAAACTGCACGCAGTACTCCAGGTGCGGCCTCACCAATACCCTGTACAGTTGCAGCAGGACCTCCCTGCTTTTGTACTCCATCCCTCTTGCAATGAAGGCCAACATTCCATTCGCCTTCCTGATTACCTGCTGCACCTGCAAACTAACTTTTTGGGATTAATGCACAAGGACCCCCAGGTCCCTCTGCACCGCAGCATGTTGTAATTTCTCCCCATTCAAATAATATTCCCTTTTACTGTTTTTTTTTCCAAGGTGGATGACCTCACATTTTCCGACATTGTATTCCATCTGCCAAACCTTAGCTCATTCACTTAACCTATCTAAATCTCTTTGCAGCCTCTCTATGTCCTCTACACAACCCGCTTTCCCACTAATCTTTGTGACATCTGCAAATTTTGTTACACTACACTCTGTCCCCTCTTCCAGGTCATCTATGTATATTGTAAACAGTTGTGGTCCCAGCACCAATCCCTGTGGTGCACCACTAACCACTGATTTCCAACCCGAAAAGGACCCATTTATCCCGATTCTCTGCTTTCTGTTAGCCAGCCAATTCTCTATCCATGCTAATACATTTCCTCTGACTCCGCGTACTTTTATCTTCTGCAGTAACCTTTTGTGTGGCACCTTATCAAATGTCTTTTGGAAATCTAAATACACCACATCCATCGGTACACCTCTATCCACCATGCTCGTTATATCCTCAAAGAATTTCAGTAAATTAGTTAAACATGATTTCCCCTTCATGAATCCATGTTGCGTCTGCTTGATTGCACTATTCCTATTTAGATGTCCAACTATTTCTTCCTTAATGATAGCTTCAAGCATTTTCCCCACCACAGATGTTAAACGAACTGGCTTATAGTTACCTGCCTTTTGTTTGCCCCCTTTTTTAAACATGGGCGTTACATTAGCTGCTTTCCAATCCGATGGTACCTCCCCAGAGTCCAGAGAATTTTGGTAGATTATAACGAATGCATCTGCTATAACTTCCGCCATCTCTTTTAATACCCTGGGATGCATTTCATCAGGACCAGGGAACTTGTCTACCTTGAGTCCCATTAACCTGTCCAGCACTACCCCGCTAGTGATAGTGATTGTCTCAAGGTCCTCCCTTCCCACATTCCCGTGACCAGCAATTTTTGGCATGGTTTTTGTGTCTTCCATTGTGAAGACCGAAGCAAAATAATTGTTTAAGGTCTCAGCCATTTCCACATTTCCCATTATTAAATCCCCCTTCTCATCCTCTGAGGGACCAACATTTACTTTAGTCACTCTTTTCCATTGAATAAGTTTAAGACAGAGATAGACAGTTTCTTAACCGATAAGGGATTAAGGGGTTATGGGGAGCAGGCAGGGAAGTGGACCTGAGTCCATGATCGGATCAGCCATGATTATATTAAATGGCGGAGCAGGCTCGAGGAGTCATATGGCTTACTCCTGCTCCTATTTCTTATGATATGTTAGTCAAACTGTCCATGTGAAATCAAGAAATTGGGAGAGTAGAGAAGGAAGAATTATTAGTTTGACCAGAAATTGATGTTGGATTGTGAGTTTTGACTAAAATCCAAAATGGCCTATTCTTGATTGGAAATTTTCACCATTTTTTTGGCTGAGCTGTTGGGTTCATTCTGGTGTGGTGGTAGCATTCTCGCCTCTGAGTCAGAAGATTGTAGGCTCAAGGCCTGCTCCAGAAACTTGAGCATGTAATCTAGGCAGACAGTACTGAGAAACTTGGTTGCACTGTCAGAGGTGCTGTATTTCCGATGAGGTTATTAAACCAATGCCGTGTCTGTCCTTTCGGGTGGGTGTAAAAGATCCCATGGCACTATTATGAGGTAGTGAAAGGCATTATATAAATGCAAGTTCTCCCTCTTTTGATTGGTAATGGAGGAGAGGTCACTGGTGGAACTTGATTTGATCGACAGAATGCATACATTGGATAATGCAGTGAGTTAGCATGCCACAGTACCGAAACGGCTCTTAGCAAAGTTACAAATGACACCCTATATGACTATGACCATGGTAAATTATCCCTTCTCGACCTGACTGCAGCCTTTGACACAGTTGACAACACCATCCTCCTCCAACTCAACACCATCGTCCAGCTGGGTGGGACTGCACCCGTCTGGTTCCATTCTTATCTATCTAACCATAGCTAGAGAATCGCTTGCAATGGCTTCTCTTCCCGCTCCAGTACTGTTATATCTGGTGTTCCCCAAGGATCTATCCTTGGTCCTCTCATATTTCTCATCTGCATGCTGCCCGTTGCAGGGAGATATCAATGAACTGGTCACGTGGGCTGAAAAGTGGCAAATGGAATTTAATCTGGAGAAGTATGAGGTAATGTATTTGGGGAGGACTAACGAGGCAAGGGAATACACAATCAATGGTAGGATACTGAGAAGTGAAGGTCCTTGAAGGTAGCAGGACAGGTAGATAAGTTGGTTAAGAAGGCATATGAGATACTTGCCTTTATTAGTCGAGGCATAGAATATAAGAGAAGGGAGATTATGCTTGAACTGTATAAACACTAGTTAGGCTACAGCTAGAGTACTGTGTACAGTTCTGGTCACCACAATGCAGGAAATACGTGATTGCACTAGAGAGTTGGGGTAGGGGAGGAGATTTACGAGGATGTTGACAGGGCTGAAGAATTTTAGCTGTGAGAAAAGATTGGCTAAGGTTGTTTTCTGTGGAACAAAGGAGGCTGGAGGAGACTTAATTGAGGTGTATAAAATTATGATAGGCCTAGATAAAGTGGATCGGAAGCACTTATTTCCCTTAGCAAAGAGGTCAATAACCAGGGGGCATAGATTTAAAGTAGTTGGTGGAAGGATTAGGGAGTTGAGGAGAACTTGTTTCCACACAGAGGGTGGTGAGGGTCTTGAACTCACTGCCTGAAAGGGTGGTAGAGGCAGAAACCCTCATCACATATAAAAAGTACTTGGATGTGCACTTGAGGTGCCGTAACCTACAGGTCTACCGAACAAGAGCTGGAAAGTGGGATTAGGCTGGATAGCTTTTTTTCGGCTCGCACAGATATGATGGGACGAATGGCCTGTGTCGTAAATTTTTATAATTCTATGATTCTATATAAATACAAGTTGTTTTTGTGGTTGTTGTCCTTTCTCTACTTGGACCTATAGGTTTGAATCCAATCCAGACTGATGGGATGAAACTCAACCTGTACTATCTGATAGAGTCTTAAGTGAACAGAGCTTGAGCAGTTTCACCACAATTCCAAATGGATGCTGCCCACAATTCAGCACAAATTGGTTGTCACTCAGACCATAAGAGGTTGGCATGGGAAATGGGTTTAAAGCACAGCGTTGTCAGAGCAGAGGAAATTATGCTTAAACTGTGCAGTTTTTGATACCACACCTTCAATATTTAGCTCTGCTCCCAAGACACAAAGTAGTGCAGAAAAGAGCCATAAGACTGATACTTGGCATCAACGGACTAAGCAATGAAGAACGAGTGGAGCAAGTTGAGATACTCATCTGTGAAAGGAGGCTCGTGAGACAGAATCTCATAGATGTACAAAAGATACTAAATGGTACAGAAAGGGGAAAGCTAAAAATTGATATAACAACAAGGTGCAAATTTAACATAGAAATTAGGTGCAGGAGCAGGTCATTCGGCCTTTCGAGCCTGCACCACCATTCAATAAGATCATGGCTGATCATTCAACCTCAGTGCCCCTTTCCTGCTTTCTCTCCATACCCCTTGATCCCTTTGGCCGTAAGGGCCATATCTATTCCCTTTTGAATATATCTAATGAACTGGCCTCAACAACATTCTGCGGTAGAGAATTCCACAAGTTAACCACTCTCTGAGTGAAAAAGTTTCTCCTCATCTCGGTCCTAAATGGCTTACCTCTTATTCTTAGACTGTGACCCCTGGTTCTGGAACTCCCCAGCAACGGGAACATTCTTCCTGCCTCTAACCTGTCCAATCCCGTCAGAATGTTATATGTTTCTATGAGATCCCCTGTCATTCTTCTAAACTCCAGTGGATACAAGCCCAATTGATCCAGTCTCTCCTCATATGTCAGTCCTGTCATCCCGGAAATCAGTCTGGTGAACTTTCGCTGTACTCCTCAATATCAAGAACGTCCTTCCTCAGATTAGGAGAACAAAACTGAACACAATATTTTAGGTGTGGTCTCACCAAGGCTCTGTGCAACTGCAGTAAGACCTCCCTGCTCCTATACTCAAATCCTCTAGCTATGAAGGCCAACATGCCATTTGCCTTCTTCACCGCCTGTTGTACCTGCATGCCAACTTTCAAAGACTGATGTACCATGACACCCAGGTCTCGTTGCACCTCCTCTTTTCCTAATCTGTCACCATTCAGATAATATTCTGTCTTCCTGTTTTTGCCACCAAAGTGGATAATCTCACATTAATCTACATTATACTGCATCTGCCATGCATTTGCCCATTCACGTAACCTGTCCAAGTCACACTGCAGCCTCTTAGCATCCTCCTCACAGCTCACACTGCCACCCAGCTTAGTGTCATCTGCAAACTTGGAGATATTGCACTCAATTCCTTCATCTAAATCATTGATGTATATTGTAAATAGCTGGGGTCCCACCACTGAACCCTGCGGCACCCCACTGGTCACTGCCTGCCATTCTGAAAAGGACCTGTTTATTCCGACTCTCTGCTTCCTGTCTGCCAACCAGTTTTCTAACCACGTCAATACAATACCATGTGCTTTATTTTGCACACTAATCTCTTGTGTGGGACCTGGTCAAAAGCCATTTGAAAGTCCAAATACACCACATCCACTTGTTCTCCCTTGTCCACTCTACTAGTTACATACTCAAAAAGTTCTAGAAGATTTGTCAAGCAAGATTTCTCTTTCATAAATCCATGCTGACTTGGACCAATCCTGTCACTGCTTTCCAAATGCGCTGCTATTTCACCTCTAATAATTGATTCCAACATTTTCCCCACCACCCGGTCTATAATTCCCTGTTTTCTCTCTCCCTTTTTTGAAAAGTGGTGTTACATTAGCTACCCTCCAGTCCATAGGAACTGATCCAGAGTCTATAGAATGTTGGAAAATGATGACCAATGCATCCACTATTTCTAGAGCCACTTCCTTAGGCTGCATCCCAGAGTACTTATCAGGTCCTGGGAATTTATCGGCCTTCAATCCCATCAATTACCCAAACACAATTTCCTGAATAATAAGGATTTCCTTCAGTTCCTCATTTTCGCTAGACCCTCGAACCTCTACTATTTCTGGAAGGTTATTTGTGTCTTCCTTAGTGAAGACAGATCCAAAGTATTTGTTCAGTTGGTCTGCCATTTCTTTGTTCCCCATTATAAATTCACCTGATTCTGACTGCAAAGGACCTACGTTGGTCTTCACATATCTATAAACTGGCAAAAGGCAAATTTAGGACTAATCGTGAGTCTCACTGAGTGATCATTATAGTACATGGAGTTACTTCCAAAAAGGACAATGGAGGCATTATCGGGCCAGACTGCCACACTGGAAGCCTGAGGTGCCAAGAAAGGCAGCCAGTGGGGCAGGAGAGCAGGGTGTGAATGCATTTATTAAAATTAAGGACCATTTGGAGCTTTTAGGAGAGAGCAAAAAATGAGTTACCAATATCAGGGGTGCAGCTAGTTCATGGTGTCATGCCAGTAATACAGGTTTAAAAAAGGGGAAGCTTCTGTGAGGGGGAAAATCTGGGCTGAAGAGGGTGAGAGAAAATCTTTTAAAAATTCACAGCCTTGAGCACGGTTGGATAAGTTTTTCCTATGAAGGAAATAAGAAAATAAAATACATATATCTAAAACTTTTGAAGCTTTAAATTTGTTTTGAACAAACTTTAAACTGAATTACTAACCTCGTTTCTCTTTGCACAATAGTAATCCAACATGGCAGTGGTTCTGAGTGAAGAAGAATATAGAGCTCCACTGTGTCACCCAATGTCCAGATACTACAACTGCATTCAGATGCAAAGCAATTACTAAAAGTATTCTAGAATGACAGGCTGGCACATTAATAGGAAAATATTACTTAAAACATGTCTCTCACTCCCCTTTTCCCCATTCCCCCCTTCCCTCTCTCTCGCCCCTTCCCTCTCTCTCGACCCTTCCCTCTCTCTCGCCCCATCCCCATCCCCCCTCTCTCTCCCCCATCCCCCTCTCTCTCCCCCCCATCCCCCCTCTCTATCCCCCATCCACCCTCTCTCTCCCCCCCTCTCTCTCCCCCTACATTCCCCGCTCTCCCCCCATCCCCCCTTTCCCCCCCGCCCACCCTCTCCCTTCCCCCTCCCATCCCCACCTCTTCCCCCCCCGCTCTCTCTTCCCCCTGTCCCCCCCTTTATCTCCCCCCCGCCCCCCCCTTTATCTTCCCCCCCCCCCGGCCTTTCCCCCCCCCCTTCCCCGTCCTCCCTCTCTCTCCCCCGTCCCTCCTCTCTCTCCCCCCGTCCCTCCTCTCTCTCTCCCCCGTCCCTCCTCTCTCTCTCTCCCCCCGTCCCTCCTCTCTCTCTCCCCCGTCCCTCCTCTCTCTCTCCCCCGTCCCTCCTCTCTCTCTCCCCCGTCCCCCTCTCTCTCCCCCCATCCCCCCTCTCTCTCCCCCCCTCTCTCTCCCCCTACATTCCCCGCTCTCCCCCCATCCCCCCTTTCCCCCCCGCCCACCCTCTCCCTTCCCCCTCCCATCCCCCCCCGCTCTCTCTTCCCCCTGTCCCCCCTTTATCTCCCCCCCCGTCCCCCCCCTTTATCTTCCCCCCCCGGCCTTTCCCCCCCCCCCCCGTCCTCCCTCTCTCTCCCCCGTCCCTCCTCTCTCTCTCTCCCCCCGTCCCTCCTCTCTCCCCCCGTCCCTCCTCTCTCTCTCCCCCGTCCCTCCTCTCTCTCTCTCCCCCCATCCCTCCTCTCTCCACCCCCCCTCTCTCTCTCCCCCCATCCCTGCTCTCTCTCTCCCCCGTCCCTCCTCTCTCTCTCCCCCCCCCCATCTCCCCTCTCTCTCCCCCCGTCCCCCCTCTCTCTCCCCCCCGTCCCCCCTCTCTCTCTCCCCCGTCCCCCCTCTCTCTCCCCCTGTTCCCCCCCTCTGTCCCCCCGCCCCCTCTCTCGCCCCCCTCTCTCTCCCCCCCACCCCCCTCCCCTCTCTCTCCCCCCGCCCCCTCTCCCCCCTGCCACCCCTCTCTCCCCCTCCCCCCCAACTCTCTCCCCCACGCCCCCCAACTCTCTCCCCCGCCCCCCCAAAATCTCTCCCCCGTCTCCCCTCTCTTTCCCCCTTACCCTCTTCCCCCTCTCTTTCTCGCCCTTCCTTCCTCTCTCTCTCGCCCCTTCTCCCTCTCTCTCTCTCACCCCTTCTCCCTCCCTTTCGCCCCTTCTCCCTCCCTCTCGCCCCTTCTCCCTCCTTCTCTCTCGTCCCTTCTCCCTCTCTCTCGCCCCTTCTCCCTCTCTCTCCCTTGCCCCTTCTCCCTCTCTTTCTCGCCCTTTCCCCTGTTATGTTCAGAATAACTTTGCTGTAAGCTCAAACTGTTGTGACCTTGGTTTCTTTAATGTAACTCCAGATTGAGGAAGCAGCATGGTAGATTGCCTTTTATACCTGCTTGCCCAGGGTGTACATGTGACCTTTGGGTCTCCCACAGGTGTGCCCCCTGGTGGCAAGTCTTACACATTGGTAAAGTTTACATACATAACATCACTCCCCCCACCCCCCCTCAAAGTCTTAAATACAAGTTATTTACAAGTTGAGGCAATCCGGGGCTCTGCCTTCCCGAGTTGATCGCCTGAGTTGAAGTCCTGGCATGGGTGAGTCGGTTGGATCACTGCTGCACTGCGGCGCGGCTGGTCTGATCGGACTGTCGGGCATGGTGGGTTCGTCCTTGTGATTACCCGTGAGGTCGCTTGCTGGTTAGGTGTGTGTCGGTGGATCAATGATGGTAATGTCCTCTTCAAACTGTTCTTGGTTGTCAGTGAATCGCAGTTTGGTCTGATCCAAGTGCTTTCTGCACGTTTGTCCATCAAAAGTTTGACAACAAACACTCTGTTCCCCTCCTTGGCTAAAACAGTGCCAGCAACCCATTTGGGACCATGACTGTAATTAAGAACAAACACTGGGTCATTAACTTCAATGTCATGTGATACAGTCGCGCGATCGTGGTACACGTTATGCCGGTGACGCCGGGTTGCTACATGATAATTGAGATCTGGGTGGACTAAGGAGAGCCTGGTTTTGAGTGCTCTCTTCATTAGCAATTCTGCAGGGGTAACCCCAGTAGGCGAGTGGAGTCGCGTCCGGTAGCTGAGCAGAATCCGAGATAACCGGGTCTGCAGAGAACCGTCCGTCACGCGTTTCAAGCTCTGCTTGATAGTTTGGACTGCCCGTTCCGCTTGACCATTGGATGCGGGCTTAAACGGGGCAGACCTGACATGCTTGATGCCATTGCGGGTCATGAACTCGTTGAATTCCGAGCTGGTGAAACCTGGTCTATTGTCACTAACAAGGACGTCGGGCAACCCATGGGTGGCGAACATGGCGCGAAGGCTTTCAATGGTGGCAGTGGACGTACATGACTACATTATTATACATTCAATGCATTTAGACTAATCGTCCACTGCTACTAGGAACACCTTTCCTAGAAAGGGACTAGCGAAATCTATGTGGGCCCTGGACTACAGTTTGGAGGGCCATGACCACAGACTCAGTGGGGCCTCCCTTGGTGCATTCCTCAACTATGAGCAAGTGTACGCATAACTCCAATTCTGAGTCAATGCCGGGCCACCAAATGTGCAATCTGGCGATAGTCTTCATCATGACTATGCCTGGGTGGGTACTGTGAAGGTCGCGTACAAACATTTCTATGCCTTTTTTGGGCAAAACTACACAATTCTCCCATAGGAGACAATCCGAATGGATGGATATTTCATCCTTGCGTCGGTGGAACGGCTTAATTTCGTCTTGCATTTCCCCGGGAACCACCGACCAGCTCCCATTGAGGATGCAGCGTTTTACTAGTGATAACACAGGGTCCTGGCAAGTCCAGGTCCTGATCTGGCGAGCCGTGATGGGTGATCCCTCGCTCTCAACAACATCCATTACAAGAAGCAAGTCTGCGGGTTGCGCCATTTCCACCCAGTGGTGGGCAATGGTAGCCGACTGAGGGCATCGGCACAGTTCTCAATGCCTGGTCTGTGGCGGATTACGCAGATAACATTAGTGCCCATCTTTGGATGCGAGACGAAGCATTGGTGTTAATACCTTTGCTTTCTGAGAACAGCGAAATGAGAGGCTTGTGGTCGGTTTCGAGCTCGAACCGTAGCCCAAATAGGTATTGGTGCAATTCCTTAACCCCGTATATGCATGCTAATGCTTCTTTCTCAACCATACTGTAAGCTCTTTCAGCCTTAGATAAACTTCTGGACGCATATGCAACCGGTTGCAGTTTGCCTGACCCATTGCTGTAACATACAACCGACCCCCGTACGAAGATGCACCACAAGCTAGTACTAAACGTTTACACGGGTCATACAATACAAGTAACTGTTAGAACATAGCAGGTTTCTGGCCTTGTTAAAGGCTGTCTCTTGAGATTTACCCCAAACCCAGTCGTTAGCCTTGCGTAGCAATAAATGCAAAGGTTCTAATAAAGTGCTCAACCCGGTAGAAAGTTACCAAAATAATTGAGTCCCATGAACGAATGCAGCTCCGTCACATTCTGTGGTCTGGGTGCATTCTTGATGGCCTCCGTCTTGGAGTCCGTGGGTCTGATGCTGTCCGCCGTAATCTTTTTCCCCAGAAATTCGACCTCTGGCACCAGGAAAACACGCTTGGAGCGTTTCAACCTGAGTCCCACTGTGTCCAGTCGCTTGAGAACTTCTTCCAGGTTGTGCAAGTGTTCAGTGGTGTTGCGACCAGTGATCAGGATGTCGTCTTGAAACATCACGGTGCGTGGAACTGATTTCAGCAGACTCTCCCATGTTCCTCTGGAAGATGGCCGCAGCCGAGCGAATCCCAAAGGGGCATCTGTGGTATATGAACAGTCCTTTTTGCGTGTTGATGCACGTTAATTTTTTTGACGGTTCAGCCAGTTCCTGTGTCATGTAAGCAGAGGTTAGATCCAGCTTGGTGAACGACTTCCCCCCCCTGCTAGCGTTGCAAACAGGTCATCCGCTTTGGGTAGTGGGTACTGGTCCTGTAATGAGACTCGGTTGATCATTACCTTATAGTCCCCGCAGATTCTGACCATCCCATTGCTTTTCAACACCGGAACTATTGGACTGGCCCACTCATTGATCTCGACTGGCGATATGATCCCCTCTCGTTGAAGTCTGTCCAGCTCGATCTCAACTTTCTCTCACATCATGCAAAGAACCACTCGGGCCTTGTGGTGAACGGATCGTGCATCAGGGACTAGATGGATCTGCACTTTGGCGCCTGTGAAGTTGCCGATGCCTGGCTCGAATAACAACGTGAATTTGTTCAGCACTTGGACGCACGAGGCGTCATCCACCGAAGACAGTGCTTTGTTGTCGTCCCAGTTCCATTGGATCTTTCCTAGCCAGCTTCTGCTGAACAGCGTTGGACCATCGCCTGGTACAATCCATAGTGGTAAATCATGCATAGCTCTATCGTACGATACCTTCACTGCCGCCCTGCCAATGACTGGTATGAGCTCTTTCATGTAAGTCCACAGCTTGGTGTGGATCGGGCTTAGTTTTGGCCTTTGTGCCTTGTTGCCCCACAGTTTCTCAAAAGCCTTCTGGTTCACAATTGACTGATTCGCCCCGTGTCCAATTCCATGGAACCTGGAATGCCGTTTAATTTGACTTTTAACATTATCGGAGGGCTTTTGGTGGTGAAGGTGCGTACCCCATACACTTCTTCTTCAGCCTTGGGCTGAGTTGCTTCTCTTACTCGTTCAGAGTGATCCGCGCTGGATCGGTCATCTCCTGCCGACTCTGCCACTGGTGAGTAGCAGCACGTCTGCACATTCGCTGGAGGTGCCCCATTGTTCCACAGCCTTTGCATACGTAGTGCTTGAATCGATATTGATGGGCTCGATGATTACCCCCGCAGCGCCAACATGGTGTTAATGGATTCGCATTCACGCCCCACGACGGACTCTTGAGTCATTCTCGGTCTGGCCTCTGCACACATGTGGGCCCTGCTATGTACAATCCCAGGTTGCTGAAGGCGTTTTATGCACAGTACTTGCCGGTGAGCTTCGATGCTGCAAAGATATATGTTTAGTGTTATGGTTCGTGGACATGAAAGCCTGGGCTATTGTGATGGCCTTGCTCAGATCTAGGGATTCGGCAGACAGCAGTTTGCGAAGAATGACCTCGTGGCCGATTCCAAGCACGAAAAAGTCCCGCAACATTTCCCCCCAAAATCCAGCAAATACACATGGTCCCGCAAGGCTGCTTAGGTCAGCAACATAGCTCGCCACGTCCTGGTCCTCGGTGCCGATTAAAGCGATACCTGGCCATTAAGATGCTCTCCTTTGGCTTGAGGTGTTCCCGAACCAGCGTGCACAGCTCTTGTCCGTTGGTTTTGTCGGTGCCAGCAGATTTTTGATGAGGTCATATATTGTGGACCCACAAACGGTGAGGAAAATCGCCCTGCACTTGACCGCGGTCTCTTCCGTATCCAGCTCGTTGACCCCGAAGTACTGGTCAAGACGCTCAACGAAGACTTCCCAATCATCATCCTCAACAAATCTCTCTAGACTACCAACGGCTGCCATAACCGCGTGAAAGTTTGTGATTGTTACTCGTCGCCAATTGCTATGTTCAGAATAACTCCACAAGACTATATATTGTAAGCTCAAACTGTTGTGACCTTGGTCTCTTTAATGTAACTCCAGAGTGAGGAAGCAGCATGGTAGACTGCATATTATACCTGCATCCCTAAGGTGTGCAGGTGACTGGGTCTCCCACAGGTGCCCCCTGGAGGCAAGTCTTACACATTGGTAAAGTTTACATACATAGCCCCTCTCTTGTCTTTCCCTCTCTCTTTCTCGCCCCTTCCCCTCTCTCTTGCACCTTCCCTCTCCCCTTCCCCCAACACTCTCTCCCCTTCCCCCCATCTCCCACTCTCGACCCTTCTCCTCCCACTCTCTCCTCTTCCCCCACCCACTCTCTCCTCTCCCCATAATTCTCTTCCCTTCCCCCTCCCACTCTCCCCCCCCACTCTCTCCCCTCCCCCCACTCTCTCCCCTCCACCCACTTTCTCCCCTCCCCACTCTCTCCCCTCCCTCCCACTCTCTCCTCTCCCCCTCACTCTCTCCCCTTCCCTTCCCCCTCCACTCTCTTCCCTCCCCCCACTCCCCTCCCCCACTCTCTCCCCTCCCCTCCACTCTCTCCCCTCCCCCCACTCTCTCCCCTCCACTCTCTCCCCTCCCCCCCACTCTCTGTGCCCCCCACTCTCCTGTGCCCCCCCACTCTCCTGTGCCCCCCACTCTCTCCTGTGTCCCCCACACTCTCTCCTGTGCCCCCATTTTCCTGTGCCCCCCTACTCTCTTCCCCTCCCACTCTCTTCCCCCCCCATTCTCTTCCCCCCCGCTCTCTTCCCCCCCCGCTCCACTCTCTTCCCCCCCACTCTCTTCCCCCCACTCTCTTCCCCCCCGCTCTCTTCCCCCCCGCTCTCTTTCCCCCCGCTCTCTTTCCCCCCACTCTCTTTCCCCCCACTCTCTTTCCCCCCCGCTCTCTTCCCCCCCCACTCTCTTTCCCCCCCACTCTCTTTCCCCCCCGACTCTCTTTCCCCACCACTCTCTTTCCCCCCCACTCTCTTCCCCCCACTCTCTTTTCCCCCCCACTCTCTTTTCCCCCCCACTCTCTTTCCCCCCCACTCTCTTTTCCCTCCCCACTCTCTTTCCCCCCACCACTCTCTTTCCCCCCCACTCTCTGCCCCCCTCACTCTCTGCCCCCCTCACTCTCTCCCTTCCTTCCCACCCCTCGCCCCTCTCCACCCCGTCACTCCTTTCCACCCCCTCGCCCCTTCCCCTTCATTTGAAATTGCAGCAGTAGATGAATCTATAGTTTGGTATAACTAGGGCTTGTCTCTGAGTTTTGGCTTCCTGGTGTCTGCGAGCAGTGAGGGGGCTTGTGATCTCTGTAAACACTGAATGTGGTGTTTTGTGATTGGCTCGTTGGTATCATTTTCTGTCTTTCTCTCTGTCGTGCAGATATAAGAAAATGTAAACATTCTAATTACTAGCAACAAACTACAGGTCTTAATTGCAGCTTTCAAAATTCAACTTATTTGCTTTTTAATTGAAAAAAAATGTGGAAAGGCACTGGGGGATAATTTTAATCGCCATTGTTAAAACATTTTATAATCGCAAACCCGGATCCAGCCCGCCTAGAACCTGTCCACCTGCAGTTTTAATGGGGGCGGGAGACAAACCTGCTCCCAGGAGGCGAGTGGCTTATTTAAATATTTTAATGAGACCGCGTACCTAAGATTTCATCTCTCTTCATGCTTTAACTCAGATCGGTCGGCCAGGTTTCCTAGGCCTTGAGAAATCTGGCAGTTAATGGATGCAAGGATTATTGCTTGAAAGAGATAAGTGCTTTTTCCAGCACTGCTTCTGGGCCAGGAGGAGTAGAATGCTTCCTTCCAGACCCGCCCTCAAACGAACCTGTCTCCCTCCCCACAATTGGAATTCCCCCCCCCCCCCACCCCAGTGCGGTCGGAAACCCTGCCCCCACTGCGATCGGACCCCCCACTCCCATTGCGATCGGACCCCCCGCCCCCAGTGCGATCGGACCACCCGCCCCCATTGCGATCGGAACCCCCGCCCCCAGTGCGATTGGGACCCCCCTGCCCGCAGTGCGATCTGAACTCCCACCCCACAGTGCGATCGGACCCCGTCCACCGCCAGTGCGATCGTACCCCCCCAGTACGATAGCTGACACCCCCCCACCCCGCCATGCTACCGCCACCATCCCTCATGCTCACCGACCACCTCTCCCTCCCCATCACCTGCAATCATCTACTCTTCAACTGTACCCCTGATTTCTGTCTGACCATCTGTGATCACCGCCTAATCCTCCAAACCATGCCATACCCACCCCCACCCTCGCTGTCTTTGTCCCGAGAAGCAGGAAACCTACCTGTTCCTGGCTGCGGCCTCTTCTGGAGCATTCCCCACCTGACAGGGATCCAAGACTGTCAATCAGGCTAGCTTCCAGGTAGGGAACCTGTTTTTAAAAAAAAAACACCCACGCTGTGGCGTTAAAACATAGCGTTCGGGGAATTACATAGGATTACATAGGATATACGGCACAGAAACAGGTCATTCATCCCAACCAGTCCATGCCAGTGTTTACACTCCAATCGAGCCTCCTCCCATCTTTCCTCATCTAAATCTATCAGCATAATCCTCTATTCCCTTCTCCCTCGCATGCTTGTCTAGCCTCCCCATAAATTCGCTTCAACCATTCCCTGTGGTAGCATGATGCACATTTGCACCACTCTTTGGGTAAAGAATTTCTTCTGAATTCCCTATTGGATTTCTTGGTGACTATCTTATATTGATGGTCTCTATTTATGCTCTTCCCCACAAGTGGAAACATTCTCTCTCTATCCACTTTATCAAAACCTTTCATAATTTTAAAAACCTCCATTAGGTCACCCCTCAGCCTTCTTTTTTCAAGAGAAAGAGACCCAGTCTATTCATCCTTTCCTGATATGTATACCCTCGCATTTCTGGTATCATCCTTGTAAATCTTCTCTGCACCCTCTTGAGTGCCTCTATATCCTTTTTATAGTGTGGTCGAACTAAGGTTCAATACAGTTTTAGCATAACTTCCCTACTTTTCAATTCTGTACCGCTGGAAATCCTCGTTCTTGGTTTGCTTTTGTTACGGCCCTGCTAACATGTGTCGCAACTTTTAGTGATTTGTGTATTTGTACTCCGAGATCCCTTTGTTCCTCTACCCCAACTGGACTCTCACCCTCCAAGTAATACGTGACCTCCTTATTCTTCCTACCAAAATGTAATACCTCACATTTATCTGTGTTGGACTTCATTTGTCAATTATATGCCCATTCTGCAAGTTTATTAATGTCCTCCTGTAATTTGTTGCAGTCGTCCTCAGTATTGATTATGCCCCCAATTTGGTGTCATCTGCAAATTTAGAATTTGTGTTTTGGATTCCAAAGTCTAAATCGTTAATATAAATATTGATCAACATCATCATAGGCAGTCCCTCGAAATTGGGGAAGAACGTACAGTCCAATATGGTAATTATAGCCTCTGTCACAAGTGGGACAGACAGTGGTTGAAGGAAAGGTGGATGGGGAGTCTGGTTTACCGCACGCTCCTTCCGCTGTCTGCGTTTGGTTTCTGCATGCTCTCGGCAACGAGACTCGAGGTGCTCAGTGCCCTCCCGGATGTTCTTCCTCCACTTAGGGTGGTCTTGGGCCAGGGATTCCCAGGTGCTGGTGGGGATGTTGCACTTTATCAAGGAGGCTTTGAGGGTGTCCTTGAAACGTTTCCTCTGCCCACCTGGAGCTCGCTTGCTGTGTAGGAGTTCTGAGTAGAGCGCTTGCTTTGCGAGTCTCGTATCGGGCATGTGGACAATGTAGCCCGCCCAACGGAGCTGGTTGAGTGTGGTCAGTGCTTCGATGCAGGGGCTGTTGGCCTGATTGAGAATACTGACGTTGGTGCGTCTATACTCCCAGTGGGTTTGCAGGATCTTGCGGAGGCAGCGCTGGTGGTACTTCTCCAGTGCTTTGAGGTGAATTGTGAACAATAGTAGTTCCAGCACTGGTCCTTGTGAAACACTACAACCCACCTTCTGCCACTGTAAATAGCTACTTTTACCCGGTTTTCTGGGTTTTCTGACCAGAACTCCTCCCCCTGCCCTTAAATCCTGTCTGAGTAAATATCGGGGCCTTTGTTTGTCTCTCTCTTTGTGATGACAATTGTTAGAAAATATCAACATTCTAATTACATGTCACCATAACACTGGTGATAATTGGGTGAGATAATTAAGCACTGTTTACTTCAAAATTCAACAATTTTTTGCAAAACATGATCAATTGTAATCAGAAAAAGTATTGCCTCTGAGCTTAATTCACTTTCTCAAGAAACTTTTTTTACGTGCACCCATGGGAGCTTATCTGTCTAAAAAAAATGCAATGCTTCTATGTTTTTAAACACTCACTATAAATTGACCTGAATAAAGATTTTGAAATTTGTCCTCCTGCTTTTCTTCAAATATTCTTGAAAATGTTGAAAAACATTTAAGCCAAAACCTACTAGAATATTCCGTCAGTACAACCAAATGGTCCTGATGCAGCCTGGGAAATTCTGCACATGTTCAGACTGCACACTCCAAATTTATCTCAGTTACAGCTCTGGGCAGGTTTTTGGGAGAGGCTGTGGACTTCAAGTCAAAGCTTTAATGATGGTATTAAAAGACACAGAATATAATTTAGTGAATAAATGTAATCGTTATGGTGAAATTGTTTTATTTTTGTTTAAATCCTATTTTGGACATTAAAAATATAGTTACTCAGAATTAAACGGTGGATGAAATTATGTGGGGAGATTCCCAGCACAAGGTTATATACTCTAATGAAAAAAATTGAAGGTATTGTATGTGACACAGGCTGTATGACATATTAACATTGACAATACCTATCACAGCGCCATCTACTGAAGTACATAAGAACATAAGAAATAGGAACAGGAGTAGGTCATTTGGCCCCTCGAGCCTGCTGCGCCATTTAATAAGATCATGGCTGATCTGATCATGGGCTCAGCTCCACTTCCCCGCCCGCTCCCCCATAACCCTTTATTCCCTTATCGCTCAAAAATCTGTCTATCTCCGCCTTAAATATATTCAATGACCCAGCCTCCACAGCTCTCTGGGGCAGATTTACAACCCTCTGAGAGAAGAAATTCCTCCTCATCTCACTTTTAAATGGGCGGCCTCTTATTTTGAGATGATGCCCCCTAGTTTTAGTTTTTCCTATGAGTGGAAATATCCTCTCTGCATCCACCTTGTCGAGCCCCCTCATAATCTTATAAGTTTCAATCAGATCACCTCTCATTCTTCTGAACTCCACTGAGTATAGGCCCAACCTACTCAACCTAAGTCAATCCCCTCATCTCCGGAATCAACCGAGTGAACCTTCTCTGAACAGCCTCCAATGTAAGTATATCCTTCCTTAAATACGGAGACCAAAACTGTACGCAGTACTCCAGGTGTGGCCTCACCAAAACCCTGTTCAATTGTAGCAGGACTTCTCTGCTTTTATACTTTATCCTCCTTGCAATAAAGGCCAAAATTCCATTTGTCTTCCTGATTACTTGCTGTACCTGCTTACTAACTTTTTGTGTTTCATAGTAATGAATACTTTGGGGAGTTTTCAATGAAAAGTGTGCCACATGTACAACTTGAATATATAATATATAAATTTAGATTAAAATTGAGAGTTTGCGTGCATTTTTCTATTGCCCACTTGTCCTTGGGAAAGCCAGCAACCCTGTAGAATTGGCTGGCCCCAGCTCCCCTGCTGTAATGCCAAAGGTGATGAATCACCCAGCTCTCCTGTAAAATGCATAAGTGACCTGACAAATGCATGCCTATACTGCACCTGGGCTGTTATTACATGGATTCTCCATAGCTGCCTGAAATCTGCTTGCGCGGACAGATTGCGTGGCTTCAGATGCTCATTGAGTAGGTGGCAAAGCACCCCTCTTGCCTCTTTGGTGAAGTGCACTCTTATACAAATCTCACTAAGATCCTCATGTGACTTGTGCTGCCTGCATATTCTATGGGAGGGATTAATTATTTAGTGGACTCCATTCAAAAATAATGCCTGACACTGCTTTGCTCCATCCTGTACTGTTGCACTTCCTCCATGATAATGACATACAAGTGTATGCCTAAATGCCATCCGTTCTCCTGAGAAGTCCTTACTAGAAAGGTTTCAAATCTGGCAGTGCTGTCATGGTCAAAAGCAGTGAGAAGCAAGTCGAAGTATGTGTAGGCAGAATGCCAAAAAAAAATTGTTGAAACAGATCATTCACAGCTGCAGAAATCGCTGTTGAAACTCTTCACACTCTTCAAATTCACAAACTCTTCACTGCCGCCTGTCTGAGCTGATCCTGGCAACAGCTGCACCATATAATTTTCATTCTAACTTGCCCCGAGTGCTTTGCGAGTGTAAAAGGAGGGAAAGCAGAGCTGCAGCACGACTGACCTTCATTATAATATATGTAAATTAACCCACTCGAGTAGGTGGGTGGGGTGTGGGGATGCCCAAAAAGCACAAACGCGTTTGTGATGGGAGATCGATTTTCATGGAAAACTGGTAGAAATGGATTCTGTCCCATTTTGCTGCCAAAAAATACTTGCTTTGATTATATGCTTGGGTGAGTGGTTGGTGCAGTAGAGTGCTGGTGGTTGCTGTTTGCGTGCGTCCCTGAAATATGTGGAATTCAGGGCCTTAATATTGTGCTTTTTGGATCAGGCATTGTAATAGCAGATGCAAAGTAAAGTAATCTCCACTCAGCCCCAACAATATGCTTTGATCATGGAGCTGCGATGTATTTTTTTCCTTTACCAAAGCCGCTACTTCTATGGCATCTCTGACAGAGATTTGAAATTTAGTGCTGAAAGTGTTGTGTCCTGAGATGCTCTAATAATGACTCCACGAGGCTATGTGTTGTACTTGAACTGCAGTGATCTTAGTCCTTTATTTGCTAACTCCAGAGTGAGGATCACACTTGGTGGCCTGCCTTTTATACTAGGCCAGGCACACCTGTACAGGTAACCTACAAGTCTCCCACTGCTGTGCCCTCTAGTGGCACACCTTGTAATAGTACCAACAGCCATGTAGGATACATGACATCACTCTCCCCTAAGCCTTTAGTGCAAATCGCCTCGGCATTGATTGTGCTCTGGGCTTAGCTTTATCTGGGCTCTATTTGATTGATCCTAGGCAGGTTGTTTTAATCTTGGGTGAGTGGTTGGTGCAGTAGAGTGCTGGTGGTTGCTATTTGTGTGCATCCCTGACCACTCCATTCTCTTCCCCCCCCCCCCCCCTCCGCATATAGATTATGCCGGAGGCTCATTGCATTCATATATGTTCAAGTTCAGAAAAACAAGTTTGCGTTACATTTGTGGTTCCATTGTGGGACAAGTACATTAGACTGGTGAGATACATTATCGATGCGGTGACTGGTGCGTAAGGACAAACTAGTTCCAGAACTGCTGGATGGTGTCCCTGCAGTCTGGTGGCGGCACGTTGCCCAGTTGGCTCAAGTTGCCTGCTCTTGGGGCTGTGCCGTGGTTCCTAGCGTCGGGCAGGTTCACAGATGCCTGTGACCTCCCTGTCCTTTTTTTGCACCCTAGGTCGCTGCTGCTCTCTGAGGAGCTGTCGTCTAGCAGTGCACAGGGAACTGTTGACTCGCTAGCCAGGGCGTTGGTTGGTTTGGGATCCTGGCTGGTCCCGGTCCCCTTTGGGGGGACTGTAGCGGGTGACCCTTTATTTACGGGTATGGCCTTGGTGGCGATTGGGTCTGGGGACTGTGCCTTAGCACAGTCTGCTCTTTCAGGCTCGTGGCAGTTGGTGCCATCGGGTGCCTGAGAGGTGGAGCCGATCGGGGCAGGGTATCGATACTGGTGCCATTGCCCTGCTGAGGTCACTTGCTCTGCAGCTTGTGTGTGTTGGCTGCTTGTGGCCACACTCCGTGGTGCATAACTCTGGTCTCCGGGATGCAGGCTACAGCATTGGGTAGCTCGCTGGACCTGTGTGCTCCCGATGGCTGTCTGCCCACTGCATTGGCTGCGTGCAGTTGAAATCCCACATCGCACAACTTTTCATTACTTATGATGGATACTTTAGTTCCGATCGCTATCGCGTGACTTTTCCTCGCTGGTTGCATGTACACAATTCAGATCATCACTTACACATTTGACATGATCACACGACTTTTCCTTGCTTATTGCATGTACACAGCTCTGATCGTCAGTTACATATTATATCTCTAACTTACAGTTGCTGTTACATTGCTTGAGTGTGTGGAACTGTCCCTTTAATTGTAGTGGGTTGCAGGCCTCCTTTAAGAGAGCCTTGCTATCTTTACCCCAATCCTCTTCTCCGTTTGGTGCCACGTGTTGCTCCATCAGCGCTGCACCTCGTGGTCTGGCCACGGCCATCTTTTTCTTCAGCGCATCACCTCGTGGTTTGGGCGCCATCTTTCCTCCATCCACGATGTCGACTGCGGTGATCCTCTTCTCCCCGGGTTCTGCACCAAAACTGGGAAGTCATCTCTGGATCCGATTTTCTTCCTCCGGAGTCCTGCCGCTCAAGCCTGGAAGGTGCGTTCAGGTCGTCTCAGCTGGATCATCTCCACGCAGTCGTGCTGAGCGGTCTGTGCCTCAGGTGTTGTGCTGGTCTGCTCTCGGGCCGGGTCCACTCTCAAGTGAGGGCTTGCTGTGTCTCCGAACGTGGAGGACATCGATCGCTGGAGGGTTTGAAGTCTTCCCACTTCCAATGGATCTTCGCCATCCACCTTCTGGTCCTTCACCTGCAACAATCCACAGTGGTAACTTGTGCACTGCGCCATTATGGAGTACCTTTACATTCGCACTACCAACGACTGGGATAATTTCATCGGTGTAGACGCGCAGCTTTGCCTGAACCGGGACCAACTTGGGTTGTTCAATTTGATTGTCCCATAGCCTCTCAAAGGCTTCTTGATTCATTACTGACTGGTTCGCTCCCATGTCCACTTCCATGAAGATTGGAACGCCATCCATCTTCAGCGGGGAACATGCAATATACCTCATCGTGGGGCTGAGCTGCTTCTCTGCTTATTGTTTCATAATCCGCGCTGGATTCATGGCCATCTGCAGACTCTTCATCGATACACTGAGTGATATTTCTCTTCCACATTCGCTGGAGGTGGCGCTTTGTGCTGCAGCCTTTGCAAACATAGTCTTTAAAGCGGCACTGGTGAGCCCTGTGATTCCCTCCACAACGCCAGCATGGTGCTACTCGATTAGCCCCCCTCGGCGGATTCTGAGTTAAGAGATTCGGGGGCCTGTTCTCTCTTCCCTGAGAGGGTTCGTGTTCGACAGTCCAGCCTCTAAACGGCACCACTCTCTGCACTACCTGCCGGGTTTGAGTCCTGAGGGTGAGTCATCTGCCTAGAGCTGCAGGTCGAGGTCATGAATGGCTCACGGAGATGGCCTTCTGCAGTGTGACTGTGGTATCCGCCGACAGTAGCTTATGAAGAAGGCCAATTCCAATGACAAAAATGTCCCGCAACGCTTTGTTGAGGTGGTTGCCGAACTTGTACGATGCCGCCAGCCTCCTGAGATCTGCGGCATATTTCGCAATTTCCTGGCCTTCGGGCCGTTGGTGGGTGTAGAACCGGTGTCTGGCTGTGAGGATGCTCTCCTTGGGCTTAAATTGCTCATGGATCAGGGTAACGAGCTCCTTGTACATCTTGGTTGTTGTCTCAGCTGGTGCCAGCAAGTCCCTGACGAGGCCATAGAAGGTGGGCCCACAACTGGTTAGCAAGATAGCTCTGCTCTTATCAGCAGGTCGTTTGCTGTGAAGAAATGGTTGAGCCTCTCCACAAAGGCGTCCCAATCATTACCATTGGCGAACTGCTACAACGTACCAAGGGTAGCCATTTTTGTGTGAAAGTTCATAATCTCATCGCCAATTGTTGTGTCCTGGGATGCTCTAATTATGACTCCATGAGGCAAAGTGTTGTACTTGAACTGTAGTGACCGTAGTCCTTTATTTGCTAACTCCAGAGTGAGGATTACACCTGGTGGCCTGCCTTTTATACTAGGCCAGGCACATCTGTATTGGTAACCTATAAGTCTCCCAGTGCTGTGCCCTCTGGTGGCACACCTTGTGATAGTACCAACAGTAGCCATGTAGGATACATGACAGAAAGGTAGGCAGTTTGTATTTTGAATCAATTCATTGCGAACCAATTTATTTTATATGGGTCCTTTTTTAGTTGTCAGGGAGAGAAGTCTTTAATCATAGAATCATAGAAATTTACAGCACGGAAGGAGGCCATTTTGGCCCATCGTGTCCGTGCCGGAATCACCATTTGAGACTGAGTTCGGGTCTCAAGTGAAAAGGTAAAATATTAAACCAGTTGGTAAGAGTGTTAATAAATAGTCCGTCCACAAGTTGAATGATTACGGTCAAGTGTTTTGTACCCATTGATATTGTCAGATGTATCAAGAACTCTTTTTCCAGGCAGAATAACACTACCTTAATCATGGCTGAAAATAGGCTTTAGATATTAAGCAGTCACCTTGCAGCTGCTTGCTTAAGTGTTACTGATTTATCATAATTATGGTAACAGTATTTTCCTCGAGTCTTTTAAATTTGTTGCCATTTATTGAGAAGAATATCTTGTGCAATTCAAATGAAATGAATTTACAATGGAAATGACAGAAAATATATATACTTTTAGTCACCTTTTTAAATGTGTTTTGTTTATTGGCCATGTTAGTATCATAGGGGGAAAATTCTAATTGTTTGCCCTTCCCGAGGCGCTGGTGGCCCCTGCCCCGGTAAAATCCTAGACTCAAAGTTTCATTTAAGAAGCAGCTGGATGATATAATGGGAAAATGGGCGCATGAGATCAGATGGGCTGAAGGGACTTTTTTTTACCTGAACCTATCTTCTGTGCATCCGAATAACTATGTTCGATGATTAGAACAGCTATCTGAATAAGTATAGAATATAAAAGCCAAGAGGTAATGATGAACTTATGTCAAACCATAATAAGGCCTCACCTTGGCACACTGTGTTCAGTGACAGTGGGCTCCACACTATAGAATGAAAAAAGACTTGGGGAAAATTGGGTCTTTTTATGGTTAGAACAACGCAGATTACAGACACTATACTAGAAGTGTTTAACATTATAAAATAATGGGACAGGGTAGGTAGAAGCAGACTAGTTCTAGTAGTTGTGGATTAAGTGTAAGAGATTTAGAACAGAAAGTAGAAGAAATGTCTTCAGAGAGTTGTGAGGCTGTGGAATTCATTTCCAGAGTTATTGGCTGAGGCAGAATTTGTGTCAATATTCAAGATTAGATTCGTTAGGCGGTTGAAAGGATCTAGAAACAAGGTAGGTAAACATAATTAAAACTTTGCTTATGTGTAGGGTAAATGCTGACACTGACTGTTTGGGCTGAATGGTTGTACAGGTATTTCTATGTCATGAGATTGCGAATGCTTGATTGGCCTCTGATAAGCACAACCATCAATCACCCTGTGTGCCAGTTATGACTCGACCACTGGATAGTTTTTCCCTTGACCAGCCCCCCTTAGCTTAGCTAAGCAGAGCTGCATCTGATGAGGAGTCTCCACTGCTGTCCCTGTCTCCACCATCGCCTCTTGCTCACTTGTGACTTGTTACACACCAGGTGACAACACTACTGTATCTCGCATGGGACCCACTGAGGTGTGCGTATCTGTGCATGTGCTGCGTGCACTTATATCTACTTATGAGGCTGGCGGCTCCTCTGAGGAGTCGTCTTCCTCTTCCTCCTGGACAGTGGCGTGGGTGGGGGGGGGCGGTGGTGCTCTTGATGGACCTGAGGGAGAGTAAAGAAAGTCGGCGGCAGTCGGGAGCAGCGTCGAGGAGGTGCGTGGAGAGGCCTATAAAAGGCACAGCAGGGAGTCCGGGGCCCAGCGTCAGCGGCAGTCGGGAGCAGCGTCGAGGAGGTGCGTGGAGAGGCCTATAAAAGGCACAGCAGGGAGTCCGGGGCCCAGCGTCGGCGGCAGTCGAGAGCAGCGTCGAGGAGGTGCGTGGAGAGGCCTATAAAAGGCACAGCAGAGAGTCCGGGCCCAGCGTCGGCGGCAGTCGGGAGCAGCGTCGAGGAGGTGCGTGGAGAGGCCTATAAAAGGCACAGCAGGGAGTCCGGGGCCCAGCATCGGCGGCAGTCGGGAGCAGCGTCGAGGAGGTGCGTGGAGAGGCCTATAAAAGGCGTACTTGTGCAGCTACAGGGAGAAGGCAAAAAAGAAGTAGAAAGAAATCAAAAGGTGACGTCACAGCCAATTAAGTGATTGGCTGGTGATTGGTGAGTAGTTTTTCTTTTTTCTCTTCTATATCAGTCAGTAACTTTTAACATTGTTGTTGCCAATTTAAGTGTATATAAGGGTTAAGTCATGGCAGGAGAGCTCGGTCGGGTGTTATGCTCCTCCTGTACCATATGGGAACTCAGGGACACTTCCGGTGTCCCTGACGATTACGTGTGCGGGAAGTGTATCCGCCTCCAGCTCCTGACAGACCGCGTTGCGGAGTTGGAGCTGAGGGTGGATTCACTCTGGAGCATCCACGATGCTGAGAATGACGTGAGTATCACGTGTAGCGAGTTGGTCGTACCACAGGGAAAGGGTCCACAGCCAGATAGGGAATGGAAGACCAACAGGAAGAGCAGTGCAAGGAAGGTAGTGCAGGAGTCCCCTGTGGTCATCCCCCTGCAAAACAGATACACTGCTTTGGGTACTGTTGAGGGGGATGACTCATCAGGGGAGGGCAGCAGCAGCCAAGTTCATGGCACCGTGGCTGGCTCTGCTGCACAGGAGGGCAGGAAAAAGAGTGGGAGAGCAATAGTGATTGGGGATTCAATGGTGAGGGGAATAGATAGGCGTTTCTGCGGCCGCAACCGAGACTCCAGGATGGTATGTTGCCTCCCTGGTGCAAGGGTCAAGGATGTCTCGGAGCGGGTGCAGGACATTCTAAAAAGGGAGGGAGAACAGCCAGTTGTCGTGGTGCACATTGGTACCAACGACATAGGTAAAAAGAAGGATGAGGTCCTACGA
This sequence comes from Pristiophorus japonicus, assembly GCF_044704955.1. NCBI lineage: Eukaryota > Metazoa > Chordata > Chondrichthyes > Pristiophoridae > Pristiophorus > Pristiophorus japonicus. The sequence goes on from NC_091988.1 coordinate 26,331,307, forward strand.
AACGAATTTAAGGAGCTAGGAGCTAAGTTAAAAAGTAGGACCTCAAAAGTAGTAATCTCGGGATTGCTACCAGTGCCACGTGATAGTCAGAGTAGGAATCGCAGGATAGCGCAGATGAATACGTGGCTTGAGCAGTGGTGCAACAGGGAGGGATTCAAATTCCTGGGGCATTGGAACCGGTTCTGGGGGAGGTGGGACCAGTACAAACCGGACGGTCTGCACCTGGGCAGGACCGGAACCAATGTCCTAGGGGGAGTGTTTGCTAGTGCTGTTGGGGAGGATTTAAACTGATATGGCAGGGGGATGGGAACCAATGCAGGGAGACAGAGGGAAACAAAAAGGAGGCAAAAGCAAAAGACAGAAAGGAGATGAGGAAAAGTGGAGGGCAGAGAAACCCAAGGCAAAGAACAAAAAGGGCCACTGTACAGCAAAATTCTAAAAGGACAAAGGGTGTTAAAAGAACAAGCCTGAAGGCTTTGTGTCTTAATGCAAGGAGTATCCGCAATAAAGTGGATGAATTAACTGTGCAAATAGATGTTAACAAATATGATGTGATTGGGATTACGGAGACGTGGCTCCAGGATGATCAGGGCTGGGAACTCAACATCCAGGGATATTCAACATTCAGGAAAGATAGAATAAAAGGAAAAGGAGGTGGGGTAGCATTGCTGGTTAAGGAGCAAATTAAGGCAATAGTTCGGAAGGACATTAGCTTGGATGATGTGGAATCTATATGGGTAGAGCTGCAGAATACCAAAGGACAAAAAACGTTAGTGGGAGTTGTGTACAGACCTCCAAACAGTAGTAGTGATGTTGGGGAGGGCATCAAACATGAAATTAGGGGTGCGTGCAATAAAGGTGCAGCAGTTATAATGGGTGACTTTAATATGCACATAGATTGGGTTAACCAAACTGGAAGCAATACGGTAGAGGAGGATTTCCTGGAGTGCATAAGGGATGGTTTTTTAGACCAATATGTCGAGGAACCAACTAGGGGGGAGGCCATCTTAGACTGGGTGTTGTGTAATGAGAGAGGATTAATTAGCAATCTCGTTGTGCGAGGCCCCTTGGGGAAGAGTGACCATAATATGGTGGAATTCTGCATTAGGATGGAGAATGAAACAGTTAATTCAGAGACCATGGTCCAGAACTTAAAGAAGGGTAACTTTGAAGGTATGAGGCATAAATTGGCTAGGATAGATTGGCGAATGATACTGAAGGGGTTGACTGTGGATGGGCAATGGCAGACATTTAGAGACCGCATGGATGAACTACAACAATTGTACATTCCTGTCTGTCGTAAAAATAAAAAAGGGAAGGTGGCTCAACCGTGGCTATCAAGGGAAATCAGGGATAGCATTAAAGCCAAGGAAGTGGCATACAAATTGGCCAGAAATAGCAGAGAACCCGGGGACTGGGAGAAATTTAGAACTCAGCAGAGGAGGACAAAGGGTTTGATTAGGGCAGGGAAAATGGAGTACGAGAAGAAGCTTGCAGGGAACATTAAGACGGATTGCAAAAGTTTCTATAGATATGTAAAGAGAAAAAGGTTAGTAAAGACAAACGTAGGTCCCCTGCAGTCAGAATCAGGGGAAGTCATAACGGGGAACAAAGAAATGGCAGACCAATTGAACAAGTACTTTGGTTCGGTATTCACTGAGGAGGACACAAACAACCTTCCGGATATAAAAGGGGTCGGAGGGTCTAGTAAGGAGGAGGAACTGAGGGAAATCCTTATTAGTCGGGAAATTGTGTTGGGGAAATTGATGGGATTGAAGACCGATAAATCCCCAGGGCCTGATGGACAGCATCCCAGAGTACTTAAGGAGGTGGCCTTGGAAATAGTGGATGCATTGACAGTCATTTTCCAACATTCCATTGACTCTGGATCAGTTCCTATGGAGTGGAGGGTAGCCAATGTAACCCCACTTTTTAAAAAAGGAGGGAGAGAGAAAACAGGGAATTACAGACCGGTCAGCCTGACATCGGTAGTGGGTAAAATGATGGAATCAATTATTAAGGATGTCATCGCAGTGCATTTGGAAAGAGGTGACATGATAGGTCCAAGTCAGCATGGATTTGTGAAAGGGAAATCATGCTTGACAAATCTTCTGGAATTTTTTGAGGATGTTTCCAGTAGAGTGGACAAGGGAGAACCAGTTGATGTGGTATATTTGGACTTTCAGAAGGCTTTCGACAAGGTCCCACACAAGAGATTAATGTGCAAAGTTAAAGCACATGGGATTGGGGGTAGTGTGCTGACATGGATTGAGAACTGGTTGTCAGACAGGAAGCAAAGAGTAGGAGTAAATGGGGACTTTTCAGAATGGCAGGCAGTGACTAGTGGGGTACCACAAGGTTCTGTGCTGGAGCCCCAGCTGTTTACACTGTACATTAATGATTTAGACGAGGGGATTAAATGTAGTATCTCCAAATTTGCGGATGACACTAAGTTGGGTGGCAGTGTGAGCTGCGAGGAGGATGCTATGAGGCTGCAGAGCGACTTGGATAGGTTAGGTGAGTGGGCAAATGCATGGCAGATGAAGTATAATGTGGATAAATGTGAGGTTATCCACTTTGGTGGTAAAAACAGAGAGACAGACTATTATCTGAATGGTGACAGATTAGGAAAAGGGCAGGAGCAAAGAGACCTGGGTGTCATGGTACATCAGTCATTGAAGGTTGGCATGCAGGTACAGCAGGCGGTTAATAAAGCAAATGGCATGTTGGCCTTCATAGCGAGGGGATTTGAGTACAAGGGCAGGGAGGTGTTGCTACAATTGTACAGGGCCTTGGTGAGGCCACACCTGGAGTATTGTGTACAGTTTTGGTCTCCTAACCTGAGGAAGGACATTCTTGCTATTGAGGGAGTGCAGCGAAGGTTCACCAGACTGATTCCAGGGATGGCGGGACTGACCTATCAAGAAAGACTGGATCAACTGGGCTTGTATTCACTGGAGTTCAGAAGAATGAGAGGCGACCTCATAGAAACGTTTAAAATTCTGACGGGGTTAGACAGGTTAGATGCAGGAAGAATGTTCCCAATGTTGGGGAAGTCCAGAACCAGGGGACACAGTCTAAGGATAAGGGGGAAGCCATTTAGGACCGAGATGAGGAGGAATTTCTTCACCCAGAGAGTGGTGAACCTGTGGAATTCTCTACCACAGAAAGTTGTTGAGGCCAATTCACTAAATATATTCAAAAGGAATTAGATGAAGTCCTTACTACTAGGGGAATCAAGGGTATGGTGAGAAAGCAGGAATGGGGTACTGAAGTTGCATGTTCAGCCATGAACTCATTGAATGGCGGTGCAGGCTAGAAGGGCCGAATGGCCTACTCCTGCATCTATTTTCTATGTTTCTATGATTTAGAAATTTTATATCAAGAATGGGTAATGATACCATTATGCACATGATGAATATTCACTGGCTGCTGACTTCACTCCCCATATGAGTGATTGCTGTATGTCATGTGGCTGTATGAAATATAATTCTGTCACCAGGTTGCTGAGAGGTCCCTCTCTCTCCGTCTCCCACCACCAGCTGCTCTGCAACTCCTGAAACCTCCAGGGTGACCTCCTCTGCTGAGTTAATGTGGCCAATGATGGAGAGCCACCTCCAGTTCTCTACATCTCCCTCTTATTATGGGCTATCTTCTGCAAGGAGGGAAAGCAGAGAGGTTTGAGTGAGAGTGATGAAATTAGTGTAAGGAATGGAATGGATAGTTACATCTGTAGAGGGTGACTGTGAGGGAGATGGGGTGGCAATGCCAAATGGCCTTGTGTGGTGTCATTTGGTATGATTACATCAGGAGGAAGGTGAGTGTGAGGGGTGGTTAGTTAGATGAGGATGTGATAATGTAGATAGAGAGAGGGAGGGATGGTGGATGTGCAAGGTAAGTTGGTGTGAGTAATGATGTACTGGAGTAGGCTTGGGAAGGCAGAGTGCTTAGGATGTGCTGAGAGGCACAGCAGGATAAAGTTGAGTGTGGCTTTGCACTCACCTTTCCTGATCTAATGAGTTAATTGAAGCACTTCCGGCACTGCACCAAGGTCCTGCTCATAACACCCCTGCTATTCACCTCCTCTGCTATCTCCGGCCAGGCTTGTTTGGTCTGCTGGGAATATCTCTTGCACCAATCAGAAAGGAAGAGGACCTCTCTGCATGCTCTCACTCCCTCCACAAACTTATGGAGGGAGTCATAGGAGAACCTTGGTGCTGCCCTCTGCCTCTGTGCAGTCACGTTTTCAAGGCTTCGTAAAACCCAAATGCTCTTATACAGCGCCTGCACATTCCGAGATGAACCTTGAAATGCAGTATGGCCAAGGCTTCTTTAAAATTCCTGTTTGGAAATGAGTCATCGATAACGTCATCAGACCCACACCATTTAATGGGGCCACGTAACGCGCAGGGCTTTCTTAATATGTGCCATTAAGGGGAAGTCGCTCTGAGAAGCGGCATGAAATGAGGAACTGGGTCTTGATGCGCCACGCTGCCCGCCCGCACATGACCCGTCATGGTAAACAAAAGTCCGGTCTTGTTTTTTGTGCTCACATGCTTGGTTCTGCCACTGTTGAGAAAGGGGATGTTAATAGAGCCCCCACCTCTATTGGATCTAACCTGCCAGTGGACAGGTTATACCCAGGGATGCTGGTGCAAGAGTCTGGGATGTTGGCTGACAGATATGACTATGTGATTTTGACAATTATCTGGCGGTTGCTCGACTAGCCAGTGGAATAATTTGGAGAACTTTTCAAGGTTAATTGGGTTCTTGTGCATTAGAGGGCATTAAGAGTCAACTATATATTGTTGAATTGGAATAATGTGTAGGGCAGACCGAGCAGGGGTGGTAGGTTTCTTTCCCCGAAGGACATTTGTGAACCAGTTGCATTTTTACAATAACCTGGCAGCTTTGATGGTTCACAAATTACCAGATTTATTAAATTCAATTTCACAAATTGCCACGGTGTGTTTTAAACTGATGACCTCTGGGTTGCTAGTCCAGTACCGCATCAATGCACCCTTCTGTTCCTTATGAGAACAGTTTTGTTGAAGTGCAAAAAAATTTATGAAAAATTTTGCTTCACTACCCGTGGAATAACAATGGATGCTTTTCCCACTATAAATTTGCAATGTTTCATAAATAACTCACTTGTACAAGTATTACAGAGACACTGTGTCTCAATTTCTTGATATATGTGCCTTTGTGCTACCGTGCTTGTTTGGCAGTTTTTTCATCGGATATGAGCAATATTTAAGGACTTGTTAACGTCAACTTTTATTGCCGATATTTAAACACCAGTTTTTTTTTAAAGAAGTGTTTTTCAACTTTTATTTTTAGTATCAAAAACCAGGAGCAAATAGAGCCCCAAAAAACAGTAAATTCAGAGGACGTCAGTACAAATCAGGTTCTGTTTGGAACATCACTACCATCAAGAAAACAAGGTACAGTTAAGCTAAGTAACAAGCTGAATAAAAACTCACAATTACGTACAAGCCAGCAGTGGGGAACGAATGGGAAAGTGTGAAAAACAATCAAAGTCAAGTCCACTTAGAAATATCATAACATCTGTATATAACCTTGACTTTTAAATTGTCAGCATGATTTTATTGTATGTTGATCACATATTGCTTTTTTTCCTGTCATCTATTGCTTTATTTGTTTCATAACTATATACGGGTTATTGAAATTTACAATTTACATGGTCCAGGTTAAAAACATCAATCCCACTGTTCACACTAACTGCTCTCATCATGGGTATTGTTTTCACTGTAATGCTGTCACAAATTTATTCGTGAATTAGTTCTTTGTGGCAATATCAAGAATTTTAGCAGTTTAAAAGTTTCTAACAATATTATGGGAACCAATGGATGTGGTGTATTTGGACTTCCAGACGGCATTTGACAAGGTGCCACATAAAAGGTTACTGCACAAGATAAAAGTTCACAGGATGGGGGTAATATATTTGCATGGATAGAGGATTGGCTAATAACAGAAAACAGAGAGTTGGGATAAATGTTCATTCTCTGGTTGGCAACCACTAACTAGTGGGGTGCCGCAGGGATCAGTGCTGGGACCTCAACTATTTACAATCTGTATTAACAACTTGGAAGAAGGGACTGAGTGTAAGGTAGCCAAGTTTGCTGACGATACAAAGATGGGAGGAAAAGCAACGTGTGAGGAGGACACAAAAAATCTGCAAAAGGACATATAGACAGGCTCAGTGAGTGGGCAAAAATTTGGCAGCTGGAATATAATGTTGGAAAGTGTGAGGTCATGCACTTCAGCAGAAAAAAATCAGAGCAAGTTATTATTTAAATAGAGAAAGATTGCAAAGTGCTGCAGTACAGCGGGACCTGGGAGTACTTGTGCATGAAACATGTAAGATTTCTAAATCTCTGGCATTAAATTGACAGTGAGACTGATTCTTTTAAAACAATTCGGAACAGCTTATTAAAACACGCACACACGCACATTTATCAGCAGTCGTCAGCTATCCTACAGATCTTACTTAGTTACAACAGATACAATGTTACAATAATGATTTATAAAAAAGTATACGTCACTTTCCTCTGGCTGGCTGGTCTTCAGCAGGAGGTCTGCCGTGTACCCAGGAGCGATGGAGAGGAAGAGCAGTCTGTGCTTGGGTATTTATATCTCTTAAGTCCATTGTTCCTCCGAAAGCCTCAGGATTGGACCTTGGTTCCAGGGCGGTTCCTTATTGTCTCTCATCACTCTTGTGTCTGCTGGACTGGCCCAGCCATCCTGTGATTAAATTAATGGCTTTCCAATGATGACAATACACAAACACCAAGCTGAAGGTCTGTGAGCTTCCATTTTGAATCTTTCAAAACTGTATTTTCGTATAGTCCACACTTTCAACATTTACACATACACAGAATCAATTTTACTACTGAACACTTTTATTCTTACAAACTCAAAAGGATAGTATGCAGGTACAGCAAGTGATCAGGAAGACCAATGGAATCTTGGCCTTTATTGCAAAAGGGATGAAGTATAAAAGCAGGGAAGTCTTGCTACAGCTATACAGGGTATTGATGAGGCCACACCTGGAATACTGCGTGCAGTTTTGGTTTCCATATTTACGAAAGGATATACTTGCTTTGGAGGCAGTTCAGAGAAGATTCACTAGGTTGACTCCGGAGATGAGGTGGTTGACTTATGAGGAAAGGTTGAGTAGGTTGGGCCTCTACTCATTGGAATTCAGAAGAATGAGAGGTGATCTTATCGAAAAGTATAAGATTATGAGGAGGCTTGACAAGGTGGATGCAGAGAGGATGTTTCCACTGATGGGGGAGACGAGAACTCGAGGGCATTATCTTAGAATAAGGGGTCGCCCATTTAAAACTGAGATGAGGAGAAATTTCTTCTCTCAGAGGGTTGTAAATCTGTGGAATTCACTGCCTTAGAGAGGTGTGGAAGCTGGGACATTGAATAAATTTAAGACAGAAATAGACAGTTTCTTAAACGATAAGGAGTTATGGGAGCGGGCAGGAAAGTGGACTTGAATCCATAATCGGATCAGACATGATCGTATTGAATGGCGGAGCAGGCTTGAGGGGCCGCATGGCCTACTCCTGATCCTATTTCTTATGTTCTTATTATGCCTTAGAATACTTGCTGAGAACATGTACAGTTCTATTTTCTGTGTGGAAGCTTTTTTTAAAAATGTGCAGACGGCAACACGGGAAAACTCTGTAATTACGGAACTTTGAAAATGTATTTTAAAATGCTATCACACAATTCCCATTGCTCCCAGCTAGATCTGTAATGTTCTGAATGATCTTAGCTTTCTGTGTATATTTAGAGTATCTCACCTAATTAGCACCACAGTATTAATGAATATTAATAGTTGAGATCAAAGTGGATTGTAGAACTCAAGTAGAACAACCATTTAAAAATCGTAACATATGCTTAGAGTGCACAGACATTGGGTAAATTCACTGTGGGTACACGGCTACCTCCTAATAATCTGCATTTTATTGTTGAAATTCCTTTGTTTCTCTCGGTCGATGATTGTTTTACATCCAAATCGTAAAAAAGTGGTAGCATAATTTGTTGAATTGCTTAGGAATCCCAAGGGCTGGATTTTAGGCTTTTCTATTTTTGGGGCGATAATGGCGGTGGGGCGGGAAAGTTAGCGGCTGGAAATAGTTTGCGCCTCAATAGGTAAGTTTGGGCACCTGGGCCAAGCGTTGGGGCGCAACGTTAAGGGAGGTGAAACTCCCGGACTAAAAGCCGGCCCTCGAGCGCTCCGACAGACGTCGGGGGTCGGGTGGGGGGGGAGAACCACAAAAACATTCCCAAAACATTGCCCACGCCACCACAATACAAATAGCTGAAAAAATTTAAAGAAAAAACTGCAAAGAGTTAGAAGTTATGCTGCAGCTATACAAAACCTGGTTAGACTCCACACCTTGGGCCCAAGTTTTGAGCTGCGCCTAGAACGGCGCAGTCCCGACCTGGACGCCCGTTTTTCGCGCCACAAAGTGCGCCTAAAAAAACCCTCCGTATTCTCCACCTCCCTGCAGGTCCTTTGGCCCTCGGCGTGGCGCAGCAGGAGCTGTAGGGGGGCGGAGCCAGGTCCCTGCGCTGAAAACAGTGCCGGGACCTCTGCACATGCGCGCTACAGTGGGCACGCAAGTGCAGTAGCTCCAGGCACCCGAAACTGTGTGGGAGAGGCCCGAAGCACGCAGCCCCTAGCCTTGGCCCAATGGTCTCACTGGGGCTGCGTGCATAAGGCTGCTCCCACGGCCAGCTCCTGCTTCCTCCCGACTCCCGCTCCCGCTCCTGCTCCCCCCCCCCCCCCCCCCCGGACTCGAACCGACTGTCGCTGTCGCTCCTGCCGCCCCCCCCCCCCGGACCGGACCCGACTCGACCTGTCTGCCGCTGCCGCTCCTGCTCTCCCCCCTCCCCCCCCCACCCCCGGACCCGACCCGACCCGACTCGAACTGACTGCCGCTCCTGCTTCCCCCCCCCCCCCCCCCCGGACCGGACCCGACTCGACCCGACTGCCGCTGCCGCTCCTGCTCCCACCCGACTCTACTCCCGTCCCCGCCCCCGGACTGGATCCGACCTGACCTCCCCGACCTTCCCCCCCCCCCACTCCCCGACCTGACCTCTCTCCCTCTCCCTCTCCCCCTCCCCGCCGACCCGAACCGACCCTCCCGACCCGACCCAACGCCACCTACCTGTAAATCTGGTGCTGGGGACGGGCCCTGCCCGAAATCTCGGGCACCGGCCCGTTCAGCCTTTGGTCCCGACGGCAAACCGCTTCCTGAAAGGCCTGCCTGAAGAACTTTCACACAGGTAGGAACATGGTTTATTTAATCTTTTCTTTGCTTATAAATTTTTATTCAGGTTGGATTTATTTGTATAACATTTGTATAAGTATAACTAAGGATTTATTGTAGAATTTAATGACTTCCCTTCCCCTCTCCCCCCCTCGTTCCCTACGCCTAATTTGTAACCTGCGCCTGATTTTTTAATGTATAGACAAGGTTTTTTCAAGTGTACAAAAATATTCACTTACTCCATTCTAAGTTAGTTTGGAGTAAGTTTTCACTCACGAAACTTTGAAATCAGGCGTAAGTGGCCGGACACGCCCCCTTTTGAAAAAAAAATTCTGTTCCAAAGTGAAACTGTTCTAACTGACTAGAACTGAAGCAAACTAAATGACAAGAATTCCAATTTCTAAGATACTCCGTTCTACACCAGTTGCTCCTAAAAGTCAGAAGCAAATCATGTGGAAACTTGGGGCCCTTAAAGGGAGTGCAGCGTAAATTTACTGGAATTATTTCTGCACTCTAAAGGTTAAATTATAAGAAGAGATTACACAAACTAGGGTTGTATTCCCTGGTGATTTGATCAAAGTTTTCAGGATATTAAGTAGAACTGATAGGATAGATAAAGAGAAACTATTTCCACTGGTTGGGGTGTCTCGGACTCAGGGACATACTCTGAACATTAGAGCCAGACCTTTTAGGAGTGAAATTAGAAAACAATTCGAAACTCAAAGGGTGATAGAAGTTTCCGTAAATGGCAATTGTTAATTTTAAATCTGAGATGAACAGATTTTTGTTAATCAAAGATATTGAGGGATGTGGGGTCAAATGGGTATCTGGAGTTGGGTTATGAATCAGCCACAATATCATTGAATGGCAGAACAGGCTCGAGGGGCTCAATGGCCTACTCCTGTTCCGAAATTCTCAGGCGTTTGATCTTCCTGAATATTTTCTGAAACCCCAGTTGAATCAATGTTTGATCACGTTTTACCTTGCCTTATTGCACTTGGAATGCATATTATTCCTGAAGTCATATGTTTGTGACCAAAGACGTTGTGGAGTCCTTGACCTTGATATTAACATCCCCAGGAGCTTTTTTTGGCCGTGGATATTGAAGCATCTGAGTGCAGAGATGGGCAACATATTTAAATTGGGCTCCCACAGTGCAGTTGGAAGCCTGAATTAAAATAAACTGCTGCTGCGTGGGTTTCCCGGGGTTGGGAAACCTGGCAGTGAAAGGGAGGTGTGAGTTGCTGGCTCCACACGATAAGTGCCTTTTCCACCACTCCTAGTGGACCAGGAGAAGCAGGTGTGCTCCCCAGGGTCCCTCAAGGAAGCCTTCGCCCGTCCCCCGCCTCCTTCTTTCTTCCCCCCTCCCCCTCCGCAATTGTTGACCTCCCCCAGCCCCAATGGCGTCTCTCTCGCCCCTGCTGAGATTGCTGCCCTACCCCCCCACCCCCCTCCCAATTGCCGGGGACCATCCCCAAGGACTTTTTGGTTTTGGTTTACTGATCTAGCTATGATTACATTTTCTGTATCTGACTAAACCTCCAACGTGTCTTGCATTTCAGTCACTCGTTCATTATAAAAGCTGCTGTGTTTCCTACATTACAGTAATGACTTACACTTTAAAAAAAAAGTTCTTTATTGGCTGTGAAGTGCTTTGGAATGTCTTGAGTTTGTGAAAGGTGCAATATAAAATGATCATGGACTTTATATAGCTTTTTTAAACTTTGGCTTATGTGCTTTTGGAGTGAGTTAAATAAATAAAAATGCTTGTTCGCTTTTAACTTTATATCTAAGGTAAGATCAACGGCAATAAATACCATAAATGCTCAACTGTTGAGTGATGTTTCTCTGCCTATATTTTTGACCTTATTGTATTAGTCTGCTAATGCTCATAAGAAACTCATGGATACCATCACAAAAAGTCCTTGTTCAGTAATTACAGTTGAACCCATGTACTGGTGCATTAAAAATCTGCCCCAAACACTTCAGCAACTTCAGTGAGTGGGTCATCTCTGAGAAAGTATGTGATTTCAAAGATCAGCGGTGCTATGATAGCTGTTTGTAGCACTTGAATATGTTTTCTAACAGTGTGGTTTTCCAATTATAACTTGTGTGGAACTGTGGGAGTTGAAGTGGCTGAGGCGGAAAACTATAGTGAAATCACTGAGAAGTAGATGAGGTTGGAAATTATCATAGTGTCACGAAGGAAAAGATATGGATTGTGGTAGCCAAGTTCTTTTGAGGGTTGAGCAGTTTGCTGATAAGTTCAATAATTAACTTTACTTAGGCAATGTTGAATTGTGATTTTTATTCGAATGGAACTCCAAGATGTAGTTGAACATTTTTTTGTTTTAAGACACTCAATATATTGCCTAATTCCAAATTAAATTGGGAGGCAATGGCGCCGCACATCTCTCTGAGAATAATATAGGTTGAGCGTCCAAAATCCGGAGTTCTGGAATGTTCCAGAATCCGGACTCCGGATCGATTGGTGGCAGGGTTGTCCGGAATCCGCAAAAGGTTCCAGAATCCGGACCCTGACGACCTCGAGGTCCCGCCACTGCCCGACATCGGGCCTCGGCGTCCCTCGCCAAGCCGCTGCCCAACCTCGGGCCTCGCCTCACCACCGCTCGCCTCGCCGCTGCCAGACCTTGGGCCTCACCTCGCCTCGCCACTGCCCGACTCAGGCTTCACCTCACCGCTGCCCGACCTCGGCCTCGCCTCACTGCCCCTCACCACACCACCATTGCCCTTACCTCGAGCCTCGCCACGCCGCCACTGCCCTTACCTTGAGGCCTCCTCACCGGCCGGCCAGCCCGAAAACCTCCTTCGCGATGGAGCCGCCTGGCCAGCTCTTCGGCAGGTCCCGCCCAAACACCTCCGCGGCGGCGGGCCCCACCCGAACTCTTCCCCGGCGGCGCGGCCCCGGCCAACGACCTCATCGCCCGGTGAACACGAACCTCAACGACCTCATCGCCCAGCAAACATCACCGCGCCCCCCGATGTTCCGAAATCCGGAAATACCCGAACCTGGGCTCAGGTGTTTCCGGATTTGTGATGTCAGAAAGACGCTCCAAAATCCAGAAAAACACGAAAACCGGCTCGGCCTCGGTCCCGAGGTTGCTGGATTCGGGATGCTCAACCTGTATTGTAAAGAATCTATTGTGACTGGAACTTGTCTACAAATGCACCCGTTTCGTAAAGGTCATCTGAAGTGGTTACTGTTGGCAGGTTTCATTGTAGCAGTTCATGTTTCTTGACTGTCTCTGATTTTGTCGCTATGAAGATGCAATCACAGAACTTACGTTCCTGGCCTGGTGGAATAAGCAAGTTGCAGAACAGTCATAGCAAAGAATTATACAGCACAGAAGTGGGCCCTCTGGTCCATCCTGCCTGTGTTGGCTCTTTGAAGAGCTGGCCAGTTTAGTCCCACACCCCAGCTTTCCCCCCATAACCCTGCAAATTACTCCTGTTCAAATACCTGTCCAATTGCCTTTTGAAAGTTCCGATGGGATCTGATTCCACCATTCTTTCAGGTAGTGCATTCCAGATCTTAACAATCCTCTGTGAAACTGTTTCTCCTCATTTCCCCTCTCGTTCTTTTTCCAATGATTTTAAAATTTGTGACCTCTGGTTACCGATCCACGCCAGATGAAACAATTTCTCCTTACTTTCTCTCTCAAAACCCTTTTTAATTTTGAATACCTGTTAGGTCTCGCGTTAACCATCTCTGCTCGAATAAGAGCAATCTCAGCTTCTCCAATTTCTCCACATAACTGAAGTCCCTCATTCCTGGTATTATTCTAGTAAACCATCTCTGACCCTCTCCAAGGCCTTGACATCCTTCCTGAAGTGTGGTGTATACAAGGGTGACCATACGCCCGTTTTCCAAGGACAGTCCCCGGATGAGGGACTGTGTCCCTGGACAAACATTGTCCCGGGAATAGTCCCCTGTTCAGGAAACTCGTCCCCGAATACATGCGATTGAAATCAAGAGCAACGTGACCCCGAGCTGCCTTGCAGTTGGTTAATAAAGTGGGCGGGGCCGTGCCGTGGGGCAGGTTCCAATTGGCAGGAGAGATGTCAATCTCCTGTTTCAACCAGTAGAAGGGGCGGAATCACTGAAGGACTTTAATTAATGCAGAGATTGTGACCTGTGGCAGGAGTATGCATATTCCTCTACCCCCACCGAATCCTCGGATAGTCCTGCAAAATTCGGTTGAAGAGAAATTGGCCCCGGAGCCAAAATGTTCAACTAACAGGGGCTGCTGGCAACTGGACTAATAAGCGGCGGCTGGAGCCGGGCTCTGTGGATGTCCCCGGAGCCGGATCAGAGTGTGCTCGGTGACCTTGGACAGTGTGGATGAGTGTCAGGCAGTGAGGAGGGGGAGGAGCCGCTGATTGCGGCCGGCAGATGCTGTTAACAGCAACAGCGTTATTTAGGCGGGAAGTGCTGGCACTGCTTTTTACAGATTCAATTTGCATCAAAATAATAAGTTTTGCCTTGCTTTGCTGCGCAACATTGCTGTTTTGCTGTGCTCCCATTCTGTGTGTCCCCAGATTCAATTAAAATTTTTTTTATAGGACTAGAATTTCCAAACAATCTGCTAGCGCCCGATTGCTACCCAAAATACCACTAAGATTCCTAAAATTATCGCCAGCAAAAGATTCCACCCAAAAAAGAAAAAAATCCGTCCCGTGAAAAAAATGGGCGTCGCACCCCGATTCTCTGTGAAAAAATGGAATCTTGGGCCGATTGGGCGGTTCTTAAAAATAAAAGGGGCGATAATTACTTAAATTACTAAAAATTTACACCGAGGTTGGGCCTAGGAGGAGAAAAACACAAAAATTATTTGTTCAAAAAGCATAAAATAAAAAAAATCATAAAAACATTCTCCGGACCCTTTTCACTTAAATCACTACAAGAGAATTTTAAAATAATTAGTAAAAAAACAATTACTTACCTTTTTCTTACAGGGCTACTTACCGACCGCCCCGCTCCGCTGATTCTCGGTGTTTTTTTTTCAACTTACCTACGGGTCACCACTGAGCCAAAAATCACGCCATGGCGATCCATGGATGGTGCACGCCGACGGTCCGCTCCCCAGCCATACTTGGAAACCACCAGCAGAACTCAGCTGGGGAATTTTTCGCCGACCCGGTTCTCGCCCAAAACGGCCAATACCGCCGAGAAACCGGGTGATGAAGCACTGAAAATTCTAGCCCATGGTCACCCTATTGTATACACTACTACAGCTGAGGCCGAATCAGTGATTTGCAAAGGATTACATGATTTCAATGTTTTTGTGTTTATTGTCCCTATTAACAAAGCTAAGTATCCCATATGCTTTCTGAACTGCCTGATCAACTTCCCCAGCCACCTTCAAAGATTTGTGAATATGCACCCTCAGGTCTCTCTGCTCTTGCACCGCCATTTAGATTATACTGCATCTCTTATGTTGTTCCTTCCAAAGTGCATCACTTCACATTTATCTGCATTAAGTAGGCATCTTCATGCGTCTGCCGAATCCACCAGTCTGTTTCTGTCCTCTGGAAATCTGCTGCTATCCTGCTGACTATTTATGACATTGTCAAGTTTTGCCATGCCCCAGTTCGAATCCCACTATGCAAAGTTTGCATTTTTTTAATACCTTTTTTTTCTCAGTATTTTCCCTTATCATGCACTCCCCTGCTGTCTATGTACTTAATGTATGCCTCTTTCCTTACCCTCAATTGTTCCCTTATGGCTTTATTCATCTGTGGAGTCTCATTAATCTTTAGTTTGTTCTTTTTAGTGGAATATATTGTCCTGCACTCTTGAACACTGCTTTAAATGTTTCCCATTGCTGCTCTACATTGTTTTTTGCCAATATTATTGCCCATTTTATTTTCCCATGATCTATTCTTAGCCTTTCTAAATCAGCTTTTCTCCAATCTATTACCCTGAATTTCGTCATACTTAGGTCCTTCTCAATTGTCATCTTAAAGCGTATTATATTATGATCACTATTGCCTAGATGTTACCCTACTTTTACTTCTCTTATCTGCTCTGTTTCATTCCCCATTACTAGATCCAACAGTGAAACCTCCCTTGTTGGGCTTTTTACATACTGGTTTAGAAAAGAGTTCTGTACACATTGTAGGAACTCCATTCCCTTATCCCCTTTACCTACCTCTTCTGCCCAATTAATATCAGGGTTGTTGAAATCCCCCATGATTATTATTCCATGTTTCACTAATTTCCCAAATTTCTTAACATATTTCTTCCTCTACCTTCCTTTCACTATTAGATGGTCTGTCGATGACACCTATTAGTGTGATTGATCCTTTATTATCTTTCATCTCTATCCATATGGATTCTATTTTTGTCTTGCTGATAGATGCATCACTTTTTTCTACTGCCATTATGTTAACCCTAATAAGTACAGCTCTCCTTTTTCCCTTTCTATCTTTTCGAAATATGTTATACCCTGCAGTGTTTAATTCCCAGTCTAGATTTTTCTTTAGTCATGTCTCAGTAATCCCTATTATGTCTGGTTTCTCGCAACACATGATTGCCTCCAGCTCCCCTGTATTATTACGGACACTGTGTACATTGCTATACAGACAGTTTAACTCATTTCCAATAGGATTTCCTCTCAGTTTACTAGTTTAAAGCCTTTGCCACCTCCCTATTTTCCCTTTCCGCGAGGACACAGGTCCCATTCCGGTTCAGGTGGTGCCTGTCCTATACCCGGTACAGATCCTTCCTGTCCCAGACTGGTGCCATTGTTCCATGAAAAGGAAGCCCTCTTTCCCACACCAACCCTTTAGCCACGTGTTAATTCTCCTGATCTGTTTGCTTCTGTGCCAATGTGCACGTAGCTCAGGCAATAACCCAGAGATTATTACGCTCGAGGTGCTGCTTTTTAATTTAGAGCCTAACTTCTGATACTGTTTCAGCAGGACCCCCTCACTGTTCCTACCTATGTTGTTTGTTCCAGCATGAACCACAACAACTGGATTTACCCCTTCCCTTTCTCAGTTCCTCCAGCGCCATGGGATATCCCTTACCCTTACACCAGGTAGGCAACACACCCTTCTGGATTCTCGTTCTTGGCTGCAGAGGACGCTATCTATCCCCCTAATTATTGAGTCCTCTATCACTACCACATTTCATTCTGCTCCCCCACCCCGCCCAGCTCCCCCTGCCCCCCGGACAGCCTTCTGAGCCACATTGGTCTCGGTCTGCATTGTGGCTGTCCTCCCTGCAGTCTTTCTCCTTGTCCTCACAGGTAGTGAATACATTGTACCTGTTGGATTTTGTCCCCCACGGGGCCCAACGGACATGATTTTTGCAGCGCGACAGCTGCAGGAAAAATGCAGGAAACAGTGCCGGCCCTTATACATGGCCTTCTTCGACCTTACAAAAGCCTTTGACACTGTCAACCGCGAGGGTCTATGGAGCGTCCTCCTCTTTTCAGATACCCCAAAAGTATGTCGCTATCCTCCGCCTGCCCAACGACGACATCAGACCGTGATCCTTACCAATGGATCCATCACGGACCCAAGGACCGGGGTCAAGCAGGGCTGCATCATCGCCCCAACCCTCTTCTCAATCTTCCTCGCTGCCATGTTCCACCTCACAGTCGACAAGCTCCCCGCGAGAGTGGAACTAAACTACAGAACCAGTGGGAACTTGTTCAACCTTCGCCGTCTCCAGGCCAGGTCCAAGAGCACCCCAATCTCTGTCGTCGAGCTACAGTACGCAGACAATGCCTGAGGCATACGAAAGCATGGGCCTTACACTAAACATCCGTAAGACAAAGGTCCTCCACCAGCCTGTCCTCACCGCACAGCACTGCCCCCCAGTCATCAAGATCCATGGCGTGGCCCTGGACAAGGTAGACCACTTCCCTTATCTTGGGAGCCTCCTATCAACAAGAGCAGGCATTGACGATGAAATCCAACACCGCCTCCAGTGCGCCAGTGCAGCCTTCGGCCACCTGAGGAAAAGTGTGTTTGAAGACCAGGCCCTCAAAACTGTCACCCAGCTCATTGTCTACAGGCCTGTAGTAATACCCGCCCTCCTGTATGGCTCAGAAACATGAACCATGGACAGTAGACACCTCAAGTCGCTGGAAAAATACCACGAGCGATGTCTCCGCAAGATTCTACAAATCCCCTGGGAGGCCAGACGCATTCTCGACCAGGCCAACATCCCCAGCATTGAAGCACTGACCACACTTGATCAGCTCTGCTGGGCAAGCAACATAGTTCGCATGCCAGACATGAGACTCCCAAAACAAGCGCTCTACTCGGAACTCCTTCACGGCAAACAAGCCAAAGGTGGGCAGCGGAAACGTTACAAGGACACCCTCAAAGCCTCCCTGATAAAGTGCAAAATCCCCACTGACACCTGGGAGTCCCTGGCCAAAGACCGCCCAAAGTGGAGGAAGTGCATCCGGGAGGACGCTGAGCACCTCGAGTCTCGTCGCCGAGAGCATGCAGAAATCAAGCACAGGCTGCGGAAAGAGCGTACGGCAAACCAGTCCCACCCACCCCTTCCCGCAACGACTATCTGTCCTACCTCTGACAGTGTCTGTGGCTCTCGTATTAGACTGTTCAGCCACCTGACTCATGTTAAGAGTGGAAGCAAGTCTTCCTCGATTCCGAGGGACTGCGTATAATGATGGACAGGACCAGTGTCTGTGGGACCTCCTTTCCAACTTCTCCGAAATCCCTGCGACCAGACTCCTTAACAGTCACACCCACCCTTTCCTGAATCTGTGCTTTCATCTGGGGTACGACTGTATTCTGCAGAAAACTGTCCAGAAGCACCTCCCCATCCCTTATGTGTTAGAGTGTCTCCAACTCGCACGCCAAAGCAAGGACTCTGAGCCAGAGAGATTTGAGATGGAGACATCTCCTGCACACATATTTGCTCAGGACAGTCTCGAACAAACTCCCACATACCGCAGTCCCGACACACAACCTGCTCTTCCATATCTTAGTTTAGCCTTATTTAATTAATTTAATTAGTCCAAGTCTTTAATCAATAATTATTTACAGAAACATAGAAAATAGGTGCAGGAGTAGGCCATTCGGCCCTTCGAGCCTGCACCACCATTCACTAAGATCATGGCTGATCATTCACCTCAGTACCCCTTTCCTGCTTTCTCTCCAGACCCCTTGATCCCTTAAGCAGTAAGGGCCATTTCTAACTCCCTCTTGAATATATCCAATGAACTGGCATCAACAACTCTCTGCGGTAGAGAATTCCACAGGTTAACAACTCTGAGTGAAAAAGTTTCTCCTCATCTCAGTCCTAAATGACATACCCCTTATCCTTAGACTGTGTCCCCTGGTTCTCGACTTCCCCAACATCAGGAACATTCTTCCAGCATTTAATCTGTCCAGTCCCGTCAGAATTTTATATGTTTCTATGAGATCCCCTCTCATCCTTCTAAACTCCAGGGAATATAGGCCCAGATGATCCAGTCTCTCCTCATATGTCAGTCCAGCCATCCCAGGAATCAGTCTGGTGAACCTTCGCTGCACTCCCTCAATAGCAAGAACGTCTTTCCTCAGATTAGGAGACCAAAACTGAACACAATATTCCAGCTGAGGCCTCACCAAGGCCCTGTACAACTGCAGTAAGACCTCCCTGCTCCTATACTCAAGTCCCCTAGTTATGAAGGCCAACATACCATTTGCCACTTTCACTGCCTGCTGTACCTGCATGCCAGCTTTCAATGACTGATGTACCATGACACCCAGGACTCGTTGCACCTGCCCTTTTCCAAATCTGCCGCTATTCAGATAATATTCTGCCTTCGTGTTTTTGCCACCAAAGTGGATAACCTCACATTTACCGACATTATACTGCATCTGCCATGCATTTGCCCATTCACTTAACCTGTCCAAGTCACCCTGCAGCCTTTTAGCATCCTCCTCACAGCTCACACCGCCATCCAGCTTAGTGTCATCTGCAAACTTGGAGATATTACACTCAATTCCTTCATCTAAATCATTGATGTATATTGTAAATAGCTGGGGAGCCAGCACTGAGCTCTGCGGCACCCCACTAGTCAATGCCTGCCATTCTGAAAAGGACCTGTTTATCCCGACTCTCTGCTTCCTGTCTGCCAACCAGTTCTCTATCCATGTCAATACATTACCCCCAATACCATGTGCTTTAATTTTGCACACCAATCTCTTGTGTGGGACCTTGTCAAAAACCTTTTGAAAGTCCAAATACACCACATCCACTGGTTCTCCTTTGTCCACTCTACTAGTTACATCCTCAAAACATTCCAGAAGATTTGTCAAACATGATTTCCCTTTCATAAATCCATGCTGACTTGGATCAATCCTGTTACTGCAATCCAAATGGGCTGCTATTTTATCTTTAATAATTGATTCCAACATTTTCCCCACTACTGATGTCAAGCTAACCTTTCCATAATTCCCCGTTTCCTCTCTCTCCTTTTTTAAAAAGTGGTGTTACATTAGCTACCCTCCAGTCCATAGAAACTGATCCAGAGTCGATAGACTGTTGGAAAATGATCACCAATGCATCCACTATTTCTAGGGCCACTTCCTTAAGTATTCTGGGATGCAGACTATCAGGCCCTGGGGGTTTATCGGCCTTCAATTCCATCACTTTCCCTAACACAATTTCCCACCGATTAAGTATTGTGTTCCTAACACAGATGAGGATGCACACAGAGAGGTTAAAGTAACAGTGACCTCAGTCTTTAATAAGACACTCCAGAGTGAGGAACAGGCCTTGGCATCCGGCTTATATACAGTGCTCCCACAACAGATACACAACATCACTCCCCCCCCCGCCCAAAGTCAAAGTGAAAACTATTAACAAGGTGAGGCGGCCGGGAGCCTTTCTTTCCCTGGTGAACCGCCTCGGTACAAATGTCTGTTCTGGTGTGTTGGCTGTGTCCTCGCTGGGCTGGCGTGTTGTTGGCCCTGCAGGGCTGCTAGGTGAGCCTGGCCTTGTTGGGCTGTTGGGCGTGATGGGTTCGATTTCCTGGTCCAGCGTGGTGTCGTTGATCCTTTGGGTGTGTGTTGTGGGCTCGAAAAAGGTGGTGTCTGCTGTGGGTTGTTCAGGGCAGTCTGTGAACCGCAGCCTCGTTTGGTCCAGGTGCTTTCTGCAAATTTGTCCATTGTCTAGTTTGACTACAAACACCCTATTCCCTTCTTTAGCTATCACCGTGCCCACGATCCACTTGGGACCATGTCCATAGTTTAGCACATACACAGGGTCATTCAGATCAATTTCCCATGACAGATTGGCGCAACCATCGTTTACATTTTGTTGCTGTCGCCTGCTCTCTACCTGATCATGCAGGTTGGGGTGAACCAGCGAGAGTCTGGTTTTAAGTGTCCTTTTCATGAGTAGCTCAGCCGGGGGCACCCCTGTGAGCGAGTGGGGTCTCGTGCGGTAGCTGAGCAGTACTTGGGACAGGCGGGTTTGGAGTGAGCCTTCTGTGACTCATTTA
The DNA here is from genome assembly GCF_044704955.1 of Pristiophorus japonicus. Taxonomy (NCBI): domain Eukaryota; kingdom Metazoa; phylum Chordata; class Chondrichthyes; family Pristiophoridae; genus Pristiophorus; species Pristiophorus japonicus. The sequence continues at coordinate 26,352,119 of NC_091988.1, forward strand.
AGGCTCTGTTTGATGGTTTGTACTGCCCGCTCTGCCTGCCCATTGGAGGCTGGTTTAAATGGGGCCGAGGTGACATGTTTGATCCCATTGCGGGTCATGAATTCTTTAAATTCGGCACTGGTGAAACATGGCCCGTTGTCATTGACCAGTATGTCAGGCAGGCCGTGGGTGGCAAACATGGCCCTCAGGCTTTCAATGGTGGCAGTGGCGGTGCTTCCCGACATTATTTCACATTCAATCCATTTTGAAAAAGCATTCACCACCACCAGGAACATTTGACCGAGAAACGGACCTGCATAGTCGACATGTATCCTCGACCATGGTCTGGAAGGCCAGGACCACAAACTTAATGGTGCCTCTCTGGGCGCGTTGCTCAACTGAGCACACACACTGCATTGCCGTACACAGGACTCTAAGTCAGAGCGGGATCTGGCTATCGCTTTCATCATTACTATACCCGGGTCTGTGCTGTGGAGATCCGAGAGGAACATCTCCCTGCCCTTTTTGGGTAGCACTACGCGGTTACCCCACAACAGGCAGTCTGCCTGAATGGACAGCTTGTCCTTTCGCCGCTGGAACGGCTTGATTGGCTCTTGCATTTCAACGGGAATACTGGCCCAGCTCCCATGCAGTACACAGTTTTTTTTACTAGGGACAGCAGAGGATCTTGGCTGGTCCAAGTTCTAATCTGGTGGGCCGTGACAGGTGATTTATCATTTTCAAACGCTTCCATGACCATCAACAAGTCTGCGGGCTGCGCCACCATCAACAAGTTTGCAGGCTGCACCATTTCCACCCCTGTGGTGGGCAGTGGTAGCCGACTGAGAGCATCCGCACAGTTCTCGGTGTCTGGCCTGTGGCGCTTGGTATAGTTATACGCTGATAGCGCGAGTGCCCACCTTTGTATACGGGCTGAGGCATTAGTATTTATCCCCTTGTTTTCAGCGAACAGGGATGTGAGGGGCTTGTGATCGGTTTTCAGCTCAAATTTGAGGCCAAACAGGTACTGATGCATTTTCTTTACCCCAAACACACACGCTAATGCCTCTTTCTCAATCATGCTGTAGGCCCTCTTGGCCTTCGACAAGCTCCTGGAAGCATAGGCGACAGGTTGCAACTTCCCCGCAACGTTAGCTCGTTGTAATACACACCCGACTCCGTACGACGACACGTCACATGCTAGCACAAGTCGTTTACACGGGTTATACAATACAAGCAGCTTGCTGGAGCATAAAATGTTTCTGGCTTTCTCAAAAGCAATTACTTGTTTTTTTCCCCCATAACCAGTTCTCACCTTTACGCAATAACACATGTAGGAGCTCTTAGAGGGTGCTTAACCCCGGTAGGAAGTTACCAAAATAGTTGAGGAGTTCCAGGAACGACCGCAGCTCCATGACGTTCTGTGGCCTGGGCGCGTTCCTGATAATCTCTGTCTTGGTGTCTGTGGGCCGAATGCCGTCCGCCGCGATCTTTCTCCCCAAAAACTCCACTTCTGTTGCCATGATGACGCATTTCGACCTCTTCATCTGCAGCCCTACGCGATCCAGTCGCTGGAGGACCTCCTCCAGGTTTTGTAGGTACTCGGCGGTGTCCCGACTGGTGACCAGTATGTCGTCCTGAAAGGCCACCCTGTGTGGTACTGACTTGAGTAGGCTCTCCATGTTTCTCTGGAAGATCGCTGCAGCCGACCGAATTCCAAATGGCCATCTGTTGTCGATGAACAGTCCCTTGTGCATGTTGATGCAGGTGAGGCCCTTCGAAGACTCTTCCAGCTCCTGCGTCATGTAGGCCGAAGTCAGGTCGAGCTTGGTGAAGGTCTTGCCTTCTGCCAGCGTTGTAAACAGGTCGTCTGCCTTCGGCAGTGGGTATTGATCCTGTAGCGAGAAACGATTAATACTTTATCATCGCTGCAAATCCTGACTGTGCCATCACTTTTGAGTACTGGAACAATCGGGCTGGCCCACTCGCTGAATTGCACTGGGGAGAGGATGCCGTTGCATTACGGCCTGTCCAGCTCGATTTCCACTCTCTCCTTCATCATGTGAGGTACCGCTCGCGCCTTGTGGTGAATGGGTCGTACCTCTGGGACCAAGTGGATCCTCACCTTCACCTTGGAAAAGTTTCCAATGCCTGGCTCAAAAAGGGAAGGAAATTTGTTAAGAACCTGGGTACATGAGACCTCATCGACATGTGATAGCGCTCCGATGTCATCCCAGTTCCAGCGGATTTTGCCCAGCCACCTCCTTCCAAGCAGTGTGGGGCCATCACCCGGGACAATCCAGAGTGGCAGTTCGTGCACCATGCCCTCGTAGGTGACCATGACCATGGCGCTGCCCAGGATAGTGATAAGCTCTTTGGTGTACATTCTCAGTTTCGTGTGGATGGGGCTCAGGGCTGGTCTGAATGACTTGTTGCACCCAATCTCTCAAACATCTTTTTACTCACGATGGATTGGCTAGCGCCAGTGTCCAGTTCCATGGCTATGGGTAAGCCATTCAATTTTATGTTTAGCATTATAGGTGGACATTTCGTCGAAAATGTGTGCACCCCGTGTACTTCAGCATCTGCCTTCTCTCTCTCAGGCTCGAAATTGCTTTGATCCACCATGGACCGATCTTCCTCTGCCATGTGGTGGTTAGCAGGTTTTGCAGAGCTTGCAGCTCGTTTGCAAGCTCGTTGGAGGTGCCCCATTATTCCACGGGTCTTGCAAACATATCCTTTGAATCGACATGAATAGGCTGAATGGAAGCCTCCACAACGCCAACAAGGTGTGAATCTGAGTCATCTGGGTCACCTGAGAACTGCTGGCAGTTGCAAACTCGTGGGTTCTGCCCTGTACATTTCTGCTCGCAAACACAGTTCCGGTTAATTTATGAACATTGCTAGCACTTGTGTGCTGAGAGATTTGTTTGGTGTTATCATTGGTGGACATAAGCGCCTGTGCTATCGCAGTGGCCTTACTGAGGGTCGGTGTCTCTGCAGTCAAAAGTTTTCGTAGGATGGTCTCCTGGCCAATGCCCAGTACAAAAAAGTCTCTGAACATTTGCTCCAGGTCGCCATCAAACTCACATTGTCCTGCAAGTCGCCTTAGCTCGGCGACGTAGCTCGCCATTTTCTGACCTTCTGATCGCTGGCACGTGTTGAACCGATACCTTGCCATCAGCACGCTCTCCCTCGGGTTAAGATGCTCCCGAACCAGTGTACACAGCTCCTCATACGACTTATCTGTGGGTTTCACCGGAGCCAGCAGATTCTTCATGAGGCTATCGGTCGGTGCCCCGCAGACTATGAAGAGGACCACTCTCCTTTTTGCAGCACTTCCTTCTCCGTCCAGCTCGTTGGCTACAAAACACTGGTCTAGCCGTTCGACATAGGCTTCCCAGTCCTCACCCTCTGAAAACTTCTCCAGGATGCCCACAGTTTGCTGCATCTTTGCGTTGGATTCGTATTCTCGTCGCCTGTTATTGTGTTCCTAACACAGATGAGATTGCACACAGGGAGGTTAAAGTAACAATGACCTCAGTCTTTAATAAGACACTCCAGAATGAGGAACAGGCCTTTGGCGCCGGTTTATATTCAGTGCTCCCAAGGTATGCTGGTTACAAGTAATGATTCATTTTCACCCTATCTAGTTTACAGTTTATTTCTGAAAACTACATTCTTCTCCTTTCCCATCTGTGTGTTCAACCATCATTCTCGGTGATCTGTTACTTTAACTGTTTGCAGGCAGAGATAAACCGTGCTATGTAACAAATTGTCACCTTGCTGTTATTACTTCTTCCTTTGATCTGTGATGAATCTGTACAAATCCCAGTCAATTGACTTGTATCAATTTGTGATGATTCGGATCAAATCCCAGTCTATTTGGTTTGTTTCAGCTTGAGGTCAATCTGAACTATATAAATGCAGGTTCTTCCTTTCCTTTCCTTTCCTTTCCTTTTCTTTCTTTTCTTTCCACTCATGCTGAGTTTAAGCAGTTAATAATCTAATTTCCCAGTATATTTTGCACCTTGGATTGCATGCCCATTGTTATCCATTACAAAGTGCTCGCACACAGTGAAGTAATGGTGAAGTATATTAAAAACACATGAAAGCAAGTAGAAAGTATTAAACATAAGCAAAATACTGTGTATGCTGGAAAACTAAAATGAAAACAAAATGTTGGAATTACTCATTTTGGGTCCATTCTGAAATGGTCCACCCCTTGTCGATGATTGGTCCCCTTGGAGGATAAGCCACACCTTGAAGTTTCACAGGAATGTGTAACTGGAGCTGCCCATCCCAAAGTCTCACTGACTTGACAAATTGTAACTCGATCCACTTTGACTTCCTGAAGTGACAGAGCTACCCAGAAGACAGCACGGGCCAGCCAATGTGCCTTACTACAGTCCAAGTGCAAAACTCCACCAGCCGAAGTGCCATATCCCAGTCCAAGTGCATGCCGCCCCCTTCCCCCCCCGCCACCCAGCCAAAGTGCCTTACCCCAGTGCAAGTGCATCCCTCCCCCAGCCAAAGTCCCTCTTTACACCAGCGCAAGTGCATGACCATGCCCCCGACCTCACCATAGATGGGGCATTGTGCAGGGATTGTTAACAGGTTTATTAGGTAGGAAGTGAATAGTGACAGTGACTTCTGGATTTCATCCAGTCCAATGAAGTCCCTTGTAGGGGGTTGGAAGAGCGTGATCCGTCTTCCCTATGTTCCCTCTCTCCCCTATGATCCCCCACCACCCATGTCTCTCTTCCTCCCCCCATCTCTCTTCTACCCGTCTCTCTTCCCCCCCCGCCCCGTCTTTCTCTCCCCCCCGCCCCCGTCTTTCTCTCCCCCCCACGCCGTCTCTCTCTCTCTCTCTTTCCCCCCTCCCCGTCTCTCTCTTCCCCCCCCTCCCCGTCTCTCTCTCTCCCTCTCCCCCCGCCCCGTCTCTCCCCCCCCCATCTCTCTTCCCCCCCGTCCCCCCCCCGGCCCCGTCTCTCTTCTCCCCCGTCTCTCGTCCCCCCCTTGGCTTTCTTCCCCCTTCCCCCCGTCTCTCTTTCCCCCCGTCTCTCTTCCCCCCATCTCTCTTCCCCCCACCCCACCCCGTCTCTCTTCCCCCCCTCCACCCCGTCTCTCTTTCCCCCCCCGTCTCTCTTCCCCCCCCGTCTCTCTTCCCCCCATCTCTCTTTCCCCCCCGTCTCTCTTTCCCCCCCGTCTCTCTTTCCCCCCCGTCTCTCTTTCCCCCCCGTCTCTCTTTCCCCCCCCGTCTCTCTTTCCCCCCTCGTCTCTCTTTCCCCCCCCGTCTCTCTTTTCCCCCCGTCTCTCTTTCCCCACCCCCCGTCTCTCTTCCCCACCCCCCCCGTCGCTCTTTCCCCCCCGCCGTCTCTCTTTCCCTCCCCATCTCTCTTTACCCCCCCCGTCTCTCTTTCCCCCCCCGTCTCTCTTTCCCCCCCCGCCGTCTCTCTTTCCCCCCCGTCTCTCTTTCCCCCCCGTCTCTCTTTCCCCCCCATCTCTCTTTCCCCCCGTCTCTCTTTCCCCCCTGTCTCTCTTTCCCCCGTCTCTCTTTCCCCCCCGTCTTTCTTTTCCCCCCGTCTCTCTTTCCCCCCCGTCTCTCTTTCCCCCATCTCTCTTCCCCCCCATCTCTCTTTCCCCCCCCCCGTTTCTCTTTCCCCCCCCCGTCTCTCTCTTCCCCCCCTGTCTCTCTCTTCCACCCCCGTCTCTCTTTCCCCCCCGTCTCTCTTTCCCCCCCCGTCTCTCTTTCCCCCCCCCGTCTCTCTTTCCCCCCCCGTCTCTCTTTCCCCCCCGTCTCTCTTTCCCCCCCCGTCTCTCTTTCCCCGTCTCTCTTTCCCCCCGCCCATCTATCTCCCCCCCCCCCGCGCCCCGTCTCTCTCTTCTCCCACAGTCTCTCTCTTCCCCTCCCTCCGTCTCTCTCTTCCCCTCCCCCCGTGTCTCTCTTCCCCTCCCCCCGTCTCTCTCTTCCCCCCCCGTCTCTCTCTTCCAACCACCCCCCGCCGTCTCTCTCCCCCACCCCCTCTCTCTCTTCCACCACCCTATCGACCCCTTGCAGCTCTCTGCCCCTCCCTCCGCCGCCACTTCTCTGCCCCCTCCTGCCGCTGCCACTTCTCTGCCCCCTCGCCGCCACTCTCGGCTCCCCACGGGCCCCCTCGACTGCACTGGTGCAAGGGTCAAGGATGTCTCGGAGCGGGTGCAGGACATTCTAAAAAGGGAGGGAGAACAGCCAGTTGTCGTGGTGCACGTTGGTACCAATGACATAGGTAAAAAAAAGGGATGAGTTCCTACGAAATGAATTTAAGGAGCGAGGAGCTAAATTAAAAAGTAGGACCTCAAAAGTAGTAATCTCGGGATTGCTACCAGTGCCACGTGCTAGTCAGAGTAGGAATCGCAGGATAGCTCAGATGAATACGTGGCTTGAGCAATGGTGCAGCAGGGAGGGATTCAAATTCCTGGGGCATTGGAACCGGTTCTGGGGGAGGTGGGACCAGTACAATCCGGACGGTCTGCACCTGGGCAGAATCGGAACCAATGTCCTCAGGGGAGTGTTTGCTAGTGCTGTTGGGGAGGAGTTAAACTAATATGGCAGGGGGATGGGAACCAATGCAGGGAGATAGAGGGAAACAAAAAGGAGGCAAAAACAAAAGACAGAAAGGAGATGAGGAAAAGTGGAGGGCAGAAAAATCCAAGGCAAAGAACAAAAAGGGCCATTGTACAGCAAAATTCTAAAAGGACGGAGGGTGTTAAAAAAACAAGCCTAAAGGCTTTGTGTCTTAATGCAAGGAGTATCCGCAATAAGGTGGATGAATTAACTGTGCAAATAGATGTTAACAAATATGATGTGATTGGGATTACGGAGACGTGGCTCCAGGATGATCAGGGCTGGGAACTCAACATCCAGGGGTATTCAACATTCAGGAAGGATAGAATAAAAGGAAAAGGAGGTGGGGTAGCATTGCTGGTTAAGGAGGAGATTAAGGCAATAGTTAGGAAGGACATTAGCTTGGATGATGTGGAATCTATATGGGTAGAGCTGCAGAACACCAAAGGGCAAAAAACGTTAGTGGGAGTTGTGTACAGACCTCCAAACAGTAGTAGTGATGTTGGGGAGGGCATCAAACATGAAATTAGGGGTGCATGCAATAAAGGTGCAGCAGTTATAATGGGTGACTTTAATATGCACATAGATTGGGCTAACCAAACTGGAAGCAATACGGTGGAGGAGGATTTTCTGGAGTGCATAAGGGATGGTTTTTTAGACCAATTTGTCGAGGAACCAACTAGGGGGGAGGCCATCTTAGACTGGGTGTTATGTAATGAGAGAGGATTAATTAGCAATCTCGTTGTGCGAGGCCCCTTGGGGAAGAGTGACCATAATATGGTGGAATTCTGCATTGGGATGGAGAATGAAACAGTTAATTCAGAGACCATGGTCCAGAACTTAAAGAAGGCTAACTTTGAAGGTATGAGGCGTGAATTGGCTGGGATGGATTGGCGAATGATACTTAAGGGGTTGACTGTGGATGGGCAATGGCAAACATTTAGAGACCGCATGGATGAACTACAACAATTGTACATTCCTGTCTGGCATAAAAATAAAAAAGGGAAGGTGGCTCAACCGTGGCTATCAAGGGAAATCAGGGATAGTATTAAAGCCAAGGAAGTGGCATACAAATTGGCCAGAAATAGCAGCGAACCTGGGGACTGGGAGAAATTTAGAACTCAGCAGAGGAGGACAAAGGTTTTGATTAGGGCAGGGAAAATGGAGTATGAGAAGAAGCTTGCAGGGAACATTAAGACGGATTGCAAAAGTTTCTATAGATATGTAAAGAGAAAAAGGTTAGTAAAGACAAACGTAGGTCCGCTGCAGTCAGAATCAGGGGAAGTCATAACGGGGAACAAAGAAATGGCGGACCAATTGAGCAAGTACTTTGGTTCGGTATTCACGAAGGAGGACACGAACAACCTTCCGGTTATAAAAGGGGTCGGGGGGTCTAGTAAGGAGGAGGAACTGAGGGAAATCCTTATTCGTCGGGAAATTGTGTTGGGGAAATTGATGGGATTGAAGGCCGATAAATCCCCAGGGCCTGATGGACTGCATCCCAGAGTACTTAAGGAGGTGGCCTTGGAAATAGTGGATGCGTTGACAGTCATTTTCCAACATTCCATTGACTCTGGATCAGTTCCTATGGAGTGGAGGGTAGCCAATGTAACCCCACTTTTTAAAAAAGGAGGGAGAGAGAAAACAGGGAATTATAGACCGGTCAGCCTGACATCGGTAGTGGGTAAAATGATGGAATCAATTATTAAGGATGTCATCGCAGTGCATTTGGAAAGAGGTGACATGATAGGTCCAAGTCAGCATGGATTTGTGAAAGGGAAATCATGCTTGACAAATCTTCTGGAATTTTTTGAGGATGTTTCCAGTAGAGTGGATAAGGGAGAACCAGTTGATGTGGTATATTTGGACTTTCAGAAGGCGTTCGACAAGGTCCCACACAAGAGATTGATGTGCAAAGTTAGAGCACATGGGATTGGGGGTAGTGTACTGACATGGATTGAGAACTGGTTGTCAGACAGGAAGCAAAGAGTAGCAGTAAATGGGGACTTTTCAGAATGGCAGGCAGTGACTAGTGGGGTACCGCAAGGTTCTGTGCTGGGGCCCCAGCTGTTTACACTGTACATTAATGATTTAGATGAGGGGATTAAATGTAGTATCTCCAAATTTGCGGATGACACTAAGTTGGGTGGCAGTGTGAGCTGCGAGGAGGATGCTGTGAGGCTGCAGAGCGACTTGGATAGGTTAGGTGAGTGGGCAAATGCATGGCAGATGAAGTATAATGTGGATAAATGTGAGATTATCCACTTTGGTGGTAAAAACAGAGAGACAGACTATTATCTGAATGGTGACAGATTAGGAAAAGGGGAGGTGCAAAGAGACCTGGGTGTCATGGTACATCAGTCATTGAAGGTTGGCATGCAGGTGCAGCAGGCGGTTAAGAAAGCAAATGGCATGTTGGCCTTCATAGCAAGGGGATTTGAGTACAGGGGCAGGGAGGTGTTGCTACAGTTGTACAGGGCATTGGTGAGGCCACACCTGGAGTATTGTGTACAGTTTTGGTCTCCTAACCTGAGGAAGGACATTCTTGCTATTGAGGGAGTGCAGCGAAGGTTCACCAGACTGATTCCCGGGATGGCGGGACTGACCTATCAAGAAAGACTGGATCAACTGGGCTTGTATTTACTGGAGTTCAGAAGAATGAGAGGGGACCTCTTAGAAACATTTAAAATTCTGACGGGGTTAGACAGGTTAGATGCAGGAAGAATGTTCCCAATGTTGGGGAAGTCCAGAACCAGAGGTCACAGTCTAAGGATAAGGGGTAAGCCATTTAGGACAGAGATGCGGAGGAACTTCTTCACCCAGAGAGTGGTGAACCTGTGGAATTCTCTACCACAGAAAGTTGTTGAGGCCAATTCACTAAATATATTCAAAAAGGAGTTAGATGAGGTCCTTACTACTAGGGGGATCAAGGGGTATGGCGAGAAAGCAGGAATGGGATACTGAAGTTGAATGTTCAGCCATGAACTCATTGAATGGCGGTGCAGGCTAGAAGGGCCGAATGGCCTACTCCTGCACCTATTTTCTATGTTTCTATGCTCGGCCCCATGGACTGAAAGCGGGGCCGCAGTTGTGGTCCGTCACTTCCGGTTCGGGCGGGAGGCGTCGGGCGCGAGGAGGGGGCGGAACTTGACAGAAAATATGTGCAGAAAAAACGCAGTAGAAATAGTTACTCCCTTTTTATAAACGACCTACATTCGGTGTCGGGGGCAGCATTCTAAAGTTTGCGGATGATACAAAACTTGGCAATGTAATAAGGAGTAATGAGGATAATTGTTGACTTAAGGATTGTCATGTATTCAACTAGCATTGTAACCCATGTATAATCTGACCTAAGTTGTACACTGTGAGAACAATGACCATTAGGTGGTGAACTTGTGGGAGACACTCCTAACCTGGACCTTCTGGTATAAAAGGGGAAGCTCCACCCATTTCCATCACTTGAGTGCAAAGGAATAAAGGACAGGTCACAGACTAACCTTCTCTCAAGGATGGGCCTCGTGTGCATTTATACTGTATAGTAAGGACGTATCAATGGCGACAAGAAACTGGGATTTAAACCACGCGAGCATGGCCACTAGCAGAACAGACGAGAGGTACTGTGCTAAGGAATGGTTGGGACAGAGATTCAACATTGTTAAAGCAGCACACAGTTCTCCAGGCAGACAAGGGCAATCGGGCATGCCCCAACATGTAGTCGAACCCAGAGGGGGAGTTCGACAGAGACAATGGCAAGCTGAACGGTGATTCACGTCATTACAAGGGACAATGCGGCCAGTAATGGGGCCATCAACACCTGTTAATGGCGCACTCAAGGACAGTCACAGGGACAGTCAGGGATGATCGACTGGCAAGGGACCTTTTGTTTCCAACAACAGCTCATGTTGGAGGCGTGGAGGCACACACTCAGCCGGAGTTTGCAGAGATGAGCAAAATACCTGCAGAAATTGCAGAAATGAACGCTGGGGGAAATCGCTGGAAGCTGAAGTTCAGCAAGTTCATGTGGAGCACGTATACAGTTCATACACCAGGACGCCACCGATAATGATGAAAGTGCTGCTCAATGGCATCCCAGTATTAATGGAGCTCGACACGGGGGCCAGCCAGTCCCCGATGGGTATCAAACAGTTCGACAAGTTGTGGGCGTCCAAGGCCAGGAGGCCAAAATTATCGCCGATTGACGCACAGCCTCGGTCATACACAAAGGAGATCATTCCGGTGCTAGGCAGCGCCACGGTAGTCGTGACCCACAAAGATTTGGAGAACAGGTTGCCACTCTGGGTTGTCTCGGGGGACAGTCCCGCACTACTGGGGAGGAGTTGGCTTGCTGTCATGAACTGGAAATGGGACGATGTCAATGCAATTTCCTCTGTGGAGCAAGTATCATGCTCACAGATCCTGGACAAGTTTGACTCATTATTTCAACCCGGCATTGGCACTTTCATGGGGGCCAAGGTAGTGATTCACATAAACCCGGACGCCAGGCCAGTACACAACAAGGCCAGAGCGGTGCCGTACATGATGCAGGAAAAGATAGAAGGCGAATTGGACTGCCTGCTGAGGGAAGACATCATCTCACCAGTTGAATTCAGTGACTGGGCGAACCCGATTGTGCCGGTGCTCAAGGCTGATGGGTCAGTCAGGATATGTGGTGATTACAAGGCCACCATCAATCGGGTGTCACTCCAAGACCAGTACCCGCTACCGAGAGCGGAGGACCTCTTTGCGACGCTATCCGGTGGCGAACTTTTTTCAAAATTGGACCTGACCTCCGCTTACATGAGCCAGGAGCTGGTGAGTGAGTCGAAGAAGCTGACCACCATCACGACACGCAAGGGGTTGTTTGAGTGCAACAGATGTCCGTTCGGGATTCGCTCTGCCGCCGCGATCTTCCAACGAAATATGGAAAGCCTCCTCAAGTCGATTCCAGGGACGGTGGTTTTTCAGGACGACATCCTCATCACGGGTTACGATACTGAAGAACACCTCCACAACCTGGAGGAGGAGCTACGCAGACTGGACCGGGTAGGGCTGCGACTGAAAAAGGCGAAGTGCGTCTTCCTAGCTCCAGAGGTGGAATTCCTGGGGATGAGGGTAGCAGCAGACGGGATCAGCCCTACTGCGTCCAAGACGGAAGCGATCCAGAGAGCACCCAGACCCCATTACACGACGGAGCTGCGTTCGTTCCTGGGGCTCCTGAACGCTTTTGGTAACTTTCTTCCCAAATTGAGCACGCTGCTAGAGCCGCTACACGTGCTCCTACGCAAAGGTCGCGAATGGGTCTGGGGGGACAGCCAGGAAAGGGCTTTTAATAGAGCACGCAATTTGTTATGTTCCAACAATCTGTTCACGCTATATGACCCATGTAAGAAACTTGTGTTAACGTGCGATGCGTCGTCCTATGGTGTCGGGTGTGCGTTGCAGCATGTCAATGCCAAGGGTCAGTTACAGCCGGTAGCTTATGCCTCCAGAAGTCTGTCCCAGGCAGAAATGGGCTACGGGATGGTAGAAAAGGAGGCGCTCGCATGTGTATATGCGGTAAAGAAAATGCACCAGTACCTGTTTGGCAGGAAATTTGAGCTGGAGACAGATCACAAACCCCTAACGTCCCTTTTGGCCGACAACAAGGCCATAAGTGCAAACGCATCGGCCCGCATACAGAGGTGGGCATTCACGTTAGCCGCCTATGACTATACAATTCGGCACAGATCGGGCACTGAAAACTGCGCCGATGCACTCAGCAGGCTCCCACTAGCCACCACTGAGGGGGCTACCGAGCATGCTGCTGAGATGGTCATGGTTGTTGAAGCTTTCGGAAGCGAAGGCTCACCCGTGACAGCCCGTCAGATTAAAGTCTGGACAAATCGAGACTCGCTATTGTCTCTAGTCAAGAAATGTGTCCTGAATGGGGACTGGGCAGCCACGTACAGGGCATGCCCTGAAGAATTTAAACCATTTCACAGGCGCAGGGATGAACTCTCGATTCAGGCCGATTGCCTACTGTGGGGAAACCGCGTAGTCATGCTCCAGATGGGCAGAGAGGTGTTCATCAGAGAACTCCACAATGAGCACCCGGGCATTGTCATGATGAAGGCAATTGCCAGGTCACACGTTTGGTGGCCAGGGATAGACGCAGATCTGGAACTTTGTGTTCGCAGGTGCAACACGTGTGCCCAGCTGGGCAATGCGCCCAGGGAAGCTCCCCTTAGACCCTGGCCATGGCCCGCCAAGCTTTGGTCACGCATCCATGTGGACTACGCAGGTCCTTTCATGGGAAAAATGTTTTTGGTTGTAGTCAACGCCTACTTCAAATGGATCGAGTGTGAAATTTTAAATTCAAGCACATCCTCTGCCACGGTAGAAAGTCTATGGGCAATGTTCGCCGCCTACGGTCTACCGGACATCTTGGTCAGCGACAATGGCCTGTGCTTCACAAGCACAGAATTCCAGGACTTCATGGCAGGCAATGGAATTAACCATGTTAGAACGGCACCGTTCTAGCCGGCCTCAAACGGCCAGGCAGAACGAGTGCAGATAATCAAACAGGGGATGCTCAGAATCCAAGGGGGTTCCCTACAAAGCCGCTTATCACGCTTCCTGTTGGTACAGATCCCGACCTCACTCGCTCACAGGAGTTCCACCCGCAGAGCTGCAAATGAAGAGGACGCTCAAAACCCGGTTATCCCTTATATACCCCACCATGAAAGAAATTGTCGAGAGCAGGCGCCAGTCACAATATGACTACCATGACAGGAATGCAAGGGCGCGATGTATTGATGTAAATGACCCTGTTTTTGTCCTCAACTACACTGCAGGGTCTAAATGGCTCGCAGGCACTGTGATTGCCAAAGAGGGAAATAGGACTCTGGTATTTAAACTTACCAAGGGACAAATCTGCCGCAAACGCGTGGATCAAACAAAAAGGAGGTTCAGCAACCCCATAGAAGAAGCAGAGGAAGAACACGATATCGAGTTAACTCCACCACAGGTGACCAAACACCGGAACCAAAGGGAGGAGAACCCAGTCACTGTGGGCAGTTCGGATAGGCCTGAGGCACCACAAACAGCAGACACTCAGGCCAGCGCCCAACAACCGGAGCCCCAACTCAGGCGCTCTACAAGAGAGCGTAAACCACCAGAGAAACTCAACCTGTGATCCCAATAAGACTTTGTGGGGGGGCGGCGGTGATGTCATGTATTTAACCAGCATTGTAACCCATGTATAATCTGACCTAAGTTGTACACTGTGAGAACAATGACCACTAGGTGGTGAACTTGTGGGAGACACTCCTAACCTGGACTTTCAGGTATAAAAGGGGAAGCTCCACCCACTTCCATAACTTGAGTGCTAAGGAATAAAGGACAGGTCACAGACTGACCTCTCAAGGATGGACCTCATGTGCATTTATACTGCATAGTAAGGACGTATCAAGGATGACATAGATAGGACAGTGAAATGGGCAGAAGCATAGCAGATGGAGTTCAAAGCGCAGAAGTGTGAAGTGATGCACTTTGGAAGGACTCCTATGGAAAGACAGTATACGATAAATGGAATGAATTTGAAAAGTGTAGATGAGCAGAGAGACCTTGGTTTCCATATACACAAATCCTTAAAGGTGGCAGGGCAATTTGATAAGGTGGTTAAAAAAGCATATGGGTTACTTCAGTTTATAAGTAGGGGTACAGAAATATAAAAGCAAAGAGATCATGCTGGACCTTTATAAATCACTGTTTAGCCTCAGCTGGAGTAATGTGGACAATTCTGACACCACACTTCAGGAAAGGTGTAAAGGCCTTTGAACGGGTACAGAGGAGTTTTATCAGGATGTTGCCAGGGATGAGGGACTTCAGGAGAGGTTGGAAAAGTTAGGACTGTTGTCCTTAGAACAGAGAAGGTTAAGAGGTGACCTAATAGAGATTTTCAAGATGAAGAGAGGTTTTGATAGAATATAAAAACTATCCCCTCTGGTGAGTGAGTCAATAACCAGAGGTCATAGATTAAGAATTATTGGCAAAAGATCGAGAGGGGAGATCAGTAGAATTGTTTACACTCAGAGTTGTCAGGATCTAGAACACTCTACCTGAAAAGGTTGTGGAAGCTGATTAGATTGATAATTTTAAAAGCAAGTGGACAGGTACTTGAGGACGAGGAATAGATAGGGTTACGGACAAAAAGCGCGGGAGTGGGAGCCAGCATAGGAATGACGGGCTGAATGGCTGCCTTCTGTGCTGTAAATTTCAATAATTCTACTCAACACATCAAGCAGCATCTGTGGAGAGAGAAACAGAGTTAACATTTCAAGTCAATGATCTTTTGTCAGAATTGGAAGGCGATTAAAGATTTAACAGTTTATAAGCAAGTACAGAGCCATGGAAAAGGCGGGGCTGGGGAGGAAAGAACTAAGAGGAAGATCTGTAATAAGGTAGACGGCAGGAGTGGTTAAATGACAAAAGGGATGATGGTGCAAGGCCAAATAGGTGGTAATGGGACAAACAAAGAAACAAATGATAGGTCGAGAGGAGACATAAATCAACAAGGGCAGACATCGCAACGAGGTTCAACATCGCTTCCAGCTCCAGCGCAGCCTTCGGCTGCCTGAGGAAGAGAATGTTTGAAGATCAAGCTCATGGTCTACAGTGCTGTAGTGATACCCGCCTTCCTGTATGGCTCAGAGACACCTCAAATCGCTGGAGAAATACCACCGATGATGTCTCCACAAGATCCTGCAAATCTCATGGGAGGACAGACGCACCAACGTTAATATTCTGTCTGTAAGCACTCTCGTAATGACTCCACGAGGCAAGGTAATAAACTTTAGTCCATTTATTACAGCTCCTGAGTGAGGGTACAGCATGGTGAGCTCCATTTTATACCTGGTTACCTGTCGTGTACAGGTGATCCTTAGGTCTTCACCAGTTGCACCCTCTGGTGGTATAAGCATAGTGTATACAGTGTGAAGGTACATCCAGTAGTCTTATGTAACTGTACATTGAGTGTACAGGGAGTATACTTATGTTATACATACACAACATCACTCTCCCCTAAGTCTTGTGCCACAGGCCTTTGCATTGTGTGCTCTGGCCCTAGACTTGAGTACCCAAAGCCCTTGCACCTTGTCTATGCTTTGGCTAAGTTCTCTCCCTATTGACCCCTAAGTCCTTATTGCCACAACATTGGGAGATGGTCAGCAGTGGACGGTTTGAGGTTGCAGTGGGGGGTTGAGTGGATTCTGGGTGTGATCCATGTGTGTCCATGGCTACATAGATTCATTTCCCCTCTGCCCCCCCCTCCCCCTCATACATAGATCATATGAGTGGCTCAATACCTGCATGTGCATACATGTACAGAAAGAAAGAACAAAAAAAAAACATAGGATTAATACATCACTGTTTGGGTTCTGCAGTACATTTCACAGGTAAGGTACATATGTGGTATCACAGTCTTGCCCCTGGGTTGTGTAGGTGCAGGTGGGTGAGGACGCTAGTTCCAGAGTGACCGGACTGTGTCTAGGTTGCCTGATGGCAGCGCTGCACCCCCTGCCAGCTGGGTGGGCTTGGAGCGCTCACCTGGCTGAGTCTCAGGGCCTTTGCCGTTTCCGAGCGGTGAGCAGAGCCACAGGAGTGTGTGGTCTCCCTGTACCCTTTGAGGGCTGTGGTGTCTCTTTGCTGCCCTTCAGCGATAGTGGGAGCCTGGTCAACCCAGATCCCGTTGGGAAAACTGGAGTGTGCTCACCTCTTGCTCCCGGTACTGACCCTGGTGGCCAGAGAGGTAGAGCCGATCAGGGGCAGGGTACCGGTAGTGGTGCCTTTGCTGTCCGCTGATCGCTGGCCCTGCAGCTGGTATGCTCCCTCTGTGTGTGGCCACGCTCCCTGGGGCATCACATTGGTCCCGGAGGCGCAGGCTACATGGTTGGGGAGGCCGCTGGACCTGAGTGCTTCCGACGGAGATTGCCCTTGGTTTTGTCAGCATGCATGTAGAACCCGGCATCGCACATCATCACTTCATTTACTCTCACAATACATTGGTTCCGACTGCAATCGCCCGACTTAACATGGTTAGTTACATACTTTAATTTGTCAATTACATCTCTTACATATGTATCACTGGCATCGCTGTATAAAGAGTGGAACTGTCCCTTTAATTGTGATGGGTTGCCGATCTCCTTTAAGAGGGCCTTGCAATCTTTACCCCAATCCGGTTCGCTCCTCGGCATCACGTGTTGCTCCATCAACGCGGCCCCTTGTGATCTGGCCGCCGCCATCTTTACTTCAGGCGCTTCACCTCGTGGTCCGCCATCTTCTTTCTCTCCACGAGGTAGGCTGTGGTGATCCATTTCTCCCCAGGTTCTGCCATGGAGGCAGGGAAGTAGCCTTCTGCGCCGATTTTATTCCTCCGGAGTCCTGCCACTGCAGCCTGGAAGGTGAGGTCAGGTAGTTGCGGCTGGATCATCTCGCAGTTAGGTTGAGCGGTCTGTGTCGTATGATGAAATGGTTGCAGCAGAATAATTACCAGCACGAGTTGACTGAGAAAATGGGAGCAATTTTGAAGCCGGAGGGCTGTAATGTGCCTAATGAAAAGATGAGGTACTGTTCCTCGAGCTTCCGTTGAGCTTCATAGAAACATTGAAAATAGGTGCAGGAGTCGGCCATTCGGCCCTTCAAGCCTGCACCACCATTCAATAAGATCATGGCTGATCATTCACCTCAGTACCCCTTTCCTGCTTTCTCTCCATACCCCTTGATCCCTTTAGCCATAAGGGCCATATCTAACTCCCTCTTGAATATATCCAATGAACTGGCATCACAACTCTGTGCAATAGGGAATTCCACAGGTTAACAACTCCAACATGTTGCTCAAGGCCGTAGAGACTTTCAAGACTGTCCACTTAGGAATATGTATGCCAGAATTGTACTTAGGACTGTCAAGGACGTGTCTCCAATATATTCTGGTGATTGAACATCCGAATCACAGAAAGACATGCATTTATATATCATCTTTTTATGACTCCAAGTGCAGTAATTGTTGTGTGGGCAAACACAGCAACTATTTTGTCGCAGGAAGTTTCTAGAAGTAGCAGCAAAATGAATGGCCATTTACTCGGTGGTATTGTTGCAGAAGCAATATTGGCTAAGACACCAGGAGAATTCCCTAATCCATTTCTAGATCTTTAATGTCTCCCTCAGTTTACTGTCTCAGCCAAAGGATGATACCTCAGACCCGATTTTGGACATGCATCGTTACTGGATCAAAATCTTACCACTCCCTATCTAACAGCACTTTTACCACACGGACTGCAGCGGTTCAAGAAGTGCAACAAGGGATGAGCAATAAATATCGGCCTTGCCAGCGTCGCCCTTATCCCGAGAATGAATTAAATATAATAATCCAGCACTCGGGTACTACTGGAATGGAGTCCAGATTCTGGATTTAGTTCCTTGAATGCAGTGGGGTTTGAATCCATAACTTTGTGACCCAGAAGTGAGAGCGCTTTCAAGTAAGCTAAACAAACACAGAACTCTCCTTGACTTCAATTCAACAAGTAGTATAGATTTTTATGTACTTTTTGTTTTTAATTGAACAAAAGAAAATTACACATGGGTATTTCAAAATTGTGGGTAAAATTATAGTTCAAGTTCACAACCAAATATATGGTGCCTCCTTCACAGACTGCTGGTCAATGTTTCTGTATTTATTGGATACTTCCTTGTGAAAGTATATACAGATGAGAACATGATTGCACAATAGTCACAAAGTGATTGTGGGTTTGTGTTCATAGAAGGAATAACTTGGACCAAAAAGTAAGGATTATAAACTTTGCCAATAATGGTTTTGATAACACTGGTAGATTCCAGAAATGGATTACCAACTTGGAATCAAATATACATCAAATAGCTTATGCTTTGCCATGTTTTACATCCATTTTTTAGACTGATTGGACATGGAACATAGTAAGGTTTCTTTGATTTTGACCTTTTCCAGAAAACTCCTTGGTCTCATCAGCAGTCCAAGTAAATATGTGCTACTGACCTTTTTGGAAGCCTCAGGAGATGGAATTTGATGGTTTAATGTTTAAATCCGGACGCAGACTTTGCAGGCTGAAGGATAGCATTGAAGAGCTCATAGCTTAAAAAAATGAAAGATCATGCAGTCTGTTCCATGAAGTAAAGTTAAAGAAACATGAAAATAAGTGAGAAAATAGCTTATATACTCGTAAATAGATAAGTAAGATAAATAGATGCAGTACAAGGGGTAGATTAAAAAAAAAAGGTATACGCTTTTTGATTGTATTCACCAATAATAATAGAGCAATGAATATTTAGGTTTTGATTTGAGTAAAACAGATACCCCATCCTCTAATCAGCAAAGTTGCTGTGGAGCAGATTGAATTAATAAAGTGCATTTGTTTATGGATTTTTACTTTCTGGTTTATACAAAAGAGTAAATTATTGAGATTAATTATAATGGAGTTGGGCTATTTTTGTGAAGTCCTCGCAAATACAACAATTGACATTTTTTCAAGCTTGCATCTTAAATCACAGAAGGCAGTGAAAGTACAATTCTAGAATTTCAATAAAGTGGCAAAGTATCTTGTAGTATTTAGTAGCCATACAGTCAGTATAATAAATAAGGTGAGTAATACTGTATTGTAGTGAACAAGATCAGTTAGATAATCAAAATTATTAGAAATGAAAAGGTGCTGTTGACACTAATAGATCTGAGTGCTTTTCTAAAGGTCAGATCACTGGTTATAGTTGACATTAATGCATAATGTCAACAGAGATTGTATGATACTGTCACCTGATTGTAATGCAGCAACATGAATGATGCTATTAATCATGAATATCAGCAAGACTTAAAAAGAGGAATCTATTATTAATTCAGTTTTTTTAGTGTATAGTCTATTAGTTCAATGACACAATGATAAATATCAATTATACCATTCCTCCTCATTAGGTAGTTTCACAAATGCATTGAATATTGTTTAAGTGTTTTAATACTTTATTAGTGAAAATTGAGATGGAAATAGAAATTTTAATGAGATAATATCTGATGCTTGGTCTTGCAAATTCCTTTTATGCAACGCTTACCATTTGATGCATTTTCTTTGTCAATTGAATATTAACAAACAGGACATGCTCCATTATCAGTTACAGTTTAACAGCAAAATAAAAAGGTTTCCTGCAGCTGTTGCAGCAGTAATTTGGAATTACATTTGTTTAATATATATATTTAAGTTTATTGTATGTTGCTTAACATATATTCTTGATGGGTTAAATCAACACACTTAAGTTTCAGCAAAAATGTAGATCTAAGCAGGCAAAACAATGTTCCTTGTGACTTTTGGTCTTCTCACCACTACACTAATTCATTGCACAATTAATGGAGAAGCTGGCACAATTGGTTATGTGCTGTCATTTTCTGTCTTGTACTGAACCTGGGAAATTGTATACAAGAGAACCTCTGGAGTGAAATGACAAGGATAGCAATCATTGAAGTCATGACTTTATGGAGCTTGTTAGTTGAATAAATCTCCAAAGCACTATAACTGCCAACCTATTTCATCTAATTTATAGGCTGACAATAAAGAACACAACAATAATGCACCATTTATTTTTATTAGAATATCAATTATAAAACCCAAATGCGACATGGTCCTTCCCTAATGTTGACTTGAATTTTAGTGTTCAGTTTCAATGGGATAATTTTCTGTAAAATTTGAAAATGCTAATAAAAGCTTGAAAAAGCAAACCTCTCTAATAATGGTGTAATACCTGTACAAAAAAATCTTGATTTTAGCATTGATATGTTAACTATGTCACAGAATAAAATATATTGAGTATTTGTTTTCAAATTATATTCTTTAAAAATATGTAATTATTCATACTCGACAACATTCCACCAAGAAAAACAGGTCACAACAATACAACATGAAATTATGAAGGGCCCTAATGTCAAGGGAAAAATGTCAAAGTTGTGAGGCAAAAATGTTATGTTTTTAATTTTTTTAATCACTGTTGAGTTTTTCTTGTTTGAGTGCTATAGTGATAGGGGATTCAATTGTAAGGGGAATAGATAGGTGTTTCTGCGGCCGCAACCGAGATTCCAGGATGGTATGTTGCCTCCCTGGTGCAAGGGTCAAGGATGTCTCGGAGCGGGTGCAGGACATTCTGAAAAGGGAGGGTGAACAGCCAGTTGTCGTGGTGCACATTGGTA
This sequence comes from Pristiophorus japonicus, assembly GCF_044704955.1. Taxonomy (NCBI): domain Eukaryota; kingdom Metazoa; phylum Chordata; class Chondrichthyes; family Pristiophoridae; genus Pristiophorus; species Pristiophorus japonicus. Next base: position 26,372,938 of record NC_091988.1, read on the forward strand.
CCAACGATATAGGTAAAAAAAATGGGATGAGGTCCGAGGAGACGAATTTAAGGAGCTAGGAGCTAAATTAAAAAGTAGGACCTCAAAAGTAGTAATCTCAAGATTGCTACCAGTGCCACGTGCTAGTCAGAGTAGGAATCGCAGGATAGCTCAGATGAATACGTGGCTTGAGCAGTGGTGCAGCAGGGAGGGATTCAAATTCCTGGGGCATTGGAACCGGTTCTGGGGGAGGTGGGACCAGTACAAACTGGATGGTCTGCACCTAGGCAGGACCGGAACCAATGTCCGAGGGGGAGTGTTTGCTAGTGCTGTTGGGGAGGAGTTAAACTAATATGGCAGGGGGGTGGGAACCATTGCAGGGAGACAGAGGGAAACAAAATGGAGACAGAAGCAAAAGACAGAAAGGAGACGAGTAAAAGTGGAGGGCAGAGAAACCCAAGGCAAAAAACAAAGGGCCACTTCACAGCAAAATTCTAAAGGGTCAAAGTGTGTTAAAAAGGCAAGCCTGTAGGCTCTGTGCCTCAATGCGAGGAGTATTCGGAATAAGGTGGAATTAACTGTGCAGATAGCAGTTAACGGATACGATGTGGTTGGCATCACGGAGACATGGTTCCAGGGTGACCAAGGCTGGGAATTCAACATCCAAGGGTATTCAACATTTAGGAAGGATAGATAGAAAGGAAAAGGAGGCGGGGTGGCATTGCTGGTTAAAGAGGAAATTAATGCAATTGTAAGAAAAGGCAATAGCTCAGCTGATGTGGAATCGGTATGGGTGGAGCTACGGAATACCAAAGGGCAGAAAACGCTAGTGGAAGTTGTGTACAGACCTCCAAACAGTAGTAGTTATGTTGGGGAGGGCATCAAACAGGAAATTAAGGTGCAGCAGTTATCATGGGTGACTTTAATATGCATATAGATTGGCTAACCAAACTGGAAACAATACGGTGGAGGAGGATTTCCTGGAGTGCATAAGGGATGGTTTTTTAGACTAATATGTCGAGGAACCAACGAGGGGGGAGGCCATCTTAAACTGGGTGTTGTGTAATGAGAGAGGATTAATTAGCAATCACGTTGTGCGAGGCCTCTTGGGGAAGAGTGTCCATAATATGGTGGAATTCTACATTAGGTTGGAGAATGAAACAGTTAATTCAGAGACCATGGTCCAGAACTTAAAGAAGTGTAACTTTGAAGGTATGAGGCATGAATTGGCTAGGATAGATTGGCGAATGATACTTAAGGGGTTGACAGTGGATGGGCAATGGCAGACATGCAGAGACCGCATGGATGAACTAGAACAATTGTACATCCCTGTCTGGCGTAAAAATATAAAAGGGAAGGTGGCTCAACCGTGGTTGTCAAGGGAAATCAGGGATAGTATTAAAGCCAAGGAAGTGGCATACAAATTGGCCAGAAATAGCAGCGAACCCGGGGACTGGGAGAAATTTAGAACTCAGCAGAGGAGGACAAAGGGTTTGATTAGGGCAGGGAAAATAGAGTACGAGAGGAAGCTTGCAGGGAACATTAAAATGGACTGCAAAAGCTTCTATAGATACATAAAGAGAAAAAGGTTAGTAAAGGCAAATGTAGGTCTCCTGCAGTCAGAATCAGGGGAAGTCATAACTGGGAACAAAGAAATGGCAGACCAATTGAACAAGTACTTTGGTTCGGTATTCACCTAAGGAGAACACAAACAACCTTCTGGGTATAAAAGCGGTCAGAGGGTTTAATAAGAAGGAGGAACTGAGGGAAATCCTTCTTAGTTGGGAAATTGTGTTGGGGAAATTGATGGGATTGAAGCCGATAAATCCCCAGGGCCTGATGGTCTGCATCTCAGAGTACTTAAGGAGGTGACCTTGGAAATAGCGGATGCATTGACAGTCATTTTCCAACACTCCATAGACTCTGGATCAGTTCCTATGGAGTGGAGGGTAGCCAATGTAATTCTACTTTTTAAAAAAGGAGGGAGAGAGAAAACAGGGAATTATAGACCGGTCAGCCTGACATCGGTAGTGGGTAAAATGATGGAATCAATTATTAAGGATGTCATAGCAGCGCATTTGGAAAGAGGTGATATGATAGGTCCAAGTCAGCATGGATTTGTGAAAGAGAAATCATGCTTGACAAATCTTCTGGAATTTTTTGAGGATGTTTCCAGTAGAGTGGATAAGGGAGAACCAGTTGATGTAGTGTATTTGGACTTTCAGAAGGCTTTCGACAAGGTCCCACACAAGAGATTAATGTGCAAAGTTAAAGCACATGGGATTGGGGGTAGTATGCTGACGTGGATTGAGAACTGGTTGTCAGACAGGAAGCAAAGAGTAGGAGTAAATGGGTACTTTTCAGAATGGCAGGCAATGACTCGTGGGGTACTGCAAGGTTCTGTGCTGGGGCCGCCGTGTTGTTGGTAAATCTGCTTTTGACTTGGTCTACATGCCTCCGGCAGGTTTTGCCATTGTCCATTTGTACTACCAGCAGCCTGTTTCCTTCCTTGCCCGTTACTGTCCCTGCAAGCCATTTGGGACCCCTGCCATAGTTTAGTACAAAGACTTTGTCCCCTATCTCATTCCATCGCCCCCTCGAATTTCTGTCATGGTACTCAGTCAGCTCACTGCGCTTTGCCTCAACGATTTCGTGCATGTCTGGGAGGATTAATGAGAGCCTTGTTTTTAAAGTCCTTTTCATCAACAGTTGCGCAGAGTGCGGACGAGATTTGTATGCCAGCAGCGGTCGCGATAGGTGACCCTGCAGCGTGGGATCTTGGATTTTAAGCATGCCTTGTTTAATGATTTGCACTGCTCTCTCTGCCTGGCCGTTGGAGGCCGGCTTGAATGGTGCCGTCTTGACGTGATTTATGCCGTGGTCAATTCTAAAGTCTTGGAATTCTGCGCTGGTGAAGCACGGACCATTGTCACTGACCAATATGTCAGGGATTCCGTGCGTTGCAAACATGGTTGCGAGGCTCTCCACAGTGGTGGAGATTGTGCTCGAGTTTAAAATGTGCATTCGATCCACTTTGAAAATGCATCTATAACTACGAGGAACATTTTGCCCATGAATGGGCCCACATCATCTATGTGCACCCGCAACCATGGTTTGGTAGGCCAAGGCCAGGGGCTCAGTGGAGCCTCCCTGGGGGCATTGCTGAGTTGGGCACAAATGGTGCACCTTCGGATGCAAAGCTCCAAGTCCGCGTCAATATCAGGCCACCAGATGTGGGATCTGGCTATGGCCTTCATGAGAACGATCCTCGGGTGCTCGTGGTGGAGCTCCCGGACAAATGCCTCTCTGCCTCGCAGAGGCATGACTACTCGGCTGCCCCACATCAGGCAGTCTGCTTGTAGTGATAGCTCATGCATGCACCTGTGAAAGGGTTTTAATTCCTCGGGGCAGGCATCGCGAGCCTCTGCCCAGTCACCGGTTAGGACACATCTTTTTAATAAAGATAACGTGGGGTCGCTGGCAGTCCAGGCTCTGATTTGGCGAGCCGTCATGGGCGAACCTGTGGACTCAAAGGCATTGATTGCCATGACTATCTCACAGTCCTGTTCGTCAGACCCTTCCGTGGTCGCCAGGGGTAGCCTACTGAGCGCGTCGGCACAGTTGCCTGTGCCTGGTCTGTGCCTTATGGTATAGTCGTAGGACGCCAGCATGAGTGCTCACTGTTGAATTCGCACCAAGGCATTGGCGTTTATTGCCTTGCTCTCGGATAGGAGGGACGTGAGGGGCTTGTGGTCCGTTTCTAACGCGAACTTGGCCCCGAAAAGGTATTGGTGCATCTTTTTGACACCGTACACACGCGCGAACGCCTCCTTCTCTACCATTCCGTACCCGTGCTCCGCCCACGAAAGTGACCTGGAGGCATAAGCTATGGGTTGTAATTTGTCCGCAGTATTGACATGTTGCAAAACGCACCCGACCCCATACGCTGAGGCATCGCATGTGAGAACTAGCTTTTTACCTGGGTCAAAGAAAGTCAAAACACTGTTGGAACACAGAAGGTTGCGTGCCTTATTGAAGGCGCATTCCTGGCCGTCCCCCAAAACCAATCGCACCCCTTCCTGAGTAGCACATGGAGAGGCTCTAGCAGCGTGCTTAAGTTCTGCATAAAGTTCCCAAAGTAATTGAGTAGCCCGAGAAAGGCACGCAGTCCTGAGACATTCCGGGGCCTGGGTGCCAGGCGAATTGCTTCTGTTTTGGACTCTGTTGGGCGGATTCCATCAGCGGCAATCTTTCTGCCCAAAAATTCAACCTCGGGAGCGAGAAACAGCACTTGGATTTCTTGACTCGTAGGCCTACCCGATCCAACCGCTTTTGTACTTCCTCCAAATTACGGAGATGGGAGTCGGTGTCCCTGCCCATGATAAGTATGTCGTCTTGAAATACAACCGTCCCCGGGATGGACTTGAGCAGACTCTCCATGTTGCGCTGGAATATGGCAGCTGCCAACCTGATGCCGAATGGGCATCGATTGTACATGAAAAGGCCTCGATGTGTGTTGATGGCGGTGAGTAGCTTGGATTCCTCGGTCAATTCTTGCGTCATATACGCAGATGTGAGGTCTAATTTTGAGAAAAGTTTACCTCCAGCCAATGTGGCAAATAAGTCCTCTGCTCTGGGCAGCGGGTACTGGTCCTGTAGGGAGACTCTGTTTATGGTAGATTTGTAGTCCCCACAGATTCGTATTGATCCATCAGGCTTCATGACTGGGACGATGGGACTTGCCCAGTCGCTAAATTCCACAGGTGATATAATGCCTTTCCGCAGAAGCCTGTCTAGTTCGTGTTCAATCTTTTCCCTCATCACATAGGGTACAGCTCTGGCCTTGTGATGGACCGGATTAGCATCCTGTGTGATGTAGATTTTGACTTTGGCCCCTTTGAAAGTGCCCACACCTGGCTGAAAGAGATGTTCCAATCGCTTTATAACTGTTGGGCAGGAGGTCTGTTCCTCTAATGACATGGCATGGACATCATCCCATTTCCAGTTTAGTTTTGCCAGCCAGCTTCTCCCCAGCAGTGCTGGGGGGTCTCCGGGGACAATCCACAGGGGAAGTCGGTTCACTGTCCCTTTGTGTGTGATAGAGAGCATGGCGCTGCCGAGGACTGGTACGATTTCTTTGGTATAGGTCCTTAGTTTGGTGTCGACCCTTGTGAGTTTTGGTCTGTCTCTCTTCTGTGGCCACAGTTGTTCAAATTGTTGAGCGCCCATGAGAAATTGACTCGCTCCCATATCTAGCTCCATGTTGACAGATATCCCGTTGAGTAGGACCCTCATCATTATCGGAGGTGTCCTGTTGTAGGAGCAGCGGCCATTGATCGTGTTAACCCGCTGTACATCGGTGTCCCTGGTACTGTCCCCACCATCTTCTGGTCCACTTTCCGACCCATCCGATTCGTATACCATCCGAGCTGCCGTTTATTTGCACATGCGGGCCAAATGCCCTGTATATTCACAATTTCTGCAAGCAGCCTGCTGAAATCGACATCCCCTTGATGAGTGCCCACCCCAACACCTCCAGCACAGACCTGTTCCATTGTTCCCAAAGAATGAGCTGCGTCTGGCTGATCTCTCTTGAGCTTCTCTCAGTTTGTAGTTGATTGCTCGCATTGTGGGTTGATGAGGTGTGATCGGCCGTTCCTGTGGCCCTTGATGGCTTCTGCCTGCTGTTGAGAGCCTGTTCTCCCGGTTGTGTCTGTGTGTGGGGGTAGCAGTTTGTTTCGTGCTGTGAACTTCTTGTTCTGATATTTCGTTAGTTGTCGTACTTGCATTGTAAATCAACCTCGTTTCTTCCCCTACCAGTGCTGCCGCCTCTAAGGTCAGGTTCTTGGTCTCTATAAGCTTTCGGAATATGCCTGCGTGGCCTATTCCTTCAATGGAAAAGTCTCTCAGCATTTCTCTCCTCAGTTCATTGGAGAACTCACATAAACTAGCCAACCCCCGAAGTTCCGCCACGAAGTCGGGTATGCTGTGGCCCACACAGCGTCTGTAGTTGTAGAATCTGTGTCTGACCATATGTAGGCTGCTCGCTGGCTTCAGGTGGTCCCTTACCAGTGTGCTCAATTCTTCAAACGACTTGCTTGCTGGTTTCTCGGGTGCCAACAGATCCTTCATTAAAGCGTATGTTTTCGAGCCACAGCTAGTCAAGAGATGGGCTCTTCTCTTGTCTGCCTTAGCATCGCCTAACCAGTCTTTGGTTACAAAGCTTTGCTGGAGCCTTTCTATAAAGTCCTCCCAATTGCCTCCCGCATTGTACTTTTCATCTGATCCGTTGTTCGCCATTCTGTGGATTCTGTAATCCCGTAACTCGTCGCCACTGTAAAGTCCTGTCCCCTCAGTACAGATTCACACGAGGCATGTAGTGAAGTCAAGGTCACTCTGGACCTGCACCTTTATTTCACAGCTCTGGAATGCTGCACTTGCCTGAGACCTGTCCTTATATACCTGTCTCTTGCAAGTGCACCCCTGGTGGTAAGATATGCTGGTGGTTACAGGTCATATCTTATTACAGTCATGTATAACATGTTAGGATACAGTTATATATAATAATGTAAGATACATGACAGATATGGTACTGCATCCCAAATGCCGTACCACCCATGCCGACAGATGCGAATCAGGAGGAAGCAGTTGCTTCTGATGCGGAAGATGTTTCTTTGGAAACGTCTTCTCCAGCTTCACCAGAGAATGTGACTTTGCCACTGTCATACCCCACACAGCAGCAGCGCTCGAGATGCCCTGCTGCAAGATAGCTTGGTGTCAATGCAGGTAGAAGGGGAAGTGTAAGTGGGAAAGGGGGGGTTCAGATCAGGGTGGGTCGAGGCAAAGGGAAGTGTGGATGCGGGGGACATTATTCTTGTTTTTGTATTGTTGACTGTTGGTGGGGTTATTGTTATTAAACATTTGTTGACTGGTGAGAGGTGTGTGGGTGGATGTCTGTATCCTGTTATATTTTAATTATTATTGACAAATTATTGTTAAATATTATTAAAAATGTGTTGACTGTTGGGGTGGGGGTGGGGGGGGGAGATGGGTGTTTATATTCAATTATTTATTTAATGTATATGTTTGTTTTTTCACTTTAATTTGTTTCAAAAAATTTTTTTAAAGTGTAATTATTAAATATTTTTATTTAACTTAACATTGTTGTGCAGTATCTTCTGGTAACATAAAGGTTAAACATCAAAACAAGGGTTGCAAACAATGGCGCGATCAGGCAAGGATAAAACGTAACTTAACGCAACTATAACTGTCACCAACGTAACTTCACGCAAAGCGTTTATGAGCTGCTGACACAACACAGTCTTACGACTGCGTAACTACCATGATGCTTTTCCTAGGGTGGGGTGGGGGCATGGGTTCAACGCCAGGCTGATTGGCCTCCCTGAGGTCCTCGTCCTCCTCCTCTTCTGCCTCCCCTCTCTCCTGAGGTGGACCGGTAGTCCCATCTGGCAATTCTTGTCCCCTCCTGATAGCTAAGTTATGCAACATGCAGCATACCAGAATGAACTCAGTGACCTGCTCAGGGTGGTATTGTAGGTCGCCTCCTGAGTGGTTCAGGCATCTGAGGCGCTGCTTCAGCACTCCAATTGTCTTTTCAATGATATTGTGTGTAGCTATATAGCTTTCGTTGTAGCGCTTCTTGGCTTCTGTCTGGGGCTTACGCAGGGGGGTGGGTCTGTCAGCTTGCCTTTCTGACCAGAGCGGTTGTGAGTCGCTCGCACTCCCTGGTTCTCGAGCTTGAATTTATTAATCAGGGTATGATAAAGTGCAGCAGACAACTGTTTTGTACAAATAAGATATGGATTTTATTCAAGAAAGCAAATAATACAAATACACTCAAATAAAACTGTAAAATCTTACAAAAAGGTTCTAAACAATGGGGAATACTTTATTACAGGTAATAAACACAACAGAAATACCTCCCACCTTCCATTCACTCTCTAACTAGGTCAAACTCTAGGACTCCAGGGATTCATGCTCACCAAATCCTTCCTTTGACAGCTAGGGCTGTTTCACAGTTTCGGGTTCCTTGGTTATAGCCGGTTTGCCTTGCCATACCCCGGACGTGGTAGAAGACCTCTGCTGCATATTGAAGCCAGTTGGGTTGAGTCCGCTGATGCAGTTAGATGCGTTTTGGATTTTTCTCTGGTGAGTACCCAGTTTCCTTTGTTAGCAATAGGGGTTTAAGTTATTTAGGTAATTTTTACCCGCTGGATAGTCTAGGCCTACCAAGTCAGTTGGTATTGATTGGGTTTTGAAGTTCTTTTCTCCAATGTCACAATGTTTCTTCCTGTGGTTTCTCGCCATGTGCTCTCAATTTTGTTGTTGCGAAGTGCTTGGTCAGAAGAGTTTTCCTGTGATGGTCAGAATAGAGTTCTTCCTGTGATGGTCAGAATAGAGAAGTTCTCTTGGTATGATAGGCCCTCAATTTAACTCTGAGAGGCTGCTTAATCTTCGCGCTAAATCTAACGTTTCTTTTGTTTAAATTTTGCTGCCCAGGTAACTGAAATTTGATTAAATGTTTTAATCTGGCGTTGATAGACTTTTCTGAGTTGATGATCTCTTGTCCATTATAGTAGCACTGCTTTGGTGTCGTGAAGTCTGGGCTGAGCCAGATGTTTCTATGCCTGTTGAAAAGGTGTTGGAATCTGTATGTGACATTTGGGTCCTGTGGGTAGGGTGGATAATGTTTCTTCCATGGTCGATTGTTTAAATGCTGATGTTTTCTAGGAGCCTGGCTATGGGTAAACAGCTCCCCCAGACAAACTGATTAGCTACTATATCCAAATTCTAAATCCCACCCCTCTGTCACTGCAGCTTTTCCCCACAGGCCCAAACATGCCTTTTAAAATCCCAAACTTGGTTAAAACTTGTAGATTTCTTCCATATGCATTTTAGGATCCCAAACTTTCTGTTTTATAGTCGCAAATCGAATTTCCTTTTCAGTGAGTCCAAACACTGGGGGGTTTCCACAAATTTTGGAATCTTACAGGGGTCATGAGCCAGCAGGCAAGGCCATATCCTTTATCCCCCAGCATCCAACCTTGTAGCTGATCTTGTAGCTGACTCTTAAACAGGTCAGAGACAGTGATCTCACACAAGATGTGCGCATCATGGATGCTCTCTGGAAAATTTACTGCCATTATTATTTGCTTGTGGTCAACAACGAGCTGCACATTCAGGGAGTGGAATCCCTTTCAGTTCCAAAACACCTCTGCATCCTGTAAAGGTGCTCGCAGGGTGATGTATGTACACTCTATTGCTCCCTGAACCTTGGGGAAATTTGCTATTCTCAAAAACTCCAAAGCCCTCTCACTCTGTGCCTCCCTGGTCATAGGGAAGTTTATAAAGTTCATCCTGCGAGCATAAAGGGCTTCAATCACCTGTCGAATGTGCTGAGAGATGCTGCAAATGTCGCCAGCTGAGGCCTGAAAGGAGACCGATGCATAGAAGGAAAGTGCCGCAGACCTTAACCTTAACGGGCAGTGCGGTCCTGATGGTGCTGATAGGCTGCAGATCTCCCTTAATTAGCTGGCATAGCTCACTGATGACCTCCTTTCTGAAGCCCTTGTCCGACAACGCACATGTTATCGGACAAGTCCACGTATGATCGCTTATCCCTGTAAATGCGTTGGGTGCAAGGTCTCCTCCTCCTCAGCAGTCTGCCACCTCTTTGGGCACATTTTGTTCTTCAATGAACCTTCTCCCACCTCTATTCTGCAGCAGGTGAGTAGTCAGCAATACTGGCTGAGAAATTACAGGCCCATTACTATAAATGCCCTAATATGTCTTCAAAATTATTAAATTGCCCTCTACAAATGCAAAATAAACTCACAATTCACCACAATGTGATTAGATGATTGTCAAGATTTTAAAACGCCCTTAAAATCACTCACAAATTACTTCAATGCTTCCATCAGCTTGAAGCAGCCTTTTATTAAAAGTCCTCCGATTTACAAAATGGCGTCCATACTGCTGGGTTAAGGTCATGTGAGTGCAGCTTTTCTTGAGTGTCTTTTTGGGTGAGCAATTATTTGGGTGGTATATGGGTGAGATGCCGAAAAAAACGCTCGGCGATAATCTGGGCGATATTTGGGCGTTAGTTTCCATTATAAACAGTATTCTGGGCGGTGCACAAGTGATGACGCCAGATTTTATTTAAAAAATATGGGCGGGCGGTTCAGCTAATTCCCAGCAGTAATTATATGCCAAAAGTTCCACCGGCGATAATTAGGTGTTAGTTTCCATTTATAATTAAATATGGGCAGTAAACTGAATTTCGCCGGTTATATGGGCGGATATATGCCGAAAGTCTAAGAACTTATCTGGTGGTCTGGGAGGTTCGGCAACTTGCGGTCCTGGGTCTCTACATGTCGGCCTGCATAGAGGCCCACGTGTCCCAGGAACGCATGCCCAACCAATGAAAATGGGGGATCCCTATTCATACTTAATGCTGAGTTTTTACGGAGCTGCCATAAGTATGAATGGGAATACCACCTTAAAAATCCACAAACATATGAAATAAATTTTAAAACACAATACGTATTTAAAATTAATTAGAATGACATTTAATTAAATATGTAAAAATATATTTTTTTTTGAATTTTTAAAAATGTTTTAACGGGATTAAAAAATAAACATACCTTAAAGGACAGAGTTTTTAATATATAAATGAGTAAAAAAAATATTTTTCTGTTTTTTAAAAACTCTTACGCTGGTAAAAGCAGGCCTTGCCTTACGCCCGTTTTGTACGATCTGTCGAGGATTCTTGACAGGTTGGGCTGGCCCACGTGATCCCAGTGATGCGTACGAAACACATACGCTCCTGGAATACGTGGGCCTCCACGCAGGCCTACACATCGAGGCCCAGGACCAGAAGTCTCTGTACCTCCGTGACCACCAGGTACTTTCATAGATTCCCAACGCTCCCAAACACAATTATCTTTGAGATGAAGTTGCTTTGCTTTTCTGAGCCTTATTCGGACAGGTGTCCTGGTCTTATCCGCTAATGCTGCTTTGGTACCAACCTGGTCCAGGGTGACTCTTCTGTGAGTGTTCCTCTTCTTGCTTTCCCATGGAGAAGCACTTGGCCTCTGCTTGATGGTTCTCCATGACCGCATGACTGGAAAGGCATGGCACAGTATGTTGGTGCTGCATCCTCGCCTTCAAAACAATATTTTAATCATTTGCATCAGAACTAGTTTCAGTTTCTAACTTCCTGTTTTATGACTACAAATACAATTAAGCAGTGTATACATATAGCCTCACTGCTGATGGGATAAGCTTGTACTTCAGTTCCTTTCCTGGGAAAATAGTGATGATTAGTTATGAGGCTGTGTTGCGATTTCCCTTGACAATATCAGCAAATACAGACAGCTTAAGCTATTCCTTGTGCAGTGTAGTGCTTAAATTCCAGTCAACCATAACAATGTTTAAGCATTCAAAAAATTAACATTTTGTGAGCTCAAAGTATACTGCCTCTGGCCAGGAGTGTGATTAACAGAATATGTTCACACATCTTCATAGTTGTGGTTAGCAGAAGGATTCCACACTTATTCCAACAAGGCATCTATTTATTTTTATTCATTCTTGGGATATGAGTGTCGCTAACAATGTCAGCATTTATTGTCTTCCCTAGTTAGTCTTAAAAAAGTGGTGATGAGCCACCTTCTTGAACCACTCATCATCATCGTAGACACTCCCTCGAAATCGAGGAAGACTTGCTACCACTCTCAAAGTGAGTTCTCAGGTGGCACTCCAGTCCAATGGGGAATTACAGTCTCTGTAACAGGTGGGACAGACAGTCGTTGAAGGAAAGGGTGGGTCGGGAGCCTGGTTTGCCACACGGTCCTTCCGCCGTCTGCGCTTGGTTTCTGCATGCTCTCGTCAATGAGACGCGAGATGATCAGCACCCTCCCGGATGCTCTTCCTCCACTTTGGGCGGTCTTGGGCCAGGGATTCCCAGGTGCCGATGGGGATGTTACACTTTATCAAGGGGGCTTTGAGGGTGTCCTTGAAGCGTTTTCTTTTCCCACCTGGGGCTCGCTTGCTGTGTAGGAGATCTGAGTGGAGCACTTGCTTAGGGAGTCTCATGTTGGGCATGCGGAAGACGTGGCCTGTCCAACGGAGCTGGCAGAGTGTGGTCAGTGCATTGATGCTGGGGATGTTGGCCTGAGCGAGAACACTTGACGTTGGTGCGTCTATCCTCCCAGTGGATTTGCAGGATCTTGCGGATGCAGCACTGGTGGTACTTCGCCAGCGCTTTGAGGCGCCTACTGTATATAGTCCATGTTTCTGAGCCATATAGGAGGGCAGGCATCACTGCTACCCTGTAGATGATAAGCTTGGTGCCAGATTTAAGGTCCTGGTCTTCAAACACTTTCTTCCTCAGGTGACCGAAGGCTGTGCTGGTGCACTGGAGGTGGTGTTGGACCTCGTCATCGATGTCTGCTCTTGCTGATAGTAGACAGACACGAGGTATGGAAAATGGTTCACGTTGTCCAAGGCCGAACCGTGGATTTTTTTGACCGGGGGACAGTCCTGTGTGGCGGGGTCAGGTTGGTGGAGGACCTTTGTCTTATGGATGTTTAGCGTGAGGCCCATGCTTTTGTACACCTCGGTGAAGGTGTTGACGATGGCTTGGAGTTCGGCCTCTGAATGTGAGCAGACGCAAGCATCGTCTGCATACTGTAGTTCGATCACGGAGGATGGGACGACCTTGAATCTAGCCTGGATGTGACGTAGGTTGAGCAGGTTCCCATTGGTTCTATAGTTTAGTTCCACTCCAGCGGCGAGCTTGTTGGTAATGAGATGGAACATTGCAGCAAGGAAGATCGAGAAGAACGTTGGTGCGATGACCCCAGTTGGGACCTGGATTGGCTCTTTTGTGGATCCGTTGGTCAGGATCACGGCTTGCATGTCATCGTGGAGCAGGCAGAGGATGGTGACAAACTTTTGGGGGCAGCCAAAACGGAGGAGGATACTCCAATAGTCCCTTATGGTTGACAGTGTCAAAGGCCTTTGTAAGTCAAAGAAGGCCATGTAGAAGGATTGGTGCTGTTTCCTGATTTCTCTTGTAGTTGTCGCGCGGTGAAGATCATGTCTGTTGTACCCCTTAGTGGATGGATTCTGTATTGTGACTCTGGAAGGAGCTCTTCAGGCACAGGGAGAAGACGGTTGAGGAGGATTCTTGCGATGACTTTCCCAGTGGCCGACAGCAGGGAGATTCCTCTGCAGTTGCCGTAGTCGAACTTCTCCCCTTTTTTGAAGATGGTCACGATTCCGGCATCTCTGCGATCTCCTGTCATGCTCTCGTCCTTCCAGACAAGAGAGATGAGGTCATACATTAGTGCCAATAGTGCTTCTCTGCCATACTTTAGTGCCTCAGTGGGGATTCCATCTGCTCCTGATACCTTGTTGTTCTTGAGCTGATGGATAGCCGTTTCTACCTCGTGCAAGGCTGGGGTTTTGCCGACATGGTGGCGGGTAACATGCGGCGGGATGGAGTCGAGGACACTCGTGTTGAAGGCAGAGTCTTGATTGAGGAGATCTTCGAAGTGCTCCTTCCAGCGGGCCCTGATTGCCTCGTCCTGAATCACTACAGCCTATGTGGTGAAGGTACTCGCACTGTGCTGTGAGGTAGAGAGTTGTAGGATTTTGACCCAATGATGATGCACAATCAATGATATATGTCCAAGTTAGGATGGTGTGTGACTTGGAGGGCAATCTGGAGGTGCTGGTGTTCCCATGCGTTCACTACTCTTGTCCTTCTGCTTGGTAAATGTCGTGTGATTGGAAGGTGCTGTCGCAGAAGTTGCTGCAGTGTATCCTGTAGATAGTACACACTGCTGCCACAGTGTGCCCATGGTGGAGAAAGTGAATGTTTTAAGATGGTGGATGGGCGGCTCATCAAGGTGATTGCTTTGTCCTGGATGGTGTCAAGCTTCTTGAATGTTGTTGCAGCTGCTCCTATCCAGATAAGTGGAGAGTATTTATTACATTTCACAAACAAGAGAGGTTTATGCTTCTGAGGGTATTTAGTGTGTTCACATGTTCCTGCGCATGAAAAAAACACCAATTCACCAACCTTGAGAACAATCGGTTGAACCCTGTGATTCAATAACAATAGGCCGAATTTTGCTGTAGCGGTGCATCTACAGCATTTGCCATTAGTTAGACCTGTCATTGAAAATTTAGGTTTTAAAATGTAAATTCTGAAAGTGCAAGCTGATAAAATCGCAGCAAGGGAAGCAGGGCACCTGGGAGCTGAATGAACAGGGCAGCCAGATTGAAGGATTGTGAAATTAACAGTGTGAAATTAACAGTGCAAAGACTGAGAAGGAAGTGTAAATTAGAGTAGGTGATTTCAATGTTGAATCAAGTACATAAAGAGAAATAGAGAGCGGGAAAGAAAGATTGGATTAAGAGAGATAGAAAGGAGAAGCAAAAATTATTTTAAATTTTACATTTTAAAAATCTCCAACAACAATTAAAACCTGAAGGAATGAGGTTGTACTTGTAATAGTTAATTTTCAATGCCAGAGAGTTTGTTTGGCAGTAATTAACGTCGTTAAAAGGGTACTTGGACTGGAATAGACAAGACTTAACTTTCCGTGGCAATTTTAATTAGTTTCTACCACACCAGTACAGCAACTTCATGCCATTCAATGCATTTTAATAGTGAACCAAACAGTGAGATGCTGTTTTCGTGAAGCTAATGGCGGAGCGATGCAAATCGGACAGCAACTTTAGGATATTTTGATTTTAACCACATGTCTGGCTCTCGCCTGAAGTTGTTAAGCTATTTCCACATAAATAACGGAGTGCGCCATTCGCCTGACCGTTATTTTGACAGGAATATCTGGGCCATCAATTCAAAATTCAACCAGTTGACATACCGAGGTTATCTTGAGAAGGAGCCTCCTACTCCCTCTTCTGGAGGAGAGCAACATTGCACTCTGGTGACATTGCATATCTAGAATCTAAGATAAGACAGATTTCTTTTGTTATTTGGCTAAATTGTTGGTGCAAGTCAATATCCAGAATATAATTTTTAGATCCTTAGACAATATTCGTTTTATTATTTGTAAGACTTAGGTGAACACACCATTCTTTCACCACTGTGACTTGCCCAAACTAATGGGATGAATGTCTTTTGGCTGTGGTGATCCTATACAAAGTTAAGGCAGCCTTAACCCCAATCCTGGAAGGTGTGGCCCACAGCACAACCTTGCCTGTAAAGTGGTACTAAATTGGCAATTTTAATTAGAGAGCCCATAAATAAAAAACAAATTCTCCAAATCTTGAAACAAAAACAGAAATAGCTGAAAACACACAACATATCAGTCAGCATTTGTGCAGCAAACAGATGGTTAGTGTTTTCAAGTTCGTAACCTTAAAAACTGAAAGATAAGAGCTGAACAAGCTTGTTAATAGAATGAGTAAAGAGGTGGGGATGGGGAAATGTAGACAAACAGAGAGAGGAACTATCAGTACGATTGTTGGATGATTTAACAGATCATCTGAGTCAAGTAATGGAAAGAAGCATTAAAAAAGTGTAAAGGAACAAAGGATGTTTAAATGGCTAAGGTAGTGTGAGGCTTAATGAAAAGACAAGAATATGGGAAGAAATAGGGATCAGATTTGAAAATGAACCAGAGGATGCTGGAGAAGTTAATTTCCTGGCTGGTGTGGGAAGTAGCAAAATTTAAATCGTTGCACGAAGGGGTTTTTCTGAGTTTGGGGTAAAAGCTACTTGTTGGGCCAGAATAAAGGGAGTTCGGCTTTGCATCCAGTCAACTCTATCTGACCTGGGAGATGTTGATGCTGATATTGAGTACCCACTGGAAAAGTATTCCATTTCTCAGCACTAACATCCTTTACCCCTGAGCACAGAAAGTGACCAGAAATAAAAATTCAGTAATTTGAAGTTGAAATAAAAATGTGGAAAGGGTACTTAGCCTTACTGTAACAATATGAAGTTTAAAAAAAGACCCTTTATTCCTATGTTGGTTTCCATAAGTTTGTTAATTTAATTGTAATATTGCTCACACTCAGTACAGTTTTTAAGAATAATCAATAGAGTTACGAAGCAACTGAATGGAATATAACTTGGCATTTGAAAGGCTGTTTCCAGAACAATAATAAGCTAATGTCGATATTTTTATATATGAACTAAGTTTCCCAAGAAATGAGGATGCCATTGTGGTAAGATGCGGAATAATGGTTCTAATAGCTGACTGTGAGTTCCAGATCTCAGAGAGGATGTCTGGTGGGAGGGAGGGGGGAACGGAGCAACTGAGCTAACTAAATGCTTGTTTCCTCACCAGACAAGAAGAATTCTACCAGCTTTAGATTTACTGGCAAAGGAGTAGCGTATGCAGAGTCATGGGAGAAGTTTGTGGAGCAGCGCATCTTAATGTAGCGGGGGGGGGGAGTTGTATGGGAAGGGGAATCAAGAAGGAGTGAACTATCAAATACAGGTTGAACCTCCCTTATCCAGAACCCTCGGAACTGGCCTGTACTGGATAAGGGATTTTTCCAGACAAGCGGTGGTCACGTTAAATTGGATGGTTTAAGTACTGAGCAAGGGGATATCCGGGCTGACTGGCTGGCTTGGGGCTGGGAGTGCGGCAGAGAGATCATGGTTTACGGGGGGGTGGGAGCGGGTGGGGAGGCGGTGGATCGCGGGGTCAGGCCAGCAATTGCGGGAGTCGGCAGCGAGGAAGGACTTCAATTTGTTCATGTTGGAGTTTTGCGCATATGCCACCCAATGGCTGGGAATGGTTCCGGAGAGAGGTGGTTCCGGATAAGGGAGTTCTGGATAAAGGAGGTTCAACCTGTACTTTGGCCCGGAATTTGCGGTCAGCGGCGAAGCGTGGCGATCACTGCTGACAAAGAAATCTGCCCAGAAAGATCTCTCGATCGCTGTGGCAAGGACTTTAGGTTTCTCAAAATTAAATTGATTGTAGCGGTGTCAATAGCGGAGAGCAGCAGTGATGTCATGAAGCTATCTAAGCAGCCAATCACATTGAAGAATATTTTTTTTATTATTTTAAAAATCTAGTAATTTTACATCAAAATGGAGAAATTTGACAATCCACAAATGTAAAATTTGTTTTCCAGGGCCAGTTTCATATTTATATAATGAGGTTAACCTGCATCTTGGATGCAAAAAATGTAATGGGTTTGAAAAACATGCTAATCTGGATGTGACACAAAATATTCCATATTTCATATCAGAGCAAAGCCTATGGCTTTTTAATTTCTAGCTATGTTTTTTGGGCAATTTAAGTTGGGTTTAGTCAGTCAGTCAGTCAGTGGCTGGACACACAAGTAAAAACTGAAAGCATCTGGTACTAGTCAAGAATGTATTAATATGCTAATCTTTTGATTACAGCTTTGCCGACATGCTTGCTTTGTTGAGGTCAATGGTCACTTGTTTCATGTGGGGTTTTATAACTACATTAACAACAACTTGTATTTATATGGGCCTTTAACGGAATAAAACATCCCAAGGTTCTTCACAGGAGTGCTAGCAAACAAAATTGGACATCGAGCCACATCAGGAGATATTTGGTCTGATGACTAAAACTGTATGTATGTAAACCTCACCAAAATGTAAGACTTGCCACTCGGGGGCACACCTGTGGGAGACCTAAAGGTTACCGGCGCACCCTGGGGCAAGCAGGTATAAAAGGTGATACACCGTGCTGCTTCTCCACTCTGGAGTCTGAATAAAGAGACCAAGGTCACAACAGTTTGAGCTTGCAATACAGTCCTGTGGATTTATTTTGAACATAACAAATTGGTGATGAGTAACGGATCACGAACTTTCACGCGGTAATAGCTGCCGTTGGTATCCTTGAGAGATTTGTTGAGGGTGATGATTGGGAAGCCTTCGTTGAGCGCCTCGACCAGTACTTTGTGGCCAATGAATTGGACAAGGCTGAGACGGCGATCAAGCGCAGGGCGATTCTCCTCACCGTATGTGGGGTTCGATATATGGCCTCCTCAAAAATTTGCTGGCACTGGTCAAACCAACGGACAAATCTTACACAGAGCTGTGTACGCTGGTTAGGGAACACTTCAAGCCAAAGGAGAGCATTCTGATGGCCAGGTATCGCTTTTACACGCACCATCGCTCCGAGGGCCAGAACGTGGCGAGTTTTGTCGCCAACCTAAGACGTCTTGCGGGGCAGTGCGAATTTGCAGGATCCTTGGGGGAAATGTTGCGGGACATTTTCGTGCTTGGAATTGGCCATGAGATCATTCTTCGCAAGCTGCTGTCTGCCGAATCCCTAGATCTGAGCAAGGCCATCACGATAGTCCAAGCCTTCATATCCACGAGCGATAACACGAAACAGATATCTTCACAGAATCGAAGCTCACCGGCAAGTACTGTGCATAAAATAATGTTTTCAGCAGGCAGAACGGCACAGGGCAGAGCCCACATGACCACAGAGGCCAGACCTAGGCCTAGAGTGACTCTGAGTCCGCCATGGGGCGTGAATGTTCATCCATTAGCACCATGTTGGCGTTCCAGTGGCAGCCATAGAGCTCATCAATGTTGATTCAAGCCCTACGTGTGCAAGGACTGTGGAACAATGGGGCACCTCCAGCGAATGTGCAAACGATCTCTGACTCACCATGTGGCAGAGTCAGGAGAGAACAACCAATCCAGCGAGGATCACGATGAACGAGCAGGAGAGGCAACTCATCCTGAGGATGAAGAGGAAGTATATGGGATACACACCTTCACCACCAAAAGTCCTCCGATAATGTTAAAAGTTGAACTTATAGGCACTTCAGTCTCCATGGAACTAGACACGGGGGTGAGTCAATCAGTTATGAGCCAGAAGGCATTCGAGAGGTTGTGGGGCGACGAAGCATAGCGACCCAAGCTGATCCTGATTCAGGCAAAGCTGCGCACCTACACCAAGTAACTGATACCAGTTACTGGTCGTGCGGACATAAGAATAGCCCATGAGGGAGCAGTGCACGATTTATCACTGTGGATTGTTTCAGGTGGTGATGGGCCAACGTTGCTTGGTAGGAGATGGATGGGGAAGATTCGATGGAACTGGGAAGATCTCTGCGTACCTTCTCCGGCGAACAATGTCTCCCCTTCTCAAAGGCTGAGCAAACCCCCACTTTCAGCTGAATCGGGCATCGAAGTGCAGATCCATTTGTGGATCCCCGAGGCACAGGATGTTCATCATGACCACGAGGAGGTGAAGATCAACCGAGCAGTGGTACAGACGCGGTACCCACCACCCGAAGCCGACGACCTCTTCATGGCGATGGAATTGACTCCAGGTCGATCATGCAGAGTGGGACTCCAGCCGAAACAATCCAAACACGTCTTCCCGACACCAGAGGCTAAATCCCTGGGGAGGAAGATCGCGACAGTCGGCTCACGAACACGTACGAGAGTGCGTCCAGACCACAGGACGAGAGTGCGTTCAGACCACGGGACAAAGGTGCGTCCAGACCATGGGACGAGAGAGCATTCAGACCATGAGAGGTCGCCGCAACAGAATGGAGGAATGTGTCGCCCAGCAAGATTTGGGGCAAAGGTAAAGGGGCGGCCGCTGAGAAGGCCAGGAACTCACTACTTTCCAATAAGTTGTTTGCACTATGTAACCCATGTGAGCGATCTTTCGCGGCCAATGATGTACCATTATATGGGGTCGGGAGTACCTTACAACAAGCCAAAGTAGCGGGCGAACCCCAACCAGTTGTATATGTATCTAACAAAGTATTCGTAGCAACTGATGTGTTACCGCACAGGGTCGGGAGTGTTGTGTAGCAAGCAAAAGTAGCGGGCGAGCCCCAAACTAGTGAACATGTATCCAATAAGTTAACCAAGGCAGCAGCCTGTATTCACGGACTAAAGAGACGTACCAAATCGTGTCCAAATATGTGCTGGAATCAGACAAGCTGCTCATCCCACAAGTTTGGGAGAGCAGAGGCACCATTATCAATGTGTTGTTTAGAGAATGTCTAACACTGTCTGTGCACTGTAACATGATCCGCCACGGGCCAGGCACTGAGAACGGCACGAATGCCCTCAGTTGGCTACCGTTGCCCACCACTGGGGTGGAAACGACGCAGCTGCAGACCTACTCGCGGTCATGGAAGTGCTAGAAAGCGAGGGGTCACCCGTAACGGCCCCCTCAGTTTAGGACCTGGACCAGCCAGAATCCCACGTTACCGCCTGCCAAAAGTGAACTGCAGACGGGATTTTGCAACCTATACATCGCAAAGATGAAAGGCCCATCCCAACATTGCAAAGTAAGGCAGGGCGGCTACACACAGTCGGTGGTCCGGGACCTCCATACTACGGCCCAGGATCCACGGGGACCACTAGGCCTCACACCACTACCGAAAGTCTCAAGGACATTGTGGCCACCCTGGGCTTGCGAGACCTCTAGGTCAGCGACAATAGCACGGAGCAGGCAGCCCAAATCACTAAACCAAGCACCACGTGTGTCATGGTAGACTCTCTACAGACCCGGCTATCCTGGGTGCTACGCAGTCACCAGACAGAATCGCTCAGAACTGAGCCTTCCGTATGCCATCAGCAGAGAATGCACCATGATTGCATGGCTCCTCAATGCAGCATCAGAATAAGTCCCCAGTTGGGCCGCTAGCACCACATGAACCAAAGGGGGGTATGGAGTGTATGTGATGAAAACGGAGCGTTTGATTGTGAAATCATGTACCGGACTAACGTGTAAAGCATTTGGACCAGACCAAACTGCGAGCTGCAGATAACGAGGAAACACTGCGAAAGGACCTGGCCCCAATCGACCTCGCCGTCAACCACATGGATGAACCCACCACATCAGGACTTCAACTCAGGTGATCGACCCGGGGACACAGGGCGCCAGATCGCCTCAACTTGCAAACAACTTGTATATAAGACTTTGGCGGGGGGAGTGATGTTATGTATGTATGTAAACCTCACCAAAATGTAAGACTTGCCACTAGGGGGCACACCTGTGGGAGACCTAAATGTCACCTGTGCACCCTGGGGCAAACAGGTATAAAAGGTGATTCACCATGCTGCTTCTCCACTCTGGAGTCTGAATAAAGAGACCAAGGTCACAACAGTTTGAGCTTGCAATACAGTCCTGTGGATTTATTCTGACCATAACAAAAACCTTGATCAAAGAGGTAGGAATTAAGGAGCATCTTAAAGGAGGAGAGAGAGGTGGAGAGGTTGAGGGCGGAAATTCCAGAGCTTGGGGCCTAGGCAGCTGAAGGCATGGCTGCCAATGGTGGAGCAGTGAAAATTGGAAACGTGCAAGAGGCCAGAATTTGAGCAGTGCAAAGATTAGGGTTGCAGTCCGAGAGGAAATTACAGAGATAGGGAAGGGCAAGGCTATGGAGGGATTTGAAAACAAGGATGAGAATTGTAAAAATCGAGGTGCCAGTGTAGGTCAGTGAGCATAGGGGTGATTGGTGAATGGGACTTGGTGAGAGTTAGGATACGAGCAGCAGAGGTTTAAATGAGCTCAACTTTATGAGGGAGGCCGGCCAGGAGAGCATTTGAACAGTCGATTCTAGAAGTAGCAGAAGTGTGGATTAGGGTTTCAGCAGCAGATGAGCTGAGGAAAGACTGAGACAGGCGATGTAGGTGATCTTGGTGATGGAGAGGATATGGGATCGCAAGCTCCACTCAGGGTTAAATGGGATGCTATGGTTGTGAACTTTCTGGTTCAGCTTCAGATTGTGGCCAGGGAGAGGGCTGAAGTTGGTGGCTAGACAGTGGCTTCGGTCTTCCCAATATTTAAGTGGAGCAAATTTCTGCTGATTCAATACTGGAAGTCGAACAAGCAGCATGACACATGGAGTTATATGAAACACCTATTCGATTGGAACTGCTGACATTTTAATGAATATGTGTAGTAAACAGCGTTAATTGGAAATTGAGATACATTTAAAATTTCCTTTATTCCTGATCAAACTTCAAAATGTATGAGGGTATTTTGGGGACCATGTTCCCAGACCACCAGTCCTTCTAAGGTCATCAAAAAGAAGGTAGAAGAGCAGAATTCTTTGATTCCTATTCCTAACAAAAGTATTTAGGAATTCAAACAGGAATTATTTCAGTTAAAACATTGCCAATTGCTGCATTTGCCTTGCTATTGCTTTAGATAAACCTGTTTTGTAGGTTTTGGCCCACATTGCTGTCAGACAGTGTTTTTGTTTTCAGGAGGCTAGCAGATCATGAAAGTGCTTGGGACCAATCCAGTAAGCTGAAGACATTAATAAAGGCTTTTGTTCAATCTCCAGGCATGTTACATTATCAGATAATGCTTGTATAAAGCCACAATCAAGTTCATATGAAGTGAGGGTTCACCTAAGGTGGTCTTTGGCACTGAGCACAAGGAAAATATTGGAGTAAAAAGCCAAAAGTATACACTGAAAAGTTGTATTTGTTGCACATGCACGAATTTTCACTTTAAGCACCACCTTGTATGGTTCACTCCTTGGTCTCTGCTGAATTAGCTAATCTCTGTCAGAGTGGCAGTGGGGAAAATACGAGTCCCAAGCTGTGGAGGACAACAAATCAATTTGGTTTGCTATATTTCATGGCTAAACACTGACCCACATGTAAGGTAAGTGCGTATATCATCTTAATTGCTTTGCTGGCAGTGATGTTAACTGCATGACATCATTAAAGTTACACTATTTTCTTAAATTGAACTGCTTCTGACAATGTCAAAAACTACATACATTTTGTAGAATGCTTGAAATTTTAAATTGATGTCAGGTTCCACATGTACGCTGAGGCCACATAGCTCTACCTCTTCACCATCTCTCTTTTGTGTTGTCAGACTGCTTGTCTGGCGTCCAGTGCTGGATGACATGCAATTTCCAACAATTAATCACTGGAAAGACCAAAGCTATTGGTCAGAATGACAAATGAACTGGCAGCATTCATCATCATTCCACCTTTGAAACTGACCGCAACTTCGGGATTTGGTGCATACGCAGGCGCGTGTGGATAGCTTGAGGTTGTGATCAGTCAATGACAGCTCTGAAACAGGCTGTGCCCACCCCCGCTGCCACAGAGCCGGCAATCTGTGCAATTGGCCAAATCAGGGAAACTGACTAAAACTTAGGCTCTTATGCAGTAAGTACGCTGTTACATTCCTCACTAAAGGTTAGACAAAAAGGAATTAGGTGTAACTGGGGGGTTTACACTGTTATTACTACTAAACAAGTGTCAAGGGCCTGGAAAACTCATTTTCATTTTGTGCGGTGTGAAATTTGTCCATTTCAATTAAAAAAACTTTTTTTTTTAAAAACTGTTCAAAATGTTTAAAACTTTTTAAAAGTTTATGTATCTTTAATTCAGAGTTACCTTTTCCCCATGTGAGAGCCCCAATCTTTGTTTTGCTGTCTCTAACATTTAAAAAAAAAATTAGAATTTTAAGAGCTTACTTACTTTTCGCTGTTTTTGAGAATTCTGTAATTTGATGGCTGCTTAGACAGCCTGTTGTTGTCACAGCAGATAGCACAATGGAATCCCCATTAACTTCCGTTGATTTGGATTGAAGGCCAAAGTTCTCGAGACAAATCCTTGTGCGAAGCATACTCGGGCCAGCAGAAAATGCCTTTGCTTCGCTGCTGACCACAAATTCCGGGCCATTGTTTTTGACCCCTTTATTCTCTTGCCATTGATTCTGTCGCCCTCTCTCATCACTGTCTCAGGCTGAACCTCTGCATCGACTTGATCCTGAGCTGAGCTTCTGACTCAATCTCCTCTCTATCACAAAGTTCACCTGCACAGCATTGCCTGCAGTTTATCTGCTACTAAACCCTCAACCATGCTTTTGTTAGCTCCAGTTTTGCCTATTCCATTGCTCGCCTAGCCGCCCTCCTATTTTCCACCCTCCATAAACTTGACCACATCCAAAATTCTGCTGCCCATATTCTGACCTGCACCAAGTCCCACTCATCCATCATCACTGTGCTTGTTGACCTACATTGGTTCCAAGTCTACCAATGCCACAATTTAAAAGTTCTCATGCTGGTGTTCAAATATCTTCATAGAATTTCCCTCACTATCTCCGTAACCTCCTCCAGCCGTACAACCCTCCAAGAACTCTGCATTTCTTCAACTCTGGCCTGTTGTGCATCCCCCAATTCCTTCGCAGCCACCATTGGCGGCTGTGCCTTTAGCCATCTAGGCCCTAAGCTGTGGAATTCCCTCCCTAAACCTCTCCATCTCTCCAACATTCACCCTCCTTAAAGAGGTGTCAATTTCTGTCTAATCATGTTCCTGTGAAGCACTTAGGGATATTTTCCCAAGCATGCTGTTTTGAAATTTTAAATGCCCATGGTGTAAGGCTTCAGGTGTGGTGCCCAATGTCTTATAATGCATTATTACAGTTTCACTAATTATGTTAATTGTATTGTATTAATTTCCATCATCATATGGAAAATGAAGGTTTTTTTTATTTATATGTACAACTTTGTCTGTTTCTCTTTTGTGTTTAGTTATCAAGTGCTCCGAGCAATTTGGGCCCATTGAGAGTGATCTGTAAGGGTAAGTATATTTATTGTGTTGGATTGACAATAATGTTGTTTTGCATCATTGATTTTCTCTCATTCTGGGATCTGTGTATTTTGATTAAAGAGACATGAGTTAGGAAGGTCTAAATGCGTGACGGTTTCTGCACAACAAGAGCACCAAGCTAAGTTCAACAGTACAAGTGATTAGATAAAACATTTTTTAAAAAGCTGATTATGACTTTCTGAATTACCAGTGGTGTGTCCAAACCTTTTTTGCAGATTATAGTAGTTTATTTTCTTTGAATAATGTGGTTCAACTTGTCAACAGTATATGCTACATTAACTATATCATGTTTTCAATGAGATGTTCATAGAATCATAAAATGATACAACATAGAAGGAGGCCATTTGACCCACCGTGCCTCTTTGATGGAGCTATCCAATTAATTCTACACCTCTGATTCCTATTTGGTATCTGTTTTCCTTGAATGTCAACAAAGCAGGCCAACTGCAGATACATTCTTGACAGTTCCTAACTAGAAAATGCAAGAGTAGAAAGTTCAACAATGATGTGCTGTACTGTAATCAGATAGTTAGTTCTTTGTGGAAGCAAAATATGGGTAGTTTACATTGAAAACATTGTATATAATAACTGTGCTGAGTAAAGGTCATGGTTTGTACTGTGACTGCGTACAACCTGCAACAGCTCCAACAAATATGTCAATATTTAATATCATATAAAATTGTTGATTTATTACTCTGTTATATCACAATAGGGTTGTGAATCTTAGCTCATTAATAATTACAGTGATTTGCTTCCAGATCTCTTTTATACAACTTTATGACCACCGACAAAAAGCGATCTTTGAGCAGCCTTGGAGTAGCTCCCACTTAAGCTTTTTCACTCTTCTTTACGGGGACATATCTGGCTCCCATAGATTTCTACCACATCTGAAATTGGAGCTCACTGTGTGGAGAATCATGGGCACAAACCCAGTTGCCACTCTATGGGCCCAAGTTTCCACATGATTCGCGCCTGATTTTTAGGAGCAACTGGTGGAGAACGGACTATTTTAGAAATCGCAATTCTCCACATTTTTTTTTCTGCAGTTCTAGTCAGGTAGAACAGTTCTAGTTTAGAACAGAATTTTTTCTTCAAAAGGGGGCGTGTCCGGCCACTGACGCCTGATTTGAAAGTTTCCACAGTGAAAATGTACTCCAAACTAAAGTAGAATGGAGCCAGTGAAGATTTTTGTAGAACTGAAAAAACCTGTTCTACACATTTAAAAAATCAGGCGCAGGTTACAAATTAGGCGTCCAGAACGAGGTGGGGGGGGGGGGGGAAGGGAACTCATTAAATTCGACAATAAATCCTTATTTATACTTCTACAAATATTATACAAATAAATCCAACCTGAATAAACATTTATAAGCCAAGAAAAGATTAAATAAACCATCTTCCGACCTGTGTGAAAGTGCTTCAGCCAGGGAGAATTCTGCAGCCGTTCGTGTCGCTGAGCGGGAGGGGGAGAGAGAGAGAGAGAGAGAGAGGGAGGGAGAGAGAGAGAGGGGAGGGAGGGAGAGAGAGAGAGGGGGAGGGAGGGAGAGAGAGAGAGGGGGGGAGGGAGGGAGAGAGAGAGGGGGGGAGGGAGGGAGAGAGAGGGGGGAGGGAGGGAGAGAGAGGGGGGGAGGGAGGGAGAGAGAGGGGGGGAGGGAGGGAGAGAGAGGGGGGAGGGAGGGGGAGAGAG
Organism: Pristiophorus japonicus; assembly: GCF_044704955.1. NCBI lineage: Eukaryota > Metazoa > Chordata > Chondrichthyes > Pristiophoridae > Pristiophorus > Pristiophorus japonicus. The sequence goes on from NC_091988.1 coordinate 26,399,217, forward strand.
AGGGGGGAGGGAGGGGGAGAGAGAGAGAGAGAGAGGGGGAGGGAGGGAGAGAGAGAGAGGGGTAGGGAGGGAGAGAGAGAGAGAGGGGGAGGGAGGGAGAGAGCGAGAGGGGGAGGGAGAGAGAGAGGGAGGGAGAGAGAGAGGGGGAGGGAGGGAGAGAGAGAGGGGGGAGGGAGGGAGAGAGAGAGAGGGGGAGGGAGGGAGAGAGAGAGAGGGGGAGGGAGGGAGAGAGAGCGAGAGGGGGAGGGAGAGAGAGAGAGGGGGAGGGAGGGAGAGAGAGAGAGAGGGGGAGGGAGAGAGAGAGAGAGGGGGAGGGCGGGAGAGAGAGAGAGGGGGAGGGAGGGAGAGAGAGAGAGAGAGGGGGAGGGAGGGAGGGAGAGAGAGAGGGGAGGGAGGGAGAGAGAGAGAGAGGGAGAGGGAGGGAGGGAGAGAGAGAGATGAGAGGGAGGGAGAGAGAGAGAGAGAGCGGGGGGCGGGGGGGAGAGGGGGGTGGGGTGGAGAAGGGAGAGGTCAGGTCGGATCGGATCCAGTCCGGGAGTCGGGTCCAGTGGTGGGGGGGGGCGTGGGTCGGGTCGGGGAACAGGAGCGTGGGTCGGGTCGGGTCAGTCTGGGGCAGGGGTGGGGGAGCGGGTGTCGGGTCTCGGGGTGGGGGGGGGGGAACGGGTGTCGGAGGGGGGGGTCTGGTTGGCGGGGGGGGAGTGGGGGTCGGGTCTGGTCGGCCGGGGAGGCGCGGGTGTCGGGTCGGGTCTGGTCGGCGATGGGGGGGGGGGGGCGGGGAGGAGCGGGTGTCGGGTCTTGTCGGGGGCGGGGAGCAGGAGCTGGCCGTGGGAGGAGCCTTATTCATGCAGCCCCAGTGAGGCCATTCAGCCAGGGCTAGGGGCTGCGTGCTTCGGGCCCCTCCCACACAGTTCAGCGCCTGGAGCTACTGCACTTGCGTGCCCACTGTAGCGCGCATGTGCAGAGGTCCCGGCACTGTTTTCAGCGCCGGGACCTGGCTCCGCCCCCCCCACAGCTCGTGCTGGTTGCGCCAAGGGCCAGAGGACCTGTAAGTAGGTGGAGAATACCGATGATTTTTTTAGGCGCGAAAAACGGGCGCCCAGCTTGGAGGGGCGCCTGTTTTTTTTCTTGTGGAAACTTGGGCCCTATGACACTACGTTGGAGTATCACTTTGCATTATAATATGAATTTTACATTTACATGTGCAGATTATGATACAAAATAGACTCAATGTATTTGTAAATTGTACCACATATTGTGTACGTGCTTCTAAAATGTTTTTAAAGTATTTATTTTATTATTACCCCCATTTTTAGTCCTGTGTTTGACTCCTCCTTAAGTCCCTGGTACCGTACAACATACACTCCCTGGCCTAGGCTCCTCTTCAATTGGCATTGAATTGTCTGCCAGTTTATTTGTTGCCTTTCTTCCTCATGGTGAGGTTTATCCTCACTTGATACCTGCCCCAACACTAGCTGAAATGAACTCACCATGAGAATTTAAGGTCAAAGCCAGGTACTACAGGGGCAGCGCCGAGAATCCGGAATACGGACTCTGGGATGATTGGTGGCAGGGTCTTTCGGAATCCGTAAAATGTTCCGGAAACCAGACCTGACAACTCTGCTGACTTCGGGGCCCTGCCGTTGCCCAACCCCGGGCCTTGCCCCGCTCGCCTCACCGCCACTGCCCTTACCAAGGGGCCTCTTCGCCGGCCTGCCCGATGACATCCTTGGCAGGGCCCGCCTGCCCGACGATGAACTTCTTGGCGGGGTCCATCCGACGACGACATCCTTGGCGGGGTCCGCCCGACATCCTCCTTGGCGGGGCCCGCCCGTCCAACGACATCCTTGGCGGGGCCCGCCCGACGACCTCCTTGGCCGGGCCAGCCCGACGACCTCCTTGGCCGGGCCAGCCCGACGACCTCCTTGGCGGGGCCAGCCCGACGACCTCCTTGGCGGGGCCAGCCCGACGACGACCTTGGCGGGGCCAGCCCGACGACGACCTTGGCGGGGCCAGCCCGACGACCTCCTTGGCGGGGCCAGCCCGACGACCTCCTTGGAGGGGCCAGCCCGACGACCTCCTTGGCGGGGCCAGCCCGACGACCTCCTTGGCGGGGCCCGCCCGACGACCTCCTTGGCAGGGTCTGCCCGACATCCTCCTTGGCGGGGCCGGCCCGATGACGACCTCCTTGGCAGGTTTCCGCTCCCCGGCCCCCCACACCCCTTTCTGATGTTTCGAAATCCGGAAATTCCCAAACCTGGACTCGAGTGTTTCTGGATTCGTGACGTCAGAAAGCAAATCAAAAGTCCGGAAAAGCTCGGAATCCATAATGGCCTCCGACCTGAGGGTCCGGATTTTAGGCACTGCACCTGCACTACAAATGTGTGGTGAATTTTAGTAATACACCAACCGACTATGCCACTGGAATGCAGTCAACACCCAGCGCCTTCTCAAGGGCAACTAGGGATGGACAATAAATGGGACTTGTTTGGTGCAAGAGTAAGATGCTCTGATTGGGTCCCCTTGATCACAAAACTTGATTGCTGATTGGTCCCCTTGGAGGATAAGACACACCCAGAAGTTTCTGTTGAATGTGTAATTGGAACTGCCCAGCCCAATTTCTGAGCGACTTTGCAAAGTGTAATTCGAGCCATTCTGACTTAAGACCCCAGATAGGATAGAGCTCCCCATCCCAGCCTAAGTTCCTGAGTCCCCCCCAGCCCAAGTTCCTGAGTCCCCCCCAGCCCAAGTTCCTGAGCCCCCCCACCCCCAGCCCAAGTTCCTGAGTCCCCCCCCAGCCCAAGTTTCTGAGTCCCCCACCAGCCCACGTTCCTGCCCCATCCCAGCCCAGGTTCCTGACCCCCTAGCCCAGGTTCCACGCATCGACCTTCCTGAGAAATCAACCAGGTATAGGGGGAGAAGAGGAGAATGTGGTGCGGGTGTAGAGGAGGTGGGGTTGGAAATACGTGATCTGTCTTCTCTGAGTTCCCTCTCTCTTCCCTCCGATCCCCTCTCCTCTGTCCCCTCTCTCTCCCCCAGTCTCTACCCCTCTCTCCTAGTCTCTCCCTCTCTCTTTCCTAGTCTCTCCCTCTCTTCCCCCCCGCCGCCCCGCCCCCAAGTCTCTCTCTCTCCCCATGTCGTTCAGAATAAATCCATAGGTCTGCATTGCAAGCTCTAACTGTTGTGACCTTAGTCTCTTTATTCAAACTCCAGAGTGGAGAAGCAGCATGGTGAATCACCTTTTATACCTACTTGCCCCAGAGTGCACAGGTGACCTTTAGGTCTCCCACAGGTGTGCCCCCTAGTGGCAAGTCTTACATATTGGAGAGGTTTACATACATACATAACATCACTCCCCCTCAAAGTCTTATGTACAAGTTATTTGCAAGTTGAGGCGATCTGGCGCCCTGCTTCCCCGGGTCAATCGCCTGAGTTGAAGTCCTGACGTGGTGGGTTCATCCTCCAGGGTGGGCCAGGTCCTTTCACAGTGGTTCCTGGTTATTTGTAGTTCACAATTTAGTCTGGTCCAAATGCTTTCTGCGTTTGCCCAGTACATGGTTTCACAATCAAATGCTCCATTTTCATCACACACACTCCATTCCCTCCCTTTGGCTAATAAAGTGCTAGCGGCCCATCTCGGGCCCTGAACATGGTCCACTTCATTTATTCTGATGTCGCGTGGAGGAGCCGTGTGATCATGGTACATTCTCTGCTGATAGTATACGGAAGGCTCGGTTCTGAGTGATTCTGTATGGTGACTGCGTAGCACCCGGGATAGCCGGGTCTGTAGGGAGTCTACCGTGACACGTGTGATGCTTGGCTTTGTGATTTGGGCTGCCTGCTCCGGACTATTGTCGCTGACCCTAAGGTCTGGCAAGCCCAGGATGGCCGATATGGCCTTGAGACTTTCAGTAGTGGCGGGAGGCCTCGTGGTCCCCATGGATCTTGGACCATGGTATGGAGGCCCCGGACCACCGACTGTGTGTGGCCGCCCTGCCTTTCTTTGCAACGTTGCAGGGTTGCCCCATAAGTGGCAATCTGATGGGATGAGCCTTTCGTCTTTGCGAAGGATAAGCGGCAACATCCCGTCTAGCAGTTCACCGTTGGCAGGAGGTAACGTGGGATCCTGGCTGGTCCAGGTCCGAAACTAGGGGGCCGTTACGGTTGACCCCTCGCTTTCTAGCACTTCCACGAGTAGGTCTGCAGGCTGTGCCGTTTCCACTCCGGTGGTGGGCAACGGTAGCCAACTGAGGGCATTACCGCCATTCTCAGTGCTTGGCCCATGGCGGATCATGTTACAGTGCACAGACAGTGTTAGACATTTTCGAAACAACGCATCGATAATGGTGCCTCTGCTCTCCCTAAACTGTGGGATGGGCAGCTTGTCTGACACGAGCAAATATTGGGACCACCTTTGGTATGTCTCTTTTGTCCCGTGAACCCAAGCTGCTGCTTTGATTGACTTATTGGATACATATATGACCGGTTGGTGTTTGCCTGCTACTTTGGCTTGTTGAAAGGTACCCCCAACCCCATATGATAGTACATCATTGGCCGCGAAGGGACGTCACATGGGTTACATAGCGCAAACAACTTATTGGAACGTAGTGGGTTCCTGGCTTCTCAACGGCTGTCCCTTTACATTTGCCCAAACCCAGTCGTCTTCCTTGTTGGGCAACACATTCCTCTGTTCCATTGTGGCGACATCCCGTGGTCTGGGTGCACTCTCATCCCGTGGTCAAGATGCACTCTCGTCCGTGTCCGTGATGCCGACTGCTGCAATCTTCTCCCCAGGGATATAGCCTCTGCCATCGGGAAGACGCATTCGGATCGTTTCGGCCGGAGTCCCACTCTGCATGGTCGACCTGGAGCCTCTTCCATCGTTGCGGAGGTCATTGTCTTTGGGTGGTGGGTACCGCGCCTGTACCGCTGCTCGGTTGATCTTCACCTCCTTGTGGTCGTGATGAGCAGCCTGTGCCTCGGAGATCTGCAAATGGATCTGCACTTCGATGCCTGGTCCAGCTGAAGCTGGGGGTTTGCAAAGCCTTTGAGCAGGGGAGGCGTCGTTCGCTGGAGAAGGTACACAGAGGTCTTCCCAGTTCCATCAAATCTTCTCCATCCACCTTCTACCAAGCAGCGTTGGCCCATCACCTGAAACAATCCACAGTGGTAAATCGTGCACCGCTCCCTCATGGGATACTTTTACGTCCGGACTACCAGTAACTGGTATCAGTTCCTTGGTGTAGGTGCGCAGCTTTGCCTGAATCGGGATCAGCTTGGGTCGCTGTGCTGTGTCGCCCCATAGCCTCGCAAATGCTTTCTGGCTCATAACTAATTGACTCGCCGCCGTGTCTAGTTCCATGGAGACTGGGGTGCCTTTGAATTCAACTTTTAACATTATCGGACGGCTTTTGGTGGTGAAGGTGTGTATCCCATATACTACTTCTTCATCCGCAGGTTGAGTTGCCCCTCCTGCTTGTTCAGCGTGATCCTCGCTGGATCGGTCGTCCTCTCCTGACTCTGCCACATGGTGAGTCAGAGATCGTTTGCACATTCGCTGGAGGTGCCCCATTGTTCCACAGCCCTTGCACACATAGGGCTTGAATCGACATTGATGAGCTAGATGACTGCCCCTGCAGCGGCAACATGGTGCTAATGGATACGCATTCACACCCCACGGCGGACTCTGAGTCACTCTAGGCCTAGGTCTGGCCTCTGCGGTCGTGTGGGCCCTGCCCTATACAGCTCTGCCTGCTGAAAACATTATTTTATGCACACTTTGCCGGTGAGCTTCGATTCTGTGAAGATATCTGTTTCGTGTTATTGCTCGTGGATATGACAGCTTGGGCTATCGTGATGGCCTTGCTCAGATCGAGGGATTCATCAGACAGCAGTTTGCGAAGAATGATCTTGTTGTCGATTTCAAGCAACATTTCCCCCGAGGATCCTGCAAAGTCACACTGTCCCGCAAGGCGTCTTAGGTCGGCGACAAAACTTGCCACGTTCTGGCCTTCGGAGCGATAGTGCGTGTACAAGCGATACCTGGCCATCAAGATGCTCTCCTTCGGCTTGAGGTGTTCCCGAACCAACGTACACAGGTCTGGGTAAGACTTGTCCATTGGTTTGACTGGTGCCAGCAGATTTTTGAGGAGGCCATATATCGAAGACCCACATACGGTGAGGAGAATCGCCCTGCGCTTGATCACCGTCTCAGCTTTGTCCAGTTCGTTGGCCACGAAGTACTGGTCGAGGCGCTCAACGAAGGCTTCCCAATCATCACCCTCACCAAATCTCTCAAGGATACCAACGGCAGCCATTACCGCGTGAAAGTTCGTGATCTGTGAAAGGTCGCCAATTTGTAGTGATCAGAATAAATCCATAGGATTGTATTGCAAGCTCTAACTGTTGTGACCTTGGTCTCTTTATTCAGACTCCTGAGTGCTGAAGCAGCACGGTGTATCACCTTTTATACCTGCTTGCCCCAGGGTGCACAGGTGACCCTTAGGTCTCCCACAGATGTGCCCCCGAGTGGCAAGTGTCATGTATGTAACCATCATGCAATGGTAATTTTCATGTAACTGTAACCTTCATGCAACTCCTGTACACTGTACTTATACCCTAGAAATGCACATCCTGACCACAGGGGTTGAACTTGTGGGAGACACTCCTCACCTGGGTTTCCAGGTATAAAAGGGGAGGTCCCACCCAGGGTCAGCACTCCTTGGTCCTGGGAATAAAGGTTAAGGTCACGTAGTGACTGTGTCTGCAGTACATGCCTCGTGTGAGTTTGTAGTACGGTGCAGGGACACCACAGCAAGTCTTACATATTGGTGAGGTTTACATAACACCCCCAGTCTCTCTCTGCCCCCACTCTCTCTCTCTCTCTCTCTCTCTCTCTCTCCCCCCCTCCCCAGTCTATCACTCCCCTGTCTCTCTCTCGCTTTCTCTCTCTCTCCCCAGTCTCTCTCTCTCTCTCTCTCTCTCTCTCCCCAGTCTCTCTCTGTGCCCCAGTCTCAGTCTCTTTCTCTCTCTCTGCCCCTCTATCTCTCTCTCTCTGCTCTCTCTCTCTCGTTCAGTCTCGCTCTCTCTCTCTCCCCTCAGTCTCTCACTCTCCCCCCAATCTCTCTCTCTCCCGCCCAGCCTCTCACTTTCTCTCTGCCCCTCTCTCTCTGCTCTCTCTCTCTCGCTCTCTCTCGCTCTCTCTCTCTCTCGCGCTCTCTCTCTCTCTCGCTCTCTCTCCCCTCAGTCTCTCATTCTCTTCCCCCAATCTCTCTCACTCCGCCCCCCCCCCCCCAGTCTCTCTCTGCCTCCAATTTTTTCCTCTCCCTCAGAAGGCCGTGAAAATGTTTGTGTAGATAATCAAAGCAAAAGTCCTGGCAACAGCTCCAACGGCAATGAGCTCCACGCAGCTCGTGGTTCAGCCCCACTTCCGGCATCCTCGTATGTCGCACAGCACATGTGTGACTGGATCGAGCGTGCATGTGCAAAAAGGGGCGGAGTTCAAGACGTGCATGCGCAGAAGGACACAAAAAATCTATTGCAAGTAATCACTCTGCAATAAATGCTGGCCTTGCTCCCGACGCCCATATCCTGAAACGGAATTTAAAAGAAGATGGTAAATGTTATGTGATTAAACATTGGCTTGCACAATCAAATAGCCCAAACTTTAGCAAATAAAAGTCAAAAGAAAGAGAATATTTCCACTTGAAGAATTTTCTAAGTATGGGGATTAATAATGGCCCTGAATCTGCTGTTGGAAGCTTCCCGTGGGGAAATGCAAATAAAATGTCCGTGTACCAGGTGTCCATGGTGATCCAGGAGGTCCGGAGATTTGCGGTCCTGGGTCTCTCCGGGTACCTGCGAGTAGCGGTCAACATATCTTGGGCGCAGGCGGTTCGCAAGCACCCCTGAGATCTCGTGGGCCAGCCCAGTGAATGAAAGAAGGGTATCCCCATTCATGCTTATGGGGATTCCCTATGTACGGAATCCCCAAAAGCATGAATGTGAATACTCCCCCAAAAATTATTTTTCTGTTTTTTTTAAACTCTTATTCTGTTAAAAGTAGACCTTACGCCTGCTTTTATCAGTCGTAGCCCAACTCGCCACCCGCGAATGCCAATTTCTCAAGGATGCGTTGGAAAATTCTTGACAGATCGCAAGTTCTGGGTTTTTGTGCATGCGCTTCGCACGCAAAAGCCCGGAACTTGCGCGACCCCCATGCGCCCATAGGTGCCTCAAATTACGGGCCAATGTAATTTTTATTTAAGCTTTTGATGACACTATGGCAAATAAATAGAATATAATCAACTCTTGACGTACTGTGAACTTATATGGTCTTATTACAGCACTGCTCTAATTAACATCTTAATGGATATATATATTCATGCTTAAGTTAATAAGTCACTTGTTTTTAAAAACATTTTTAATTATGCTTCCCTATCGTTCAACAACAGGATTGGAGCTTAAAATATAATGCCATGAAGCTAGTTAAAATAGCTAAATATAAAACTGGAAATTTTAAAACGTGAATATGATATGTGTGAACAAGATCTTACTAATAAACACCAAGTGTTGAACTGAAGTAGGGAGCACATCTGCTGTTGGTAAAGTTACAAAGTTTAGATAAGTAACAGGTCACAAAGCCAGAAATTATATTTTCAAAGTGTGAAATTCTGGAGGCTGAGGCCAATTTAACAGGAATGCAGTCTCTGTCCCTACATGTGGATATATCATTGTCAATGATATTCATAATATAGCCCAAGGGCTACTTGCAGCCATTCTCTTCATCCTCTCTGTCCTCGGCAGGCTTGCCCTTCCACATGCCTCAAGGCTTCAGGTAGTGCAAACTTAGTCCTAATTTTCTTAACAGTAATTTCCTGATCTGAATTAAATAAATGTGAATGCTAGTGTCTGCAATTTCTGTGAACAAAATAACTTAAAACTCAGAGTGGATTCACGCCAGTGGTGTAATTAAAAGCAAAATGCTGCAAATGCTGGAAATATGAAACCAAAACAGAAAATGCTATGCCCAGCATCTTTCAAGATAGCTAAAGTTGACCTTTCAGGTATTGAACCCTTTCTCAGAACTGGAAGATATTACAGATGAATAGCATTTAAAAAGGAACAGAACATAGGGAAAAGAGAAAAATGACCAAAAAAAACCATGGCCACTCTTTTTCTGCTGAGCCATCACTTGTTAGCCAAGTCCCTGCTAGCCCACACTGCGATATGTGTGCGCACTAGGTCCATGCAGCAGAGCAGGTCTCCAGTCGTCCTGGTTCAACCCTTGCCACTGGATAAAGGCCTTTGTCGAGCCCGTGTGGTGGCAGATGTGCAAGGTCACCACATGTTTAAAAATCCACGCAAAGGTATCTTCCACCCCCTCAATTGGAGTTCAGAACTAGAACATCAGGTCCTTCATTGAAACATCTGTGAACTCTTGTGGAAGCAAGTCATCCTCGTTCGAGGGACCGCCTATGATGATGATGATGAGCTCTGGTCGACTGTACTGATAGAGATTGACTTTGAGCGCCAGATAGAGTGTTGTATTTAAGTGTTTCAGATGATGTGAACTGTTTCAGAAGTTTGTATCTGTTAGTTGAATTTGAGATTAGTTTGGAGTTTGAGTATTTGGAGTTTGTCTTTTTTCTGTGAAGGGAGTTGGTGCCACTTTTTGATATTTACAAAAGTGGTATTAATGGTAAAAATGGTATTAATATGAGCGTGATGATACCATCAGAAAGTTTTAAGATTTGTCGCATGGTCGTTTATCCAGTTTTAAATCCATTTAAATTCAAATGCACAATGAATGCATTTAATAAACAGTTGTTATTTTGTGATTGTACATGTTTAAAACTGTAACCCAACCATGTAATAATCAGGTTGGGACTATAGCAAACTATGGTTTCCCTAATCGATTAAAAAAAATCAATCAACATATTTAAAGCAAAATGTATGGGTGATTTGGAGCTACATGCTGCGACTGACTCTTCGTCGGGTTTAACAGATGCATTACTGAGAAAAAATCCATCTGTCTTCCCAAGGTTGGCGTTTCAATTTTGGATTCTGTGTCTTTAGTCATCAGGGCCATTGTTTGCACCAAATCCCTGCTGCCTCTTGTCGACTGTACTGGCAGGGATTGACACTGAAAAAGTTGAACACAAGATAGAGAGGTACTCTCAAACTGCAGAGTAAACATGTTAGCAGACTTCCTCTTACTACAATGCTGCAGTGTTACTGATGCAACAATAAGCAATCAAATGTCAGATTAGCTCGGTGCCTCTGAGTCAGGAGGCTATGGGTTCAAGTCCCATGAATCTAGGCTGACATTTCAATGCAATACTGAGGTAGTACTGCATTGTTAGAGCTGTTGTCCAAGCAGTTGAATTATGGCCAAAGTGGGGAATCTGAGTGCAGCGTATGCACCGAATGAGGCTGGAAGCAGGTCCATGGAAAAATGAGCTGCTGACATCAATTGTATGTCACGCCCAGAGGCACCGCACCAGAGGGTTGTTGATGCTCAGTCATTGGGATATTCAAGGCTGAGATTGATAGATTTTTAGGCAGTAAGGGAATCAAGGGAAAAGGGGATCGATCGTGAAAGTGGAGTTGAGGTCGAAGTTCAGCCATGAATGGCAGAGAAGGCTCCTATTTCTTATGTACTTATGATTTGACGACGGTAATGCCATTGAATGTCATAGGGAGGTGATTGGACTCTCTCTTGTTGGAGATGGTCATTGCTCAGCACGTGTGACACAATTGTTACTTGCCACTTATCAGCCCAAACCTGAATGTTGTCCAGGTCTTGCTGCATGCGGGCACGGACTGCTTCATTATCTGAGGAGTTGTGAATGGAACTGAACATTGTACAATCGTCAGCAAACATCCCCACTTCTGACCTTATGATGGAGAGAAGTTCATTGATAAAGCAGCTGAAGAGGATTGGGCATAAGAAACTGCCCTGAGGATCTCCTGCAGGGATGTCCTGGGGCTGAGATGATTGGTCTCCAACAACCACAACCATCTTCCTTCATGTTTGGTATGCCTCCAGCCAGTGGAGAGTATTCCCCCTAATTCCCATTGACTTCAGTTTTACTAGGGCTCCTTGATGCCACTCGTGGTCAAACGTTGACTTGATGTCAAGGGCAGTCACTCCCACCTCACTTCTTGAATTCAGCTCTTTTGTCCATGATTGGACCAAGGGCTGTATTGAGGTCTGGAGCCGAGTAGTCCTAGTGGAACCAAAACTGAGCATCGGTGAGCAGGTTATTGGTGAGTAAGTGCCGCTTGATAGCACTATCGATGACAGCTTTCATTACATTACTGGTGATTGAGAGTAGACTGATGAGACAGTAATTGACCGGATTCGATTTGTGCTGCTTTTTGTGAACAGGACATACGTGGGCAATTTTCCACTTTGTCGGGTAGATACCAGTGTTGTAGTTGTACTGGAACGGCTTGGCTAGAGGCGCAGCTAGTTCTGGAGCACAAGTCTTCAGCATTACAGCCAGGATGTTGTTGGGGCCCATAGCCTTTGCTGTATTCAGTGCGATCAGCCATTTCTTGATATCGTGTGCAGTGAATTGAATTGGCTAAAGACTGGCTTCTGTGATAGTGGGGACCTCAGGAGGAGGTCGAGATAAATCATCCACTCGGCACTTCTGACTGAAGATGGTTGCAAACACTTCAGCCTTGTCTTTTGCACTCGTGCTGAGCTCTGCCATCATTGAGTGTTGTGTCTCTGTGAAGCATGCACTCCCATGTTCCGCCACCAGGGACTGCATCCCCTGAAGTCCCAAGGGATCCCAGCATCCCTTGGGAGCACTGTATATAAGCCGGCCCCTAAGGCCTGTTCCTCACTCTGGAGTGTCTTAATAAAGACTGAGATCACTGTTACTTCAACCTCCCTGTGTGCAGTCGCATCTGTGTTAGGAACACAATAACTGGCGATGAGTATATGAATCCAACGCAAAGATGCAGCAAACTGTGGGCATCCTGGAGAAGTTCTCGGAGGGTGAGGACTGGGAAGCCTATATCGAACGGCTAGACCAGTACTTTGTAGCCAACGAGCTGGACGGAGAAGGAAGCGCTGCAAAAAGGAGAGCGGTCCTCCTCACGGTCTGCGGGGTACCGACCTACAGCCTCATGAAGAATCTTCTGGCTCCGGTGAAACCCACAGATAAGTCGTATGAGGAGCTGTGCACACTGGTTTGGAAGCATCTTAACCCAAGGGAGAGCGTGCTGATGGCGAGGTATCGGTTCTACACGTGCCAGCGATCTGAAGATCAGGAAGTGGCGAGCTACGTCGCCGAGCTAAGGCGACTTGCAGGACAATGTGAGTTTGATGGCTACCTGGAGCAAATGCTCAGAGACTTTTTTTGTACTGGGCATTGGCCACGAGACCATCCTACGAAAACCTTTGACTGTAGAGACACCGACCCTCAGTAAGGCCGTTGCGATAGCACAGGCGTTTATGTCCACCAGTGATAACACCAAACAAATCTCTCAGAACACAAGTGCTGGCAATGTTCATAAATTAACTGGAACTGTGTTTGCAAGCAGAAATGTACAGGGCAGAACCCACGAGTTTGCAACTGCCAGCAGGCCTTAGGTGACCCAGATGACTCAGAGTCCGCAACAAAGGATGAATGCAAGGCAATGCCCCCTAGTTCTAGACTCTCCAGCCAGGCGAAAAAGTCTCTCAGCATCTACCCTGTCAAGCACTCTAAGAATTTTATACGTTTCAATGAGATCACCTATCATTCTTCCAAAGTCCAGAGAGTATAGACCCATTCTGCTCGATCCCTCCTCATAGGACAACCCTCTCATCCCAGTAATCAATTTAGTGGACCTTTGTTATATCCCCTCTAAGGCAAGTATATCCTTCCCTAGGTAAAGAGACCAAAATTGTACACAGTACTCCAGAATTAACTAGTATTTAGGAATCCTCTTAACAAAGTAGTTGAGTACACATTGTGGTTTGCCAGACTAATGCAATTAATGTGTAGTTCTTTTCACATCTTTGAATTTATAATAGCACCAAATAATAACGTGCCAAAATGTCATTTCTTTGATTTCTGTAGCTTTAACTAAATTATAGCGTTCTTGCATCTTGCATGTCAAATACAAATCAACTTAAATTTGCTTTAGAAAAAAACTTTCATTATTTTGTGCTCACAGTGGATAGGTTGTTATAGTATGCATTTAACATTGTAAATGTATATTATAACCATCAAATTATATTATTTTGAAAAATAAATAGACATTTCTGAGTAGAAAGTGTTTCATGAGCAAACGCCCTCAATACTTGAGTGACAAAGCCTTAAGTGAGAAGGTTGTTACTAATTTTAATGTTTTCTGTTGCTCTCTGTTTTGTTTTCAAGCATTTTTGGGGGGAAATTAACATGATTCAAACCAAATAAAAGTGAGTTGGACAAAGCTTTCCTTTATGTTGATTTTATAAAGCTGTTTTTTGAAGATGTGAAGGGTATTTTGCATTTCCATTGCTAGAGTCTGGAGGAGCTGAAAGTGAATAAATGGGTCCACCTTGAATCGTGCTGCCTTGCGCCCACTACAAGTGCTTCTATTGCAATTGAAATGGATTTTAAGGAACTTACTGACGCCATTAAAATTCTCGCAACAACTGCATTATTTTTTTAAAAAAGAGAATAAATGGAACATTTATTACCTTCTCTATCTGAGTGATAAGAAATGACTAGTTCCCAGTCCTTGGTAAATTAAGCACAAAACCGGTTATTAGCTATGCAATAGTAATGTGTATTGACTCAATTTACTGTTCCCAATGAAGCATATTAACCAAACATGAAGTCTTCATAATTGATATGCTGTCACATTAGACCTTCAGTCATCCAGTCCTCAAAGTTTGACTTTACTGACTGACATTTTGGAACACGAGGAAATTGGGTTCAACTTGTCATAATCACAAGCTTCTACAATTGTTGCCATTTTATTACTAGTGTTTGCTGTTGTGAACTTTATTTTTTTGGACGCGTTTATTTGTACTGTAAAAATGGCCGCCCTTTGTCTCTGGTCCCCTTGGAGGATAAGCCACACCCTGAAGTTTCTCTGGAATGTGTAACTGAAACCGCCCAGCCCAAGTTCTCAACGACTGTGCAAATTGTAACTTGATCCACTTTGACTTCCAGAAGCCACAGAGGATAAATCTCCCCAGGAGCCACCAAGTGCCAGCCGAAGTCCCTTACCTCAGCGTAAGTGCATCGCTCCCCCCAGCCAAAGTCCTTTACCCCAACACAAGTACTGCCTCCTCCAGCCGAAGTGTCTTACCCCCGCATGTGCATGACCTTATCCCCCCGCCCCCACTATAGATGGGGCATTGTATACGGATTGTGAACAGGTTTATTGGGTATGAAGTGAATAGTGACAGTGTCGTGACTTCTGGATCCACTCCAACGATGTCCCTTGTAGGGGGTTGTAAGAACGTGATCTGTCTTCCCTGAGTTCTCTCTCTCCCCTCCGATCCCCCCCACCCGTGTCTCTCTCTTTCCCCCCCTGCCCACCCCCAGACTCTCTCCACCCCTCCCACCTCAGGCTCTCACCCGCCCTCCACCGATGCACTCTCTCTTCCCCCCCGCCACACACTCTCTCTCTCTCTCTCTCTCTCTCTCCTCCTCCCCCATGCTCTCTCTTTCTTCCCCCCCACGCTCTCTCTCTCCCTCCCCCCTTCCTCGTTCCTCCCTCCTCCCCCACGCTCTCTTCCCCCCCCCCCCGTCCCCCACGCTCTCTCTCCCCCCACACTCAGTCTCTCTCTTCACCCCTCTCCCCACAATCTCTTCCCTTCCCCACGCAAGCTCTCTTTCCTCTCCCCCCACCCCCCCACCCCCGCCCAGCTCTCTCTCTCTTCCTCCCTCCAACCCCAGGCTCTCCCACTCCCACCCCCCACACTCTCTTTCCAGCCCCCTCCCACACTCTCGGTCTCTTCTCCCCTGCCCCCCTCCCCCCACATACACTATCTCCCCCCCCCCTCCCCCACACACTCTCTCTTCCCCCTCCCCCCCACGCTCTCTCTTTCTTCCCCCCCCGGCTCTCTCTCTTCTTCCCCCTCCCCCCCAGATTCTCTCTTCCTCCTCCCCTCCCCACGCTCTCTCCTTCTTTCCCCCACGCTCTCTCTTTCTTTCCCCCACGCTCTCTCTTTCTTTTCCCCACCACCACCCCTCCCCCCCATCCAGGCTCGCTCTTTTCCTCCCCCCCCGACTCTTTCTTCCTCCCTCCCACACTCTTTCTCTCTGCCCCTCCCAAACTCTCTCCCTGCCCCCCCCACACTCTCTCCCCGCCCCCCCACACTCTCTCCCCGCCCCCCACACACTCTCTCCCCGCCCTCCCACACTCTCTTCCCGCCCCCCCACACTCTCTCCCCGCCCCCCCCCACACTCTCTTTCTCCCCCCCCGACACTCTTTCTCTCCCCCCCCCACACTCTTTCTCCCCCCCTACACTCTTTCCCCCCCCTCCACACACTTTCTCCCCTCCCACACTCTTTTTCCCCCTCCCCCCAACACTCTCTCTTTCCCCCACCCCCACGCTCTCGCTCTCTCTCTCTCCTTTCTCCGGCCCCCCCCACCCCCCAGTCTCTCTCTCTCTCTCTCTCTCTCCCTCCCCGCCCCCCCTCTCGACCGCTCGGCTCAGGGCCGCTCGGGTCGGGAGCTCAGTGGGAAACGTGGTCGGAATGATTCAGGTTCGGGGCTGCACCTCTGGTTCAGGCGATAGGCATTGGGGGCGGGAGGATCGGGGGCTGGGACTCCACAGCAAAAGCACAGTACAAATAGTCACTTCGTATTTTGTTTCACTGATAATCTGGGACATTTACTTTATCTGAAAGTAATTTGTTATTTCTGAATGTATATATTTAGACTTCAAAATTACAGCTATTTCAAAGTACACCGTTTCACTTGAAAACAATTTATATTCTAACTTGGTCTTTGCCATAATAGTGTACAAATGGAGTAACTGATCTATTATCACAAAAGACAACTTAAGCTGTGCATGTATTTTTGCAGAGAATGCTGCAATCTTTTGTTTTTGTGGCTTGGCTTTTAGCTAGTAATGGAAGTCTCACTTATTCCAAAAAAGAATGCCCATCAGGAAATGGATCAGAACATTACATACCGAGTAACAATCCCACATTACTATTAATTAAATAGTATAGTTTTTATTGTCCTTCGATTAATGCTTGCGTGAAGTTCTTGTGACTCTTCATCTTAGACAGGTTAACCACAGCCAGGCTAGATCTGAGCATTTCCCAAAGAGTAACGTGTTGAGACAGGGAGAAATCAGATTAATATTATTATCTGTAACTGCAAAGGTGCATCCCAAAGGTGCATCTTACATCTTTTATACAGAGTGTTATATATATAGACTTGTATTTACTCTGTACAGCCACCAGTGGGCTCATTCCCCGGAGTCCCAAGGGATCCCATAATCCCTTGGGAGCACAGGTATTTCAGAAGGCTTCACAGGTTGGTGAGGCACTCTGGAGACCTGCAATAAAAGCCTAAGGTCACACTTTACTTTGAGCTCAGTGTTCAGTCTGACTCTTTCTCCATACACTACATAGGGCCCAAGTTTCCACAAGATAAAAAACGGGCGCCCCTCCGAGCTGGGCGCCTATTTTTCGCGCCTAAAACGGCGCCTAAAAAAAACTTCGCGATTCTGGAGCGTTCTGCAGCTCCTTGTCTGCCGGCCGACACTCGCGCCGATTTTGGAAGTGGGAGGGGGCAGGTACTATTTAAATTAGTTTTTTTCTTGCCGGCTACGCTGCGTGTGCGCGTTGGAGCGTTCGCGCATGCGCAGTGTGAAGGAAACATTGGCATGCGGCCATTTTTGTAGTTCTTTGTAGCTGTTTAATTTTTTAACATTTTTTAATAAAAGCACATTGCCATCAGCACATCAGCACTTGCAGCCTTCTCACTGTCTCCTTCCCCCCTCCCCCGCGGGAAGAACGGGCGCCTCCTCCCCCCCCCCCCGCGGGAAAGAACGGGTGCCTCCTCCCCCCCACCGCCCCCCCGCGGGAAGAACGGGCGCCTCAGGCTGACTGCAGCATTCTCCGTGCCTGAAGCACTTTCATACAGGTAGGAAGATGGTTTATTTAATCTTTTCTTTGCTTATAAATGTTTATTCAGGTTGGATTTATTTGTATAATATTTGTAGAAGTATAAATAAGGATTTATTGTAGAATTTAATGAGTTCCCTTCCTCCCCCCTCCCCCCCCACCTCGTTCTGGACGCCTAATTTGTAACCTGCGCCTGATTTTTTAATGTGTAGAACAGGTTTTTTCAGTTCTACAAAAATCTTCACTTGTTCCATTCTAAGTTAGTTTGGAGTACGTTTTCACTGTGGAAACTTTGAAATCAGGCGTAAGTGGCCGGACACGCCCCCTTTTGAAGAAAAAAATTCTGTTCCAAAGTAGAACTGTTCTACCTGACTAGAACTGCAGAAAAAAAAATGTGGAGAATTGCGATTTCTAAGATAGTCCGTTCTCCACCAGTTGCTCCTAAAAATCAGGCGCAAATCATGTGGAAACTTGGGCCCATAGAGTTATCGGTAAGCCTGAACATTGTAAAAACCCTGTCATTATGTCCTAGCTTTATAGCTGACAAACGTTCTACTATATCGTGTATAGCAACCATCCACCCACATTTCCTTGCACAAAGTCAACTCAACACAAAAGAGACAGAAAAGTGGGTCTGAGTGCTTATGGGATAGCTTTCACCTGTGGATTGTGGTTCTTTTTAGATATAGAAGTGAAAGAATGTTTTGATGCACCCAATGCAAAAAAATAAGCAAGGAGCATGCTGTTTGGTATTCTAGGATAATGGTCAGGTCACAAAAGATTAAACTTGGGTCGTAAAGAGTGCGCTGCTCCACATCTGAACACAATGCGTCAGTCACTTCTTCAATGCTAACGGCACAAAAGGCACTTAAGCCAGTCATGTGACCTCAACAGCACTGACCGCTTGCCATCAGCTTGCAGTAGCTGTACGGAAACTTTGACAGAAAGTATATTTAATTATGTTTTTGTGACTGAAACAATATATAATTACATAAAACAACAGATACTCTAGAATATATTGAAGGCTGTGACTTCATCTCCGGTTTGAGACGATTTAAAAGTCATTTTGGGGACACTGGTTGACTGCACTGCCCAGTGTAGAACTGAGCCACACAGCCCAGGAAAGTCCCAGATTCAGTCATTGGTCTGCACCAAGTTAGCTGATCTCATCTGGGGTGGCAGTATGGTTGTTAATACTGGCTTCAGCATCCCAGGAAAGAAAATGTAACAGAATGCCTGCTCCTGAATCTCAATCCAGTGATTACTGCTGGAAGATGCGGGCTCGTGAACATTGGGCGAAGAGAGAATGAAGTTTGGGTATGATGCTTCCCTCTAAAGTCAAATGGCCTGCCAAGTGTCTAGGTTCACGTACAAATAATGGCCCCTTGGGTGAGGTACTGGACGGTAACTGGTGTGGATTAGAAATTGCACTGAAATAATAACATTCGAGCTGCTGTACATAGTTGTAATATGTTCTTTGCACTTTTTAATTTGCACTATGGGTAGTTAAAGGTTTTTAATCTTCATTTTCACTTATGATGTGTTTTTCTACAGACCTGTATCCCAATATAGTTCAGAGCCTTCAGGAGAAAAGTGGAAAGATGAGGGGTGGTGATTGGGTGTTGCAGGCGAGGAGAATACTTGAGCTACACTCTCGTGGTTTGAGTGCGTTTGAGGCCTGTCCATTGCAGCTTTCCACTCCCTCCCAGGTGTACATTATTCCACACACTGGTGACCGGAATTGGGCAACAGCTGTAAGTTAGGGTTAGGTGTAGACCACTGTGTCACCGTAGAAACCATTGAAAGTCAAAGGGACATTAGTGGGACATCTCCCAACTCCTCCTGGATTTGTTTTTAACTGTAGAGATGTCGACTTGTGGCCCTCACTTAGGTATAGGCGCATTCATGTCCACAGCAACATGAAGGACCTTCAAGGACTGGGCATTGTATTTCTTATCACCTCATTAATAGGCTATCTATTAGTAACTGGTAGGACCATTATATTCACACAACATCTATTTTTAAAATAAATCGTCACTTGTATTTTTTGGATTAGTTCTGATAGTTCTCTCCTGTACTATAATTATATCATAGGATCATACAGCACAGAAGGAGGCCATTCAATTCATCATGCCTGTGTCATAATTTAATAAAACATCATAATGGTTGATTGTAACAAGGAGCATTAGAGGTTGCTGTAGTAAGACAGGAAAGAATCTATAATGTTGTTTTAAGTGTACTATTAGAGACTTAATAACCTCATATAATAGTAAGTACCCATTATAAATGCATCCCAACAGGATTGTATCAAGAAACTGGACTTAATTGAAAAAATGTTGATGGAAGAAAATATTGTCACATCATAACATGGTGAAGTTTTTGTTATTACGAGTTATCAATTTATTTGTTATCTTGAACCCGAAGAAAACTGATGATTGCTACTATTACATGTAGCAGTAGTCGACTGAAATTATTTTCATTATTTTGCTGACAAAAGTGTGAATATCTTACACAAAGTTTTATGCAATTATAGTACTGTGCAAAACTGATATATAGTCACAATGTTTTATAGAAGTTAGTAAAATAACCACCATCACTTTCACCTAGTGTCATGATTCAATTTCCTGTGTGCATTGTTAAAAAAGTGCAAAATCTGCAGTATTATAAATGTCACATCAATGTATTTTGACATACAAAAAGCAAAGATGCAGAGAGTCAATAACCAGTCTGATATATAAACACTTATACTTTGTTATTCAATCCAAACAATTTGCAGGTATTAAAAGAAAGGAGCTAAAATGATGACTAATTGTCAGGCAGCCTTGTAATGATTTACGTTTTTTTACTGAAGTACCAGCAGGTGGAAAATACATGCAGAGAAACACGTTTAAGTGACTGTTTCGACCGCTGGGCATTATAAAACAACTGTTAGAATGCTGCATTGAAAAGAGACTGAGGGAGAGATGTAGGCTTGGTGAAGTAGCACTAGAATCACAATCGATCACCCACAGCCTTGAGACATTAACTAAACTGTAGACTGAACATGACTAATTTGCCTTCTGGTTTGTCTGACATGTAGTGGGCTAAGCTTTAGGTTGTACTCATACTACCACTAATAACCTGGCACCAGTGTCTGCTGCCTGCAATCTACAATCCTTGTTTTACTTCATGCTGACGTGAGACTGACCAGCAACTAGCTGCCACATTAAAAACACTCCATTCAAATTTCCAAAAGATCACAAGAGGTCCAGTGTACAACCTGGGACATTACCAATTCTGCTAGATGTTCAGTTTCAGCTGGTGAGCCTAACAATGTCCCTGTACGGACTTGGGAAGTTCTTCACCCCTGGCTATACTCAACTTGTGCCCAAGTTCTCTCAGCCTACTTAAGTGGGGTGTATCACTGCAAGAAGAGTGTGGGCATGTCGTTTCAGGCAAACAGAAATTCAACAGACATAAAAATACTGCAGATGCTGGAAATTTGAAATTAAAAACAGAAAATGTTCGCAATACTCAGCAGATCAGGCAGCATGTTTGGAGAGAGTAACAGAGTTAATATAAACTCCACTTGTGTAGTTTTCTCAGTCATTTGGTTGGATAGTGTCAGATTTGAGACATGTGGCGGACCAAAAACTAACGAAAAGCCCGAACAATTGCTTTACTTGTGGATGAGGGAGAGCCAAAGAAGGAAAAGAAAAACCTTCCATTTATATAGCATCTTTCATGTCCCAAAGCATTTCATAGCCAATTAAATACTTTTGATATTTAGTCACTGTTTTGATGAAGGGAAACACTGCAACCAATTTGCACACATTATGGTCCCACAAACAGCAGTGTATGCATGACCAGATTATCTATTCAGATAAATGTTTCCCAGGACACTGGGAGAACTCCCCTTCTCCTCTTCGAAAAATGCCTTGGGATTTTTTACGTCCACCTGAGAGGGAGGACGTGCCTTCAGTTTGATGGCCTGTCCAAAATTACTTGGAGGTGAGGTGAAGCGGGGTAGAGACAATTTTAAAGGAAACTACACCAAACTTCAAGAAAATGAACCAACTATATGGACATTCTCCGATATGTAGAACCTGAAATTGTGCAGGGTGAGTGTCCCAAGACTCGAGTACTTTATCCATATGGTGCTGGTCCATCTCCCTGCTAGCATTTTCAAAGCTAACATTCGGTTTTCCACCTTCTATTTTCACCCCTCATTTACTCTGCACCCCACACAACTTTTGGAAAGACTAAAAAATAATTTAAAATCCATTCAGAGCCTTCATAAAGGCTGAAATGATATTTTCCCCCAAAGGCAGCCACTTGCCTTTAAGTAGCTGTAACTCTTTCAGAGCTGCATGTTCATAAGATTATGCAGCTCTCAATGTAATTTGTGCATGTTCCAAGCAGAGGAGGATGCATATTTAAATTATATTCAACAGAAGGACTTATACAATCCAGTAAACCCATCTCTTCAGAGTGTCAACTCAACAGTTCACAGCCAATAATCCCAGGTCAGTTCTTATAGAATGGATTTATTTTTAAATTCAAATATTGAAGGTATTAAAATCTGCAGATGCTAAATGAAAATATTGGTGGGATATTAGCTGAGGAAATTGTATATTTTTAATTTGAATATAAATCTACCTCAGCGAAAACATACAACACACCTTTGGAAATGCGTGTAAAAAGCTATTCAGTGATAGCTTATTGTTTGAATAAAAACAGTTGGAGTTGTGTATGCAGATTATTTTAATGGCTGATTGTGAGAGATTCATTGGTGGGCTCATTTCTTATTTTTGCAATTCATTATCCAGCCCATAAAAGTGTTGTTTCAATCATAGTCCAGAAACCGTAAAAATGGCAACTGAGTTTTGTTTGTTAGCTTTGCTCAACAATACATTCATTTGATAGATTGGCACTGTAACAATTTCAGATGTCATTGTATTAACACAAGCAACATAACCATAGTGGAGCAGACTGAAGTGTTACTCAAGTCATGAAAGGTTGCACAGTACTAAAATAGTGAAGAGACCGAAAAGAAAGTGGACAAAAAGTTACTGGAGTTGAAACTTCCTTTACTTGGAAACTGCGAACATTTACAAGAAAAGTGTATGTTTCTGAAGCAGTTTCTTGGCAATGGCTGAAACAGCTGTAGTTTATTTCTGTTTTGCCTTGTTTCCCTTGAATGGCCGAACAAAATTGCTAAATCTCACCCTTAAAGCGACCAAGAGTGCAAGTTTCCACTCGTGACTTAGATTCCACTTTAGTTTTCCTGATGAGTGAGTGTTAGCTGTAGCGAATAAATGCTTTACTTTTGAACTTGGCCGATTGACAGATCTGATGAAACAAAAAGTCCAACATGCTAAGATAAACCTGAGTGTCCACGAGATTCAATATATACAACATTTTCTAATATAGATACACCACCCATAGAGGAACAGTCAGATTGTTAGCCAATCGTGCAGCACAAAAAAATGCATCACAATGATTCTTTTGTGTCTGTGGTAAAATCCAGTCCGACATTAGCTGTTAAAAGGAAGGTAAGACCACTTCAGTTGCACTGCATTTCCCAAGATTTATCATGATTTGTTCATGTTGCAATAAGAAGTCCTTTTAAAGTTACCAAAATGTGTCTGTTTCATGTTGCAAAGGTCAATATTTAGAATACATTATTTTAGATATTGTAATGAACAGTTATCTCTCATTTCTAAATAAATTGTGAAATTATGTTGCACGTCACGATTTTGTCAGTTGGTATGAAAGGAAATTAAAAATAATGTAAATGTAGAAAATGTGGAGAACATTGATTGTGGTTAAATTTCACAAACCACAGAGTGGTTTCCATCAGTAAATTTACTTCAGGCACAGTCAGCAGCGAAAACCATTGGCCTAGAAATCCCGGCCTCCCACGGGTCCATATGGAGTGTGTACGCAATGTGTATGGACCCGGGAAGGCATCGCAAAAGCCGGCTTTCAGCGCACAATGCGCATGTGCTGAAAACCGGCTTTTCCGATCTGTCAAGCTCCAGCTTGACACATCCTCCGCACCTCCACAGCCAGGCCATTCGCATGGGCAAGATTGCGGTATTTACCCATATCTTGCCCAGCGGATGTCCTGAAAACTCTTGCGCCTGATTAAAGCAGGCGCATAGCCTACTTTTACAGGCGTAAGAGTTTTAAAACGTACAAAAACATTGTAAAATAAAATTTAAAAAACACATTTTAGTTTTAAAAACCCTGCCCACGAAGGTAAGCTTATTTTAAACGATAATTAAAAAAACTTTTTGAACAATCGGAAAAATATATATTTTTTATAAGAACACAAATAACTTTAATTTAAATGAATCTTAAATATGTGGTGTATTGTATTTTTTATTTTTGTTTTGGTGTCTGGCGGGGGGGTGGGGGGTGTTTCTCAATCATCATAATGGGAACTCCTACTTATGGAGTTCTCATTATTATGAATGAGAAAATACTGTACCTTGATTGGCTGCCCAGAGCCATGTGACTGCAGCTCCAACTTATGGACGTCCTGATGTGCACGTGCTCCGATGCGCAGTGAGTGGAGGCCTCAGGACCGGGATCTCTCGTGGGCGCAGCAGGAACAGGTAGGTGCGCATCTTTTTGAACTTTTTCAGTCGATTGCCCGTGGGAAACATAGAAACATAGAAAATCGGTGCAGGAGTAGGCCATGCGGCCCTTTGAGCCTGCACCGCCATTCAATAAGATCATGGCTGATCATTCCCTCAGTACCCCTTTCCTGCTTTCTCTCCATACCCCTTGATCCCCTTAGCCATAAGGGCCATATCTAACTCCCTCTTGAATATATCCAATGAACTGGCATCAACAACTCTCTGCAGCAGGGAATTCCACAGGTTAACAACTCTCTGAGTGAAGAAGTTTCTCCTCATTTCAGTCCTAAATGGCCTATCCTTTATCCTCAGACTATGTCCCTGGTTCTGAACATTCTTCCCGCATCTCATTTGTCCAGTCCCATCAGAATCTTATACGTTTCTATGAGATCCCCTCTCATCCTTCTAAACTCCAGTGAATAAAGGCCCAGTTGATCCAGTCTCTCCTCATATGACAGTCCAGCCATCCCTGGAATTAGTCTGGTGAACCTTCGCTGCATTCCCTCAATAGCAAGAACGTCCATCCTCAGATTGGGAGACCAAAACTGAACACAATATTCCAGGTGAGGCCTCACCAAGGCACTATACAACTGCAGTAAGACCTCGCTGCTCCTATACGCAAATCCCCGAGCTATGAAGGCCAACATGCCATTTGCCTTCTTCACTGCCTGTTGTACTTGCATGCCAATCTTCAATGACTGATGAACCATGACACCCAGGTCTCGTTGTACCTCCCCTTTTCCTAATCTGTCGCCATTCAGATAATATTCTGCCTTCGTGTTTTTGCCCCCAAAATGGATAACCTCACATTTTTCCACATTATACTGCATCTGCCATGCATTTGCCCACTCACCGAACCTGTCCAAGTCATCCTGCAGCCTCTTAGCGTCCCCCTCACAGCTCACACTGCCACCCACTTTAGTGTCATCTGCAAACTTGGAGATATTACACTCAATTCCTTCATCCAAATAGTTAAATGTATATTGTAAATAGCTGGGGTCCCAGCACTGAGCCTTGCGGCACTCCACTAGTCACTGCCTGCCATTCTGAAAAGGACCCGTTTATCCCGACTCTCTGCTTCTTGTCTACCAACCAGTTCTCTAAGCACATCAGTACATTACCCCCAATACCATGCGCTTTGACTTTGCATATCAGTCTCTTGTGCAGGACCTTGTCAAAAGCCTTTTCAAAGTCCAAATACACCACATCCACTGGTTCTCCCTTGTCCACTCTGCTAGTTACATCCTCAAAAAATTCCAGAAGATTCGTCAAGCATGATTTCCCTTTCATAAATCCATGCTGACTTGGACCGATCCTGTCACTGCTTTCCAAATGCGCTGCTATTTCATCCTTAATGATTGATTCCAACATTTTCCCCACTACTGATGTCAGACTAACCGGTCTATAATTACCCGTTTTCTCTCTCCCTCCTTTTTAAAAAAAATGGTTTCACATTAGCTACCCTCCAGTCCATAGGACCCAAGTTTCCACATGATTTGCGCCTGATTTTTAGGAGCAACTGGTGGAGAACGGACTATCTTAGAAATCGCAATTCTCCACATTTTTTTTCTGCAGTTCTAGTCAGGTAGAACAGTTCTACTTTGGAACAGAATTTTTTCTTCAAAAGGGGGTGTGTCCGGCCACTGACGCCTGATTTGAAAGTTTCCACAGTGAAAACGTACTCCAAACTAAAGTAGAATGGAGCAAGTGAAGATTTTTGTAGAACTGAAAAAACCTGTGATACACATTAAAAAATCAGGCGCAGGTTACAAATTAGGCGTCCAGAACGAGGTGGGGGGGGAGGGGGGGGAAGGGAACTCATTAAATTCTACAATAAATCCTTATTTATACTTCTACAAATATTATACAAATAAATCCAACCTGAATAAACATTTATAAGCAAAGAAAAGATTAAATAAACCATCTTCCTACCTGTGTGAAAGTGCTTCAGGCACGGAGAATGCTGCAGGCGTTCGTTCCCGCGGGGGGGGGGGGGAGAAGGGAACAGCCGCTTCGTTCCCGCGGGGGAGGGGGGAAGGAGACAGTGAGAAGGCTGCAAGTGCTAATGTGCTTTTATTTTAAAAAATTTCAAAAATTAAACAGCTACAAAGAACTACAAAAATGGCCGAGTGCCAATGTTTTTTTCACACTGAGCATGCGCGAATGCTCCAACGCGCACGCGCAGCGTTGCCGGCAAGAAAAAAAACTAATTTAAATAGTACCCGCCCCCTCCCACTTACAAAATCGGCGCGAGTGTTGGCTCCGCCCCCCTGGGCGCCGCGCCAGGCAGACAAGGAGCTGCAGAACGCTCCAGAATTGCGAGCTTTTTTTTAGGCGCCGTTTTAGGCGCGAAAAACGGGTGCCCAACTTGGAAGGGCGCCCGTTTTTTATCCTGTGGAAACTTGGGCCCATAGGAACTGATCCAGAGTCGATAGACTGTTGGAAAATGATCACCAATGCATCCACTATTTCTAGGGCCACTTCCTTAACTACTCTGGAATGCAGACAATCAGGCCCCGGGGATTTATCATTCTTCAATCCCATCAATTTCCCCAACACAATTTCCCTCCTAATAAAGATATCCTTCAGTTCCTCTTTCTCACTAGACCCACTGTTGCCTTGTACATTCGGAAGGTTATTCGTGTCTTCCTTCGTGAAGACATAACCAAAGTATTTGTTCAATTGGTCTGCCATTTCTTTGTTCCCCATTATAAATTCACCTGAATCCGACTAAAAGGGACCCACATTTGTCTTCACTAATCTTTTTCTCTTCACATATTTATAGAAGCTTTTGCAGTCAGTTTTTATGTTCCCTGCAAGTTTCCTCTCGTACTCTATTTTCCACCTCTTAATTAAACCCTTAGTCCTCCTCTGTTGAATTCTAAATTTCTCCCAGTCCTCAGGTTTGTTGCTTTTTCTAGTCAATTTATATGCCTCTTCCTTGGTTTTAACACTATCCTTAATTTCCCTTATTAACCACGGTTGAGCCACCTTCCCCCTTTCAATTTTACTCCAGACAGGGATGTACAATTGCTGAAGTTCATCCATGTGATCTTTAAATGTTTGCATTGCTTATCCACCGTCAACCCTTTAAGTATCCTTTGCCAGTTGATTCTAGCCAATTCACGCCTCATACCGTCGAAGTTACCTTTCGTTAAGTTCAGGCCCCTAGTTTCCGAATTAACTGTGTCACTCTCCATCCTAATAAAGAATTCTACCATATTATGGTTTCTCTTCCCCAAGGGGCCTCGCACAACAAGATTGCTAATTAGTCCCTTCTCATGACACATCACCCAGTCTAGGATGGCCAACTGTCTAGTTGGTTCCTCGACATATTGGTCCAGAAAACCATCCTGAATACACTCCAGGAAATCCTCCTCCACCGCATTGCTACAAGTTTGGTTAGCTCAGTCAATATGTAGATTAAAGTTGCCCATGATAACGGCTGTACCTTTATTGCACACATCCCTTATTTCTTGTTTGATGCTGTCCCCAACCTCACTACTACTGTTTGGTGGTCTGTTCACAACTCCCACTAGCGTTTTCTGCCCTTTGGTATTCCGCAACTCCACCCATACCGATTCCACATTATCCAGGCTAATGTCCCTCCTTACTATTAACCAGCAACTCCACCCTGCCTCCTTTTCCTCTCTGCCTATCCTTCCTAAATGTTGAATACCCCTGGATGTTGAGTTCCCAGCCTTGGTCACCCTGGAGCCATGTCTCCTTGATGCCAATTACATCATATCCGTTAACTGCTGTCTGCGCAGTTAATTTGTCCACCTTATTCCGAATACTCCTCGCATTGAGGCACAGAGCCTTCAGGCTTGTCTTTTTAACACACTTTGCCCATTTAGAATTTTGCTGTAATGTGGCCCTTTTTGTTTTTAACCTTGGGTTTCTCTGCCCTGCACTTTTACTATTCTCCTTTCTATCTTTTGCTTCTGCCTCTATTTTATTTCCCTCTGTCTCCCTGCAAAGGTGCCCATCCCCCTGCCATGTTAGTTTAACCCCTCTCCAACAGCACTAGCAAACACTCCCCTTGGGACATTGGTTCCGTTCCTGCCCAGGTGCAGACCGTCCGGTTTGTACTGGCCCCACCTCCCCCAGAACCGGTTCCAATATCCCAGGAATTTGAATCCATCCCTTTTGCACCACTCCTCAAGCCACGTATTCATCTGAGCTATCCTGCGATTCCTACTCTGACTAGCACGTGGCACTGGTCGCAATTCTGAGATTACTACTTTTGAGATCCGACTTTTTAATTCAGCTCCTAGCTCCTTAAATTCGTCTCGTAGGACCTCATCCCGTTTTTTTACCTATATCATTGGTACCTATGTGCACCACGACAACTGGCTGTTCACCCTCCCGTTTCAGAATGTCCTGCACCGGCTGCAAGACATCCTTGGCCCTTGCACCAGGGAGGCAACATACCATCCTGGAGTCTCGGTTGCGGCCACAGAAACGCCTATCTGTTCCCCTTACAATCGAATCCCCTATCACTATAGCTCTGCCACTCTTTTTCCTGCCCTCCTGTGCAGCAGAGCCACCCACGGTGCCATGAACTTGGCTGCTGCTGCCCTCCCCTGATGAGTCATCTCCCTGAACAGTACCCAAAGCGCTATATCTGTATTTCAGGGGGATGACTGCAGGGGACCCCTGCACTACCTTCCTTCCACTGCTCTTCCTGTTGGTCACCCATTTATTATTTGGCTCTGTACCCTTTACCTGCGGTGAGACCAACTCGCTTAACGTGCTATTCACGTCATTCTCAGCATCGTGCATGCTCCAGAGTGAATCCACCCGCAGCTCCAGTGCCGCAATGCGGTCCGTCAAGACCTCGACTGGGATTTCCAAGCCATTATCTCTTCTGTTAATAATCAACAGAAGAAATAGCAATTAAGCCACTCTTTTGCTGTCCAAATGAAATTCCCAATAAATTAGCTTAAAGAAAAAGTGAGGTCACTTGTAGTAGGTAATGGCAAATATAATGGTTTTGTTTTAAAGAGGTGTTAAGCAGCACACTCTGAATGTAAAGGAGGTGTATTGTATGAGGCATTGAAAAAGTAGAAAGAAATCGAAAGGTGACGTTATAGCCAGGGGGGTAAGTGATTGGTTGGTGATTGGTGAATAGATTTTCTTCTTTTCTTTGTCAGTTTGTAACCTTTAGCATTGCTGTTGCCAAATTAAGTTAATCTAAGAGTTAAGACATGGCAGGAGAGCTCGGACATGTGTTCTGCTCCTCCTGTAATATGTGGGAAGTCAGTGACGCTTCCAGTGTTCCTGACGACTACGTTTGCAGGAAGTGTATACGCCTGCAGCTCCCTACGGACCGCATTGCGGCACTGGAGCTGCGGGTGGATTCACTCTGGAGCATCCACGATGCTGAGAATGACGTGAATAGCATGTTTAGTGAGTTGATCTTACCGCAGGTAAAGGATACACAGCTAGAGAGGAGATCGGTGACCAACATGAAGAGCAGTGCAAGGAAGGTAGTGCAGGGGTCCCCTGTGGTCATCCCCCTGCAAAATAGATACACCGCTTTGGGTACTATTGAGGGGGATGACTCATCAGGGGAGAGCAGCAGCAATGAAGTGCATGGAACCGTGTGTGGCTCTGCTGCACAGAAGGGCAGGAAAAAGAGTGGGAGAGCTATAGTGATAGGGGATTCGATTGTAAAGGGAATAGATGGGCATTTCTGTGGCCACAACTGAGGTATGGTATGTTGCCTCCCTGGTGCGAGGGTCAAGAATGTCTCGGAGCGGGTGCAGGACATTCTGAAAAGGGAGGGTGAACAGCCAGTTGTCGTGGTGCATATAGGTACCAACGATATAGGTAAAAAACAGGATGAGGTCCTATGAGACGAATTTAGGGAGCGAGGAGCTAAATTAAAAAGTAGGACCTCAAAAGTAGTAATCTCGGGATTGCTACCAGTGCCACGTGATAGTCAGAGTAGGAATCGCAGGATAGCGCAGATGAATATGTGGCTTGAGCAGTGGTGCAGCAGGGAGGGATTCAAATTCCTGGGGCATTGGAACCGGTTCTGGGGGAGGTGGGACCAGTACAAACCGGACGGTCTGCACCTGGGCAGGACCGGAACCAATGTCCTAGGGGGAGTGTTTGCTAGTGCTGTTGGGGAGGAGTTAAACTAATATGGCAGGGGGATGGGAACCAATGCAGGGAGACAGAGGGAAACAAAAAGGAGGCAAAAGCAAAAGACAGAAAGGAGATGAGGAAAAGTGGAGGGCAGAGAAACCCAAGGCAAAGAACAAAAAAGGCCACTGTACAGCAAAATTCTAAAAGGACAAAGGGTGTTAAAAAAACAAGCCTGAAGGCTTTGTGTCTTAATGCAAGGAGTATCCGCAATAAGGTGGATGAATTAACTGTGCAAATAGATGTTAACAAATATGATGTGATTGGGATTACGGAGACGTGGCTCCAGGATGATCAGGGCTGGGAACTCAACATCCAGGGGTATTCAACATTCAGGAAGGATAGAATAAAAGGAAAAGGAGTTGGGGTAGCATTGCTGGTTAAAGAGGAGATTAATGCAATAGTTAGGAAAGACATTAGCTTGGATGATGTGGAATCTATATGGGTAGAGCTGCAGAACACCAAAGGGCAAAAAACGTTAGTGGTAGTTGTGTACAGATCTCCAAACAGTAGTAGTGATGTTGGGGAGGGCATCAAACATGAAATTAGGGGTGCATGCAATAAAGGTGCAGCAGTTATAATGGGTGACTTTAATATGCACATAGATTGGGCTAGCCAAACTGGAAGCAATACGGTGGAGGAAGATTTCCTGGAGTGCATAAGGGATGGTTTTCTAGACCAATATGTCGAGGAACCAACTAGGGGGGAGGCCATCTTAGACTGGGTGTTGTGTAATGAGAGAGGATTAATTAGCAATCTCATTGTGCGAGGCCCCTTGGGGAAGAGTGATCATAATATGGTGGAATTCTGCATTAGGATGGAGAATGAAACAGTTAATTCAGAGACCATGGTCCAGAACTTAAAGAAGGGTAACTTTGAAGGTATGAGGCGTGAATTGGCTAGGATAGATTGGCGAATGATACTTAAGGGGTTGACTGTGGATGGGCAATGGCAGACATTTAGAGACCGCATGGATGAACTACAACAATTGTACATTCCTGTCTGGTGTAAAAATAAAAAAGGGAAGGTGGCTCAACCGTGGCTATGAAGGGAAATCAGGGATAGTATTAAAGCCAAGGAAGTGGCATACAAATTGGCCAGAAATAGCAGCGAACCCGGGGACTGGGAGAAATTTAGAACTCAGCAGAGGAGGACAAAGGGTTTGATTAGGGCAGGGGAAATGGAGTACGAGAAGAAGCTTGCAGGGAACATTAAGGCAGATTGCAAAAGTTTCTATAGATATGTAAAGAGAAAAAGGTTAGTAAAGACAAACGTAGGTTCCCTGCAGTCAGAATCAGGGGAAGTCATAACGGGGAACAAAGAAATGGCAGACCAATTGAACAAGTACTTTGGTTCGGTATTCACTAAGGAGGACACAAACAACCTTCCGGATATAAAAGGGGTCAGAGGGTCTAGTAAGGAGGAGGAACTGAGGGAAATCCTTATTAGTTGGGAAATTGTGTTGGGGAAATTGATGGGATTGAAGGCCGATAAATCCCCAGGGCCTGATGGACTGCATCCCAGAGAGTACTTAAGGAGGTGGCCTTGGAAATAGTGGATGCATTGACAGTCATTTTCCAACATTCCATTGACTCTGGCTCAGTTCCTATCGAGTGGAGGGGAGCCAATGTAACCCCACTTTTTAAAAAAGGAGGGAGAGAGAAACCAGGGAATTATAGACCGGTCAGCCTGACCTCAGTAGTGGGTAAAATGATGGAATCAATTATTAAGGATGTCATAGCAGCGCATTTGGAAAAAGGTGACATGATAGGTCCAAGTCAGCATGGATTTGTGAAAGGGAAATCATGCTTGACAAATCTTCTGGAATTTTTTGAGGATGTTTCCAGTAAAGTGGACAAGGGAGAACCAGTTGATATGGTATATTTGGACTTTCAGAAGGCTTTCGACAAGGTCCCACACAAGAGATTAATGTGCAAAGTTAAAGCACATGGGATTGGGGGTAGTGTGCTGACGTGGATTGAGAACTGGTTGTCAGACAGGAAGCAAAGAGTAGGAGTAAATGGGTACTTTTCAGAATGGCAGGCAGTGACTAGTGGGGTACCGCAAGGTTCTGTGCTGGGGCCCCCAGCTGTTTACATTGTACATTAATGATTTAGACGAGGGGATTAAATGTAGTATCTCCAAATTTGCGGATGACACTAAGTTGGGTGGCAGTGTGAGCTGCTAGGAGGATGCTATGAGGCTGCAGAGTGACTTGGATAGATTAGGTGAGTGGGCAAATGCATGGCAGATGAAGTATAATGTGGATAAATGTGAGGTTATCCACTTTGGTGGTAAAAACAGAGAGACAGACTATTATCTGAATGGTGACAGATTAGGAAAAGGGGAGGTGCAACGAGACCTGGGTGTCATGGTACATCAGTCATTGAAGGTTGGCATGCAGGTACAGCAGGCGGTTAAGAAAGCAAATGGCATGTTGGCCTTCATAGCGAGGGGATTTGAGTACAGGGGCAGGGAGGTGTTGCTACAGTTGTACAGGGCCTTGGTGAGGCCACACCTGGAGTATTGTGTACAGTTTTGGTCTCCTAACTTGAGGAAGGACATTCTTGCTATTGAGGGAGTGCAGCGAAGATTCACCAGACTGATTCCCGGGATGGTGGGACTGATCTATCAAGAAAGACTGGATCAACTGGGCTTGTATTCACTGGAGTTCAGAAGAATGAGAGGGGACCTCATAGAAACGTTTAAAATTCTGAATGGTTTAGACAGGTTAGATGCAGGAAGAATGTTCCCAATGTTGGGGAAGTCCAGAACCAGGGGTCACAATAAGGATAAGGGATAAGCCATTTAGGACCGAGATGAGGAGAAACTTCTTCATACAGAGAGTGGTGAACCTGTGGAAATCTCTACCACAGAAAGTAGTTGAGGCCAATTCACTAAATATATTCAAAAGGGAGTTAGATGAAGTCCTTGCTACTAGGGGGATCAAGGGGTATGGCGAGAAAGCAGGAAGGGGGTACTGAAGTTGCATGTTCAACCATGAACTCATTGAATGGCGGTGCAGGCTAGAATGGCTGAATGGCCTACTCCTGCACCTATTTTCTATATTTCTATGTTTCTAAAAAACAAAAAGGGCCGCATTACAGCAAAATTCTCAAGGGGCAAAGTATATTAAAAAGACAAGCCTGAAGGCTCTGTGCCTCAGTGCGAGGAGTATTCAGAATAAGATGGATGAACTAACTGTGCAGATAGCAGTTAATGGATATGATGTAATTGGCATCACGGAGACATGGCTCCAGGTTGACCAAGGCTGGGAACTCAACATCCAAGGGTATTCAACATTTAGGAAGGATAGGTCGAGAGGAAAAGGAGGCAGGGTGGCGTTGCTGGTTAAAGAGGAAATTAATGCAATCGTAAGGAGGGACATTAGCCTGGACGATGTGGAATCGGTATGGGTGGAGCTGCGGAATACCAAGGGGCAGAAAACGCTAGTGGGAGTTGTGTACAGACCACCAAACAGTAGTAGTGAGGTTGGGGACAGCATCAAACAAGAAATAAGGGATGTGTGCAATAAAGGCACAGCAGTTATCACGGGTGGCTTTAATCTACATATTGATTGGGCTAACCAAACTGGTAGCAACGTGGTGTAGGAGGATTTCCTGGAGTATATTTGGGATGGTTTTCGAGACCAATATGTCGAGGGACTAACTAGAGAGCTGGCCATCCTTGACTGGGTGATGTGTAATGGGAAGGGACGAATTAGCAATCTTATTGTACGAGGCCCCTTTGGGAAGAGTGACCCTAATATGGTAGAATTCTTTATTAAGATGGAGAGTGACAAAGTTAATTAGGAAACTAGGGTCCTGAACTTAAGGAAAGGTAACTTCGACGGTGTGAGGCGTGAATTGGCTAGAATAAACTGGTGAGTGATACTTAAAAGGTTGACGATGGATGAGCAATGGCAAACATTTAAAGATCACATGGTTGAACTTCAGCAATTGTACATCCCTGTCTGGAGTAATAATAAAACGGGGAAGGTGGCTCAACTGTGGCTAACAAGGGGAAATTAAGGATAGTTTTAATACCAAGGAAGAGGCATATAAATTGGCTAGAAAAAGCAGCAACCCTCATGACTGGGAGAAATTTAAAATTCAACAAAGGACTAAGGGTTTAATTAAGAGGTGGAAAATAGAGTACGAGAGGAAACTTGCAGGGAACATAAAAACTGACTGCAAAAGCTTCTATAAATATGTGAAGAGAAAAAGATTAGTGAAGACAAATGTAGGTCCCTTGTCGTCAGATTCAGGTGAATTTATAATGGGGAACAAAGAAATGGCAGACCAAAGAACAAACAAATACTTTGGTTCTGTCTTCACGAAGGAAGACATAAATAACCTTCCGGATGTACCAGGGGACAGTGCGTCTAGTGAGAAGGAAGAACTGAAGGATATCCTTATTAAGCGGGAAATTGCGTTCGGGCAATTGATGGGATTGAAGGCCGATAAATCCCCGGGGCCTGATAGTCTGCATCCCAGAGTACTTAAGGAAGTGGCCCCAGAAATAGTGGGTGCATTGGTGATCATTTTCCAACAGTCTATCACTCTGCATCAGTTCCTATAGACTGGAGGGGAGCTAATGGATCACCACTTTTTAAAAAAGGAGGGAGAGAGAAAACGGATAATTATAGACCGGTTAGCCTGACATCAGTAGTGGGGAAAATGTTGGAATCAATCAAGAAGGATGAAATAGCAGTGCATTTGGAAAGCAGTGACAGAATCGGTCCAAGTCAGCATGGATTTATGAAAGGGAAATCATGCTTGACGAATCTTCTGGAATTGTTTGAAGATGTAACTAGCAGAATGGACAAGGGAGAACCAGTGGATGTGGTGTATTTGGACCTTCAAAAGGCATTTGACAAGGTCCCGCACAAGAGATTGGTGTGCGAAATCAAAGCACATGGTATTGGGGGTAATGTACTGACGTGGATAGAGAACTGGTTGGCAGACAGGAAGCAGAGAGTTGGGATAAACGGGTCCTTTTCAGAATGTCAGGCAGTGACTAGTGGAGTGCCGCAGAGCTCAGTGCTGGGACCTCAGCTCTTTACAATATACATTAACGATTTAGATGAAGGAATTGAGTGTAATATCTCCAAGTTTGCAGATGACACTAAACTGGGTGGCAGTGTGAGCTGTGAGGAGGACGCTAAGAGGCTGCAGGGTGACTTGGACAGGTTCGGTGAATGGGCAAATGCATGGCAGATGCAGTATAATGTGGATAAATGTGAGGTTATCCATTTTGGGGCAAAAACAGGAAGGCAGAATATTATCTGAATGGCGGCAGATTAGGAAAAGGGGAGTTGCAACGAGTCCTGGGTGTCATGGTTCATCAGTCATTGAAAGTTGGCATGCAGATACAGCAGGCGGTGAAGGCGGCAAATGGTATGTTGGCCTTCATAGCTAGGGGATTTGAGTATAGGAGCAGGGAGGTATTACTGCAGTTGTACAGGGCCTTAGTGAAACCTCACCTAGAATATTGTGTTCAGTTTTGGTCTCCCAATCTGAGGAAGGACGTTCTTGCTATTGAGGGAGTGCAGTGAAGGTTCACCAGACTGATTCCAGGGATGGCTGGATTGTCATATGAGGAGAGACTGGATCAACTGGGCCTTTATTCACTGGAGTTTAAAAGGATGAGAGGGGATCTCATAGAAATGTATAAGATTCTGACGGGACTGGACAGGTTGGATGCAGGAAGAATGTTCCCGATGTTGGGGAAGTCCAGAACCAGGGGACATAATCTTCGGACAAGGGGTAGGCCATTTAAACCGAGATGAAGAGAAACTTCTTCACTCAGAAAGTTGTTAACCTGTGGAATTCCCTGCTGCAGAGCGTTGTTGATGTCAGTTCATTGGATATATTCAAGAGGGAGTTAGATATGGCCCTTACAGCTAAAGAGATCAAGGGGTATGGAGAGAAAGCAGGAAATGGGTACTGAGGGAATTATCTTATTGAATGGCGGTGCAGGCTCGAAGGGCTGAATGGCCTACTCCTGCACCTATTTCCTATGTTTCTATGTGCCCAATGGCATTCAGGAACTGATTTTTCGCAGATTCTGAGAGCGATTGTTTTAAGGAGCACAACACGTGGGACGACTCCTTAGATGGTGAAGTGGCTTTCTGTTCCATCAGAGAAAATGCTCTTTTCGCAATTCACTGCTCATAGGTTTGACAGTTGTTTGTGAACTGTGGGTTTTGTATATTAATAACAAGGAGATATCTCCTGTTGCAGGATGCACGTTGTTAGTATCAAGGTGGCATTTTGTATACATGCAATGGCATCCAGGAACTGACTTTTCTGGGATTCTGAGAGTGGTTGTTTGAAACAGCACAACATTGTGGGTCTCCTCTTATTGAGGCCACCAATAGCTTATCACTAAAGGAAACGACAGAGAATGATGCTCAGGGGTTGTGGGTCTTTACTTGACTCCTGCTCACTTTGAACCCCAGTGTCGACTTTCAGTGAAATGCGAGACAGCTTTCAGACTAACATATGCGGCTGAATTGATGCACCATCTATCTAGCCATATTCATTTACCTCTTTAGAGCATAAAGTCCATTTTAGAAGCAAATGCAACCATTCTTTTTTTCTTCATTTATTTTAAAAAATGGTTGAAATTTGCAGCAGAATCACAAACAGCTTGGAGTTTGGAGAGAGTGGTTAAAAATAAGTGAACTACCATGCCAGAATTGCAAGCGTGAGTTTCTAGTGGTAATTTCTCATTTTAGGAATAGAAATAAATCATCAAAAAGGGAATTTCTTTGGAACAGTGGAAAGTAATGCTGAGTTTTACCCCAAAATCCAGTTTTTTAAAGTTAGGAGATCTTTGTTTCTTTGAGCAACACTGGCTTTGGTATTTGTGGAAGAATCTTAAAACAATTGTACATGATCTGCCCAACAGTGATTGTGTATGAAAGGAAAGAAGGAAACAAGGTTAAATTTCATAATACAAATAATGTATTATCATTCAGGTATACACATTGAAAAGCATATTGGCAGATTTTTTTGATTATAAATGATTTGGCTGTTCTTCTGAATTTTTGATGTTTGTTTGCCAACAATGACATCGAACAAAAACTGCTGGAAATTAATTATGTCTTTTCTCTCTGCACTTTGCATTATTCATTCTTAGTTCTATTTAATATTAAGCATGTATCATGCATTTTAATGGAACGATGTTAGGCTGATATTGTGAACTGATTTGAATGCATTTATGATAACTGCATACTACTTTTAATGAAACAAAATGAACTTGGCTCTTTGTTGTCACCATTATTCTCATAATTGGAGATTTGTTATATTTTCGCATAAAATGACCACGTATACCTTACTTTGATCTCATTTTTTAAAATCCCAATATATTTGTTTAACCCACATAACTTAACATTACAAACTACTGGCATGCTGAATAACAAGCAAATTTGCATTTGTCGAAAGAAGCTGCTTGTTGGGAGAAATTTAGAATTCAGCAGAGGAGGACAAAGGGTTTAATTAGGAGGGGGAAAATCAAGTATAAGCTTGCAGGGAACATAAAAACTGACTGCAAAAGCTTCTTTCGATATGTGAAGAGAAAAAGATTAGTGAAGACTAATGTAGGTCCCTTGCAGTCAGATTCAGGTGAATTCATAATGGGGAACAAGGAAATGGCAGACCAATTGAACAAATACTTTGGTTCTGTCTTCACTAAGGAAGACACGAATAAACTCCCGAAAATACTAGGGGACCAAGTGTCTAGTGAGAAGGAGGAACGGAGGGAAATCCTTTTTAGTCAGGA
The DNA here is from genome assembly GCF_044704955.1 of Pristiophorus japonicus. NCBI lineage: Eukaryota > Metazoa > Chordata > Chondrichthyes > Pristiophoridae > Pristiophorus > Pristiophorus japonicus. Next base: position 26,436,865 of record NC_091988.1, read on the forward strand.
AATGGTGTTAGGGAAATTGATGGGATTAAAGGCCAATAAATCCCCAGGGCCCGATAGTCTGCATCCCAGAGTACTTAAGGAAGTGGCCCTAGAAATAGATGCATTGGCAGTCATTTTCCAACAGTCCATGGACTCTGGATCAGCTCCTATAGATTGGAGGGTAGCTAATGTAACCCCACTTTTTCAAAAAGGAGGGAGAGAGAAAACGGAATTATCGACCGGTTAGCCTGACATCGGTGGTGGGAAAAATGCTGGAATCAATTATTAAAGATGTAAGCAGCGCATTTGAAAAGCAGTGACAGGATCGGTCCATGTCAGCATGGATTTATGAAAGGGAAAGCATGGTTGACAAATCTTCTAAAATTTTTTGAGGATGTAACTAATAGAGTGGATAAGGGAGAACGAGTGGATGTGTTGTATTTGGACTTTCAAAAGGCTTTTGACAATGTCCCACACAAGAGATTAGTGTGCACATGGGATTGGGAGTAATGTATTGACGTGGATAGAGAACTGGTTGGCAGACAGGAAGCAGAGAGTGGGAATGAACGGGTCCTTTTCACAATGGCAGGCAGTGACTAGTGGGGTACCGCAAGGTTCAGTGCTGGGACCCCAGCTATTTACAATATATATTCATGATTTGGACGAAGGAATTGAGTGTAATATCTCAAAGTTTGCTGATGACACTAAGCTGGGTGGCAATGTGAGCTGTGATGAGGATGCTAAGAAGCTGCAGGGTGACTTGTACAGGTTAGGTGAGTGGGCAAATGCATGGCAGATGCAGTATAATATGGATAAGTGTGAGGTTATCCACTTTGGTGGCAAAAACATTATCTGAATGGTGACAGGTTAGTAAAAGGGGAGGTGCAACGAGACCTGGGTGTCATGGTACATCAGTCATTGAAAGTCGGCATACAGGTACAGCAGGCAGTAAAGAAAGCAAATGTCATGTTGGCCTTTGTAATGAGAGGATTTGAGTATAGGAGCAGGGAGGTCTTGCTGCAGTTGTACAGTGCCTTGGTGAGGCCACACCTTGAGTATTTTGTGCAGTTTTGGTCTCCTAATCTGAGGAAGGACATTCTTGCTCTTGAGGGAGTGCAGTGAAGGTTCACCAGATTGATTCTCGGGATGGCAGGACTGACATATGAAGAAAGACTGGATTGAGTAGGTTTATATTCACTGGAATTTAGAAGAATGAGAGGGGATCTCACAAAAGCATATAAAATTCTGACGGGATTGGACAGGTTAGATGCAGGAAGAATGTTCCCGATGTTGGGGAAGTCCAGAACCAGGGGTCACAGTCTAAGGATAAGGGGTAAGCCATATAGGTCCGAGATGAGGAGAAACTTTTTCACCCAGAGAATTGTGAACCTATGGAATTCTCTACCACAGAAAGTTGTTGAGTCCAGTTTGTTGGATATATTCAAAAGGGAGTTAGATGTGGCCCTTATGGCTAAAGGGATCAGGGGGTATGGAGAGAAGGCAGGAGTGGGGTACTGAAGTTGCATGATCAGCCATGATCATATTGAATGGCCTGCTCCTACACCTATTTTCTATGTTTCTGTGTTTGTTTGAAATTATTGTCAGCTGCAAGAGATTTGCCCTAACCTCTTCCATGAGCTTAACTCCCTTTTAGGTATCCACTCGGTTAAGCATATAGAGCTTTTAACATTCTGATTCAAAAGGGCCTACTTATCATAAAATGTCCTATAAGGCACATTACAAAATTTACACACAGAGGAGAGTAAAACGTGTTCACAGATGAGAGGTACTGACATAATTTGAACTATGTGAGACAGAAAAGGCTAAATATTTGGGAAATTTTAACCTAACTCACCTGGTGGAAGACTGATTGTATCGGATTGGCAGCCCGTTTTACAGCCTCGCCCAACTTTATTTCCCATTAACTTCAAATTGCTTGCAATTCAATTCCAAGGTTTTGACAATTAAATTGGTCACATCAGTTACAGAAAAAAATAACGCAATTGAACATTTACGTAACACAACTCCATATGTATTAGATCTGAGGGTTTGATTTTGTCAGCCACTGGAAAACCAAAGGTTTTCATTTCTGGGATGATAATGTTAATGTGAACTACTTAGCTTAATTAGAGCTATTTCTGCCAATTAACCTGAAGTGATTCCAGTATGTGGAGGTCATGTCGTGCATGCAGTTTAAAAGTGTCCTGGTATAGAAAACAGTTTTGTAAATTTAAGTTTTAAGAAGAATATTGCAAGTTAAGGTAGCTCAAATTTCAATAATTGTGCTTGTAGTTTAGCATAAGAATATAATTTAATGAGTGCAATGATTTAGAAGACTTGATTGTAAACATAGAATAATGGATATCTGAGAGTGATTATAAAATAACAACCCATTCGTGGGGTACAGAGCACTCCATAAACCATGAAAGCAAAGCAAGAACAGTTTTTAACTGTTTTACTTGAATATCTTCGGTGGTGTTGCTCAAAGACAAAAATAAAAACGAAGTTGATTAATTTTTCTTGCAGTACTTTCTCCATCTATCTCCCATTCTCTAATTCTTTGCCTTCCTCTTTCCATTTTTCATTTTGGCTTCCAGGTTTTCTGTTAATTATTTCTCCCTCTTGATGGCTCTCACACGATTTTCTCATTATATCTGTATTTCGCTGTTTGTCGCCAACTGTTTATAAACCTATATCTCCTTTGTGCAACTTACAGGAGAAAGGAAGCAGAATTACTCTATGGGCCCAAAATTCGCCACCATTTAGCTCCAGTTTTTTTGAGCTAACAGTGTTTTTTGGAGCTAACTTAATTTTGCAAGTAATGGAGGCTGATGATTTATTTGTGTTGATCTGTATTTATTATGAGCAGCGTGGAGGCCCCGACCTGCCTGAGAACACCAGCGGCAGGTCGGGGCCATAAAAGGAGCGGCGAGTAGCGACCTGTGAGCAGCATGGAGGCCCCAGCGGCAGGTTGGGGCCATAAAAGGAGTGGCCTGGGAGCAGCGTGGAGATATCCTGAAAACATCAATGCTTAGGCATGCACAGAACGGGCCTCACTTTTTCGGCGCAAATAATTAGCTCCCCCCTCAAAACCAGAAGTGTTTCTGCGCTGCGCCAAAATGAAAAATAATTTTTGGCGAAACTTCAGACTTTCTTTTTTGCCGTTATTTTGGACTTAAAAAAAATGTCCATGAATCTAAAATAATGCAAAAAATGGCAATGTGTAATTTTGGGCCCTATATGTCTCCCCACTTTGTCTTCCTTTTTTGCTGTTTCTGTATGATTTTCTTTTTTATATTTCTCAGTCAAACAATAGATTTGGAGATCATTCCCATCATTATCCCACGTGGCATCTCAGGAGGGTGAGAGCAAGCCTCAAAGGTGCAGAAGGGGCAAGGTGGGGGTGGGGGCGAGGTATGGGATAGGGCATAGTACTTTTTATCGAAGTAATAAAGTACAGAAACTCCTGCATGTTAACATGAGACCAAATCAGGGGAAGGTAATTTAAAATGATGGTCATTTTCATGATAGCAATGGATTTGAACAGCTTCTGAGTGATGTTCTAGTTTATCTATTTGGGAATTTTGAATAAATATTGCTTTTATACACACATAGGTTGTGGGAAAGGGAAGATAAGTATTTTTGCCACCTCATTGGCCAAGCATTGGGGAAATGTGAAGGGAGCTGTTAATTCTGGTATAAGCACCATGACTGAGAAGGACGAAACAACTGTGTTTGGCATTGGAGGAGCCGAGTGACACAGCTGGATGTGCTAAGCCTGGTGCTGAGGTTCAGAGAGTGAGTGATAGTTGGACCAGGAGTGGGACTGTGGGGAGAAAGATGCAGATGGCTGAACCCTATGGTCATATTGTGAGGGAGTAAGGCATTCTCATTCTTCAGTCTCTCAGGTTTGTAAATGCTTTAAACCATTGTAAGCTAAATCAGACGTTTAAACTGGGGTCACTGGATCATAAGGTCTGCCATGACATTTCAGTCTGTTATCTGATGTCTATATTTTTTGACTTAATAAATACAAAGACAAAATGTTTCCTGCATTGTTTTCCTTTTGATATCTGGCTCTGACTATCAGAAGTTAGGACAGGTTCACTGGGAATGTCAGTATTTGCAGAAATGTTTGTAAACTATAGTTAAATGAATATTGTTATTTTAAACTGAATTTAATTATGCAGTATTAATGAATTCTACTCAATAGAAATAGATTTTTCTGAAAAATAAACCTTGCCTCTGCCCAAAGAAAACTGCATAATCTTTGAAATAAACTTCCTGTAGCCTAGATGGGCTCTAAGTTCGTAAAATAAACCAAATAAAACATGCAGAAAACTAAGTAACCTGATTGGTGCAGCATGCTATGCAGTGTGAGAGCACATGAGTTCTTGCTTGCAATCAACCTGTACTTTATTAATCTTTGTAGAAAGGAGCTGCTCATGCCTGCGCTCTCCTATTATTAAAAATTAACTGCTAACTGAGCAGGGCTCTGCACATACATCGAAACGTGGATGTATAGAGGTAACTATATCTGACTTTGGTGTGATCCACAATTTATCATAATGAACAGAATAACTCCATTCTGCAACCTGTGGTTTGAACATCGCAGATGTTGAGTGATCTGTGTCTGGTTGCTGCAGACTTCTTCTTAGGCAGTCCCTCGAAATCGAGGAAGACTTGCTTCCACTCTAGAAGTGAGTTCTCAGGTGACTGTACAGTCCAATACGGGAATTAGTCCAATCAGCAACCTGGATTATGGTGACGTCCAATCCAGTCGCCCTCTTCACAGCCGTCGCCCTCCTGGACCGGCTCGTGCTGTATAAGTACAACCTCAAAGCCTCCTTGATAAAATGCAATATCCCCACCGATAGCTGGGAATCCCTGGCCAAAGATCGCCCTAAGTGGAGGAAGAGCATCCGGGAGGGTGCTGAGCACCTCAAGTCTTGTTGCCAAGAGCATGCAGAAAACAAGCGCAGGCAACGGAAGGACTCCCCACCCACCCTTTCCTTCAACAACTGTCTGTCCCACCTGTGACAGAGACTGTAATTCCCGTATTGGACTGTAAAGTGGAAGCAAGTCTTCCTCGATTTGAAGGGACTGCCTTTGATGATGATAACTACAGCCTAATCCGACCTACCCTATCCTTCATGCAGCAGTTAGTGTATGTACTTATGGTAGAGGTACAATCCATTGCAACAATTGTCTGTTTAGCTGATGGTGACTAATTATTATGGAGAGATAGCAAATCATAGATAAAAATGCATTTTAGATTGAGGCTGTGTGTAAACAAATGTGTGGCTGACTGAGGGCGGGGGGAAGGTAAGACGATCCAAGACCGTCCCATCCTCTGTCGTCGAACTACTGTACGCGGCGACGCTTGCGTCTGCGCACATTCAGAGGCTAAACTCCAAGTCATCGTCAACATCTTCACTGATGCATGGATGTACGAAAGCATGGGCCTTACACCTGGCCTGAAGGCGACTTAGGTTAAACAGCTTCCCGCTGGCTCTGTAATTTAGTTCCACTCCAGCGGTGAGCATGTTGACTGTGAGGTGGAGCATGGCAGCGAGGAAGATTGAGATGAGGGTTGGAGCGATGACGCAGTCCTGTTAGACCCCGGTCCGGACGTGGATTGGGTCTGTAATGGATCCATTGGTAAGGATCACGGCCAACATGTCGTTATGGAGCAGGCGAAGGATGTTGACAAACTTTTGGGGTCATCCGAAACGGAGGTGGGTACTCCGTAGACCCTCACGGTTGACAGTGTCAAGGCCTTTATAAGATCAAAAAAGGCCATGCATAAGGGCTGGCACTGCTCCCTGCATTTTTCCTGCAGCTGTCACGCTGCAAAGATCATGTCCGTTGTGCCCCATAGGGGACGAAATCCGCACTGTGATTCCGGGAGGAGCTCCTCGGCTACAGGGAGAGGACGGTTGAGGAGAACTCTAGCGACAACTTTCCCAGTGGCTGATAACAGGGAGATTCCTCTGTAGTTGCCGCAGTCGGACTTGTCCCCATTTTTAAAGATGGTCACGATCACTCTGAGACCTCCCGGCATGCTCTCCTCCCTCCAGATGAGAGAGATGAGGTCATGTATCCGTGCCAACAGCGCCTCTGCTATTAGCACCTCAGAATAGCCTTGTTATTCTTGAGCTGTTTTATGGCTTTTCCTACCTCGTGCAACGTTGGGGTTTCACTTAGGTGGTGACGGGTCGCATGCTGTGGGATGGAGTCGAGAACACGCGAGTCAAAGGAAGAGTCTTCGCACTGATCCAATCATCATTGGCAACCAGTTCAAAGCAGTATTGACATCGAATTAATATTTCAATTTTAAACTAGTACAAACTCTGTTCAGAAGTCATATTGTGGAGACACTGAGAACACTGGAAATATTAAATAAAAACAGAAAATACCAGAAATCAGCATCTGAAACAGATAAATAGCTGAATGTTTTGGGTTTATCCCATTACCGGTGCAGCGTTGAGAACCCGGAACCCTTGGGACTGAGGCTGTTCCGGATTCCGGGCTTTTCATTCGATCGTCTTTCTGATGTCACGAATCCGGAAACACCTGAGCCCAGGTTTGGGTATTTCTGGATTTCGGAACGTCAGAAAGGGGGATGGCGAGGAGGTCCCCACTCAGAAGATGTTAGGGCCGTCCAACCCCGTGGAGAAGCTGTTTGGGTGGGCCCTGCCGAGGAGGTGCTGTTCGGGCGGGTCCTGCCGAGGAGAAGCTGTTCAAGCGGGCCCCGCCAAGGTGATGTTCGTGCTGGCCGGCGAGGAGGCCCCGAGGTCGGGCAGCAGCGGCCGAGCGAGGCGAACGGCGGTGAGGCGAGGATCGGGCAGCAGTGAGCCCCCGAGGTCAGCAGGTCTGGGTTCCGGAACATTTTACGGATTCCGGACAACCCTGCCACCGATCGTCCCGAAGTCCGGTTTCCGGAACATTCCGGATTCCAGAACTCCGGATTTTCGAAGCTACACCTGGTATCTGAACTGTTTTCTGGTGTAACAACAATTTTTATGATTAGCAATGTATTTTTATGAACCCAACATGTGACTATACCAGTTTTATGTAAGGAGAAAGAAAGCAATTATTTTTGGCTCTGCTGAGCAATCTCTCTTGTGGCTCACGTTTCCTTTGTCCGTTTCTGCTAATTGCTGTCTCATACCTGTGGATTGTACTATGTGCAATTTTTGGCCATTGTTTTCCTTCTTGCACGCGGTGTAACTGTGATTTAAGTATTCCTTTGCCAAGTATTTCTAGGACAGGTATAATGCAGATATTGCTCTTTGCCAATGTACATTAACCCTAATTTATGAATGATTAATTTTCTCACAAGCTATTGTTGTGGTTTCTTTGAGCAGGATTGCTAACTTAGTACTAATTAATGTCAACATATCGATGGGCTCAATTTTGCCCAATCCCGTTATTTGGCTTATCGCCAGAGTTACGCCCGTTTTTCTAGGCCATAAATGCGGCAAAAATATTTGTCGAAAGTTTCCCCGCTATATTTTTCAAATTTGGCACTGCGCAGCCTGTCCAGTCGCCTTGGGGTGGAGCCTGCTGTCTGCGCCGAAAAAATGATGCCTCACCTTCTGCGCATGTGCAAAAAAAGGACTTTTTTGATGTGATCCCAATGCATGCGCAGTACAGCTCTGGATCTGCAATCGGCCATTTTTAAAAAGCCAGTTGTGTGTGTGAGAACATTGAATGCTGTGTGAGAGCATTTCAAAAATCGGAGCTGCAATGCAAGATGCAATGCAGTACAAGGAGCAAGAATTTCTTGCAGGATGAAGTGGAGGCACTAGTTACTATGATTGATGCCAGATGTCAGGAGTTGGACACCAGCAAAGGTGACATAAAAGTTCCACCCAATGAAATGAAGAAATGCTGGAACCAAGTTGCAGCAGATTACTGCGTAATAGTGACCACCACGAGATCTGGAGGCCAGTGTAAAAAGAAGTGGCAGGACCTTGGTCAAGTAGTTAGTGTAAGTAATATTTTCATTTATTCAATGGAATTGCAATTGTAAATGTGACCATCTGTACATCCCGCCCAGCAGAAAGATACCCTGTCTATAATGTTGTATTTTCATCTTTGCAGAGGAAGGTGGCGCATAACAAAAGGGAAAGAACTTGAACAGGAGGAGGTCCGGCAAATCTGGAGCCACTGATATCCTTGGAAGAGAGGGTTGCTGCTTTGATGGATCCTGCCTAGAGAAAAGCAACCACCACTGCACAAGCTGGGCCCACACCCGAGTGAGAGGGTAAGTCCTGCAAATTCCACAGTCTGGCTTTGCTAAATGTTAAGTACTGCGGGGACTAGCCATGCTTCAGTTCCTGGGGATGTCTCTGTCAGCTACGCTTCGGTTGATGCAATGTGCTATCATTCATCGTGGTCCTTCAAATCAGCCTGCTGTCTGTGCTGTGTGAGCCTACTCATGCCACCCACCCTGTTCCCTCCTCTGCTGCTGACCATTTGTCTGTAATCTGTTATATTTTGCAGAACTTGAGGCTGACCCTGATGATGCAGAAGAAGATTCAGACGAGGATGAGCCTGAAGAGGAGAACATCTTCCAATCCCACCCTCCAGACCAAGATCATGGGGCTGAGGGGGTGGGGATGGTGATGGATGAAGCCCCCACTGTTTTACTGACTTTGGAGGAGGTGCAGGTGCTGCCCATTGAGATACCACCCCTTCTGTGACACGTTGTTTGAGTTTTGGTGGGACATTCCATGGTTTCCTACCATCCAAGGCTGCTGGTCCCAGTGGTGTGGTGCAGCAAGACACACCTAGGGCCCCACCGTCCGAGGCTGCGGGTCCCAGTGCTGGGGTGCAGCGAGGCACACTCAGGGTGAAGAGGGGAACGAGAGCTCTACAGCGCTGTCCTGAGGTGCAGGATCTAACAGATGTTGTTCAGATGATGGCAATGAGTGTGGAGAGCATTGACCTTACGCGATCGCTCCTGGACACCGTCAGTGGGGTGGATGATGAGGTAGCGGGACTGTCGGGAGAAGTAACAGCATTCTCATGAGAAATGGGAATGATGTCCGACACCATGAATGAGGGAATATCTCAGTCAGCTGAAACCATGTCAGTGACCATGATGGAGAGAATGTCACAGGTAGTACAAACACTATCAGTAAACCTGCGGGAGGGAATGTTGCAGGTCGTTGAGACACTGTCAGGGCGCTTGAGGGACGGCATGTTGGAGTTAGCTGATGCATTAAGGGAACACGCCCAGACCCCGCACCCATTGACAGAATCAACTGCCACTCCCACTGCAATCCCTACACCAGCCTCTGAAGAGCTCCAAGCCGGGCCGTCCACATTGCCCCCTGGGCCTTCCACATTGCCGCTTGCCCCCCCGCCTCCCCAACAGCTGCACACTACCCGAGATCTTAGAAAGAATAAGCTTGATACCAAGCCCAGAAACACTGCGCCACCGCCTGCAGGCAGGGGTGGTGGAGTCAACAAAAACAAGTGCGGCGGTCGGTCTTAGAATAAGGTGGAGGAGAGATGGGTGCAACCTTTCTTTGCTGCTGCTGCTGTTATTATTGTAACTGTTGTTCTCAAATTAAAAGTTTTTTGTAAGTTATGATAATTTACAAGTTTAAAAGTTAGTAAGTGATCTTAAAGTTTTTAAGTGATCCTAACTGAAAACTTTGAAGTTTGATACAAGAATAATTTTATTAAAGTTAAGTTAAGTACAAAGAACTGTTCAACTTTGAATAAAATATATTTCACATTAAAACAAACATTTTCATTAATTGTTCCATTATTAACACAACTTTTGAAGTAAACAAGAATCAATTCCATCATTTGTTCCATCGACACAACACAACATTACAGAACAGGTCTAAACAGTAAACATGGTCCATGTGGAATAGTTGTCGCTGAGCCTTCAGGCAGCAAAGCATTCACGGATGAGCTGCTGGCGCAAGGCTCGAGCAATCGTTAAAGGGACACGATGGTCCGACGTCGTGCTCCGGGTTCAGGTACTTGCATGGCTTCCTCATCCTCCTACTCGTCATCTGCAACTTCCTCATCATTATCATAGAAACATAGAAAATAGGTGCAGGAGTAGGCCATTCAAATCGTTCATGGCTGAACATGCAACTTCAGTACCCCATTCCTGCTTTCTCACCATACCCCTTGATTCCCCTAGTAGTAAGGACTTCATCTAACTCCTTTTTGAATATATTTAGTGAATTGACCTCAACAACTTTCTGTGGTAGAGAATTCCACAGGTTCACCACTCTCTGGGTGAAGAAATTCCTCCTCATCTCGGTCCTAAATGGCATACCCCTTATCCTTAGACTGTGTCCCCTGGTTCTGGACTTCCCCAACATTGGGAACATTCTTCCTGCATCTAACCTGTCTAACCCCGTCAGAATTTTAAACGTTTCTATGAGGTCCCCTCTCATTCTTCTGAACTCCAGTGAATGCAAGCCCAGTTGATCCAGTCTTTCTTGATAGGTCAGTCCCACCATCCCGGGAATCAGTCTGGTGAACCTTCGCTGCACTCCCTCAATAGCAAGAATGTCCTTCCTCAGGTTAGGAGACCAAAACTGTACACAATACTCCAGGTGTGGCCTCACCAAGGCCCTGTACAACTGTAGCAACACCTCCCTGCCCCTGTACTCAAATCCCCTCGCTATGAAGGCCAACATGCCATTTGCTTTCTTAACCGCCTGCTGTACCTGCATGCCAACCTTCAATGACTGATGTACCATGACACCCAGGTCTCGTTGCACCTCCCCTTTTCCTAATCTGTCACCATTCAGATAATAGTCTGTCTCTCTGTTTTTACCACCAAAGTGGACAACCTCACATTTATCCACATTATACTTCATCTGCCATGCATTTGCCCACTCACCTAATCTATCCAAATCGCTCTGCAGCCTCATAGCATCCTCCTAGCAGCTCACACTGCCACCCAACTTAGTGTCATCCGCAAATTTGGAGATACTACATTTAATCCCCTCGTCTAAATCATTAATGTACAGTGTAAACAGCTGGGGCCCCAGCACAGAACCTTGCGGTAACCCACTAGTCACTGCCTGCCATTCTGAAAAGTCCCCATTTACTCCTACTCTTTGCTTCCTGTCTGACAACCAGTTCTCAATCCATGTCAGCACACTACCCCCAATCCCATTTTCTTTAACTTTGCACATTAATCTCTTGTGTGGGACCTTGTCGAAAGCCTTCTGAAAGTCCAAATATACCACATCAACTGGTTCTCCTTTGTCCACTCTACTGGAAACATCCTCAAAAAATTCCAGAAGATTTGTCAAGCATGATTTCCCTTTCACAAATCCATGCTGACTTGGACCTATCATATCACCTCTTTCCAAATGCACTGCGATGACATCCTTAATAATTGATTCCATCATTTTACCCACTACCGATGTCAGGCTACTACTTTTGAAGTCCGACTTTTTAATAATTCCCTGTTATCTCTCTCCCTCCTTTTTTTAAAAGTGGGGTTACATTGGCTACCCTCCACTCCATAGGAACTGATCCAGAGTCTATGGAATGTTGGAAAATGACTGTCAATGCATCCACTATTTCCAAGGCCACCTCCTTAAGTACTCTGGGATGCAGTCCATCAGGCCCTGGGGATTTATCGACCTTCAATCCCATCAATTTCCCCAACACAATTTCCCGACGAATAAGGATTTCCCTCAGTTCCTCCTCCTTACTAGACCCTCCGACCCCTTTTATATCCGGAAGGTTGTTTGTGTCCTCCTAAGTGAATACCGAACCAAAGTACTTGTTCAATTGGTCCGCCATTTCTTTTTTCCCCGTTATGACTTCCCCTGATTCTGACTGCAGGGGACCTACGTTTGTCTTTACTAACCTTTTTCTCTTTACATATCTATAGAAACTTTTGCAATCCGTCTTAATGTTCCCTGCAAGCTTCTTCTCGTACTCCATTTTCCCTGCCCTAATTAAACCCTTTGTCCTCCTCTGCTGAGTTCTAAATTTCTCCCAGTCCCCGGGTTCGCTGCTATTTCTGGCCAATTTGTATGCCACTTCCTTGGCTTTAATACTATCCCTGATTTCCTTTGATAGCCACGGTTGAGTCACCTTCCCTTTTTTATTTTTACGCCAGACAGGAATGTACAATTGTTGTAGTTCATCCATGCGGTCTCTAAATGTCTGCCATTGCCCATCCACTGTCAACCCCTTAAGTATCATTCGCCAATCTATCCTAGCCAATTCACGCCTCATACCTTCAAAGTTACCCTTCTTTAAGTTCTGGACCATGGTCTCTGAATTAACTGTTTCATTCTCCATCCTAATGCAGAATTCCACCATATTATGGTCACTCTTCCCCAAGGGGTCTCACACAACGAGATTGCTATTAATCCTCTCTCATTACACAACACCCAGTCTAAGATGGCCTCCCCGCTAGTTGGTTCCTCGATATATTGGTCTAAAAAACCATCCCTTATGCACTCCAGGAAATCCTCCTCCACCGTATTGCTTCCAGTTTGGTTAACCCAATCTATGTGCATATTAAAGTCACCCATTATAACTGCTGCACCTTTATTGCACGCACCCCTAATTTCATGTTTGATGCCCTCCCCAACATCACTACTATTGTTTGGAGGTCTGTACAGAACTCCCACTAACGTTTTTTGCCCTTTTTGTATTCTGCAGCTCTACCCATATAGATTCCACATCATCCAAGCTAATGTCCTTCCGAACTATTGCCTTAATTTCCTCCTTAACCAGCAATGCTACCCCACCTCCTTTTCCTTTTATTCTATCTTTGCTGAATGTTGAATACCCCTGGATGTTGAGTTCCCAGCCCTGATCATCCTGGAGCCACGTCTCCGTAATCCCAATCACATCATATTTGTTAACATCTATTTGCACAGTTAATTCATCCCCCTTATTGCGGATACTCCTTGCATTAAGACACAAAGCCTTCAGGCTTGTTTTTTTAACACCCTTTGTCCTTTTAGAATTTTGCTGTACAGTGGCCCTTTTTGTTCTTTGCCTTGGGTTTCTCTGCCCTCCACTTTTCCTCATCTCCTTTCTGTCTTTTGCTTTTGCCTCCTTTTTGTTTCCCTCTGTCTCCCTGCATTGGTTCCCATCCCCCTGCCATATTAGTTTAAATCCTCCCCAACAGCACTAGCAAACATTCCACCTAGGACATTGGTTCCGGTCCTGCCCAGGTGCAGACCGTTCGGTTTGTACTGGTCCCACCTCCCCCAAAACCGGTTCCAATGCCCCAGGAATTTGAATCCCTCCCTGCTGCACCACTGCTCAAGCCACGTATTCATCTGCGCTATCCTGCGATTCCTACTCTGACTATCACGTGGCACTGGTAGCAATCCCGAGATTACTACTTTTGAGGTCCTACTTTTTAATTTAGCTCCTAGCTCCTTAAATTTGTTTCGTAGGACCTCATCCCTTTTTTTACCTATGTCGTTGGTACCAATGTGCACCACGACAACTGGCTGATCTCCCTCCCTTTTTAGAATGTCCTGCACCCGCTCCGAGACATCCTTGACCCTTGCACCAGGGAGGCAACATACCATCCTGGAGTCTCGGTTGCGGCCGCAGAAACGCCTATCTATTCCCTTTACAATTGAATCCCCTATCACTATCGCTCTCCCACTCTTTTTCCTGCCCTCCTGTGCAACAGAGCCAGCCACGGTGCCATGAACGTGGCTGCTGCTGCCCTCCCCTGATGAGTCATCCCCCTCAACAGTACCCAAAGCAGTGTATCTGTTTTGCAGGGGGATGACCATAGGGGACTCCTGCACTACCTTCCTTGCACTACTCTTCCTGCTGGTCTTCCATTCCCTAGCTGGCTGTGGACCCTTCTCCTGCGGTAAGACCAACTCGATACAGGTGATACTCACGTCATTCTCAGCATCGTTGATGCTCCAGAGTGAATCCACCCTCAGCTCCAACTCTGCAACGCGGACCGTCAGGAGCTTGAGGTGGATACACTTCCTGCAGATATCGTCGTCAGGGACACTGGTGTCGTCCCTGAGTTCCCACATGGTACAGGAGGAGCATAACACCCGACCGAGCTCTCCTGCCATGACTTAACCCTTAGATACACTTAAATTGGCAACAACAATGTTAAAAGTTATTCACTGTTGTAGAAGAGAAAAAGAAAAGAGAAAAAGAGAAAAACTACTCACCAATCACCAGCCAATCACTTACCCTCTTGGCTGTGACGTCACCTTTTGATTTCTTTCTACTTCTTTTTTGCCTTCTCTCCCCGCTGTAGCTGCACAGGTACGCCTCTCGCTGCCGCTGGGCCTTTATAGGCCTCACCAACCACGCACTCACGCCTCTCGGACTGCCGCCGCCTCTCGCTGCCGCTGGGCCTTTATAGGCCTCACCAACCACGCACTCCCGCCTCTCGGACTGCAGCCGCCTCTCGCTGCCGCTGGGCCTTTATAGGCCTCACCAACCACGCACTCCCGCCTCTCTCACCTGTGGTGGATCTTCCACTACCAGCTGCTGCTGCCTCATGATGGCTACATTACGCAGCATGCAGCACACAACAGTGAACTGACCAACAATCTCAGAGGAGTGTAGCAAGTAGCCTCCGAAATGGTTCAGGCATCAGAAACGCTATTTCAAGATGCCAATGATCCTCTTTATGATGCTGCGCATCGCAATGTATGACAAAGAAACATAGAAACATAGAAAATAGGTGCAGGAGTAGGCCATTCGGCCCTTTGAGCCTGCACCGCCATTCAATGAGTTCATGGCTGAACCCTATTCCCCTTGATCCCCCTAGTAGTAAGGACTACATCGAACTCCTTTTTGAATATATTTAGTGAATTGGCCTCAACAACTTTCTGTGTTTGAGAATTTCACAGGTTCACCACTCTCTGAGTGAAGAAGTTTCTCCTCATCTCGGTCCTAAATGGCTTACCCCTTATCCTTAGACTGTGACCCCTGGTTCTGGACTTCCCCAACATTGGGAACATTCTTCCTGCATCTAACCTGTCTAAACCTGTCAGAATTTTAAACGTTTCTTTAAGATCCCCTCTCATTCTTCTGAACTCCAGTGAATACAAGCCCAGTTGATCCAGTCTTTCTTGATATGTCAGTCCCGCCATCCCGGGAATCAATCTGGTGAACCTTCGCTGCACTCCCTCAATAGCAAGAATGTCCTTCCTCAAGTTAGGAGACCAAAACTGTACACAATACTCCAGGTGTGGCCTCACCAAGGCCCTGTACAACTGTAGTAACACCTCCCTGCCCCTGTACTCAAATTCCCTCGCTATGAAGGCCAACATGCCATTTGCTTTCTTAACCGTCTGCTATCACCATTCAGATAATAGTCTGTCTCTTTGTTTTTGTATTCCCGGTCAGCTTCTATCTGGGTTACGCGTAGGGGCGCCATGAGCCAGGTGGTGAGACCTTACCCTTTGTCTCCCAGTAGCCAGCTCTGCCCTTCTGGCTGCTGCTGAAACATGGCTGATATAATGCTCTTGCGAAGGATGAACGCATCATGGGTGCTCCCATGGTATCTTGCATCGACTGACATGATGCGATGCATGTCGTCACACACGAACAGTACATTAATGGAATGGAAGCCTTTTCTGTTCCTGTACATCTCGGAATCCTCCAAAAGTGCTCGCAAGGCGATGTGGGCACAATCAATGCAGCCCTGTGTCTTTGGGAAGCCAGCAATCCTGGAGAAGCTCACAGCCCTGTCATGCATTGCCTGGGCGGTCATGGGGAACTTTATGAAGTCATTCCTCTGCGCATACAGTGCAGCTATCACCTGCTGAATGTAGACATGTGTTGCATGTTGCGAGATGGCGCACACATTCCCAGTTGGAGCTTGAAACGATCCGGAGGCATAGAATGAAAGTGCAGCTGTAACCTTCACTTTAACTGACAAAGCAGTCCTCCTGACGCTTCTAGGTTGCAGGTTTGCTTTCACCAACTCACAGATCTCAGTTACAACTTCTTTGCGGAAACGCAGCCTTCTAACACAGTCTGCATCACTCAGGTGCAGGTACGAACTCCTGTCTCGATATACCTGAGGTGGGTAAGGCCTACTTCCCATCATCCTACGGGCTCTCTTCCACATGCGATGACATTGAGTCATTTGTCTCCTCTGGCACCAAGATGCAGAAGGCTCGCACAAGGTCAGTATTGCCCCCATGATTAAATTTTACCTGAGCAAGATGCTGAAAACGGCAGGAAGGTCGGCAGGACAGGTTCTTTGTTGTCTCTCCCCAAGGTCTGTATGGCGCACACCAAGTCTCAGCAGTCTTGTGATTTCTTCCTGCTCCCCCCCCCCCCCCCAGGGTTCATTGTAGTCTTGTGACTTCTCCTCCCCGGGCTCATTTGCTGCTGAATGCAATCTTATGATCGCCACCTCCTCCTCCAGGCTTGTTTTGCAGCCGAGACCCTGCATCCAGGCACGGGGCCGATTTTTCCGTCCAACGCTGCAACCCTCCAGCCCTGTTTGAAGACGTTCAGTGGTGGCGTGAGGTATAAAAAAAAATGAAAACTTCAGAATTCCATGAAACTTCCATGTACTTCGTTGAAAGGCAAAAAAAAATCATCTTTATTATGGATATTTAAAGTGTTCTTGACTCCTTCCAAAAACATTGATGAAGAACACTGGCATCTTTCAGCACCGATTTCTCAATGTGTGCTGCTTTGTTAACTCATCAGAAGGTTTTTCTGGAGTGGCCAGACACAGTGACTGAAAAATCATCAAAACTAGCGCAGACATGAGGGAACGACCCAATGACGTCAAAAAAACCCTAACGTAAAAAAATCGTAACAAACTCAGTTATGCCAGCACAGATTCCTGGGGGAAATTTTGATTTAAATACTTGAGCCAAAAAAAATGGCGCACACGAAAAAAATGATGCAAATGACCTGGGAAAATTGAGCCCACTTTTACATTTCTGCTGTGGCTTTGAGTGCACTCAAAAATGATTTGAGATTGCTAAAACTTAATTCACTTAAGATACTTATGCTTGGCAGAGGAGACTTTAGCCTATCAGTCTATGCTGGATGTAAATGCTGGCCCACGAAATTGAAAAACATAGCATTCTCTCCAGCTTCATGGTCTTTGCCCAATGCCTTACTGGTACTCAACATCGGGAAGATACTTTGGATTGGATGACTATATATAGGAATGTCCCACTGCCCATTTGCTCTCAGCTTTCTCTAACTTGATTATTATTGCCTCATTCAGCAATATTTTGGATATTTTTCAGAAATTTTCTTAGCTAGGTTAATGGTACATTTTCTTCATTCATATAATATTTAATGCAATAGACAATGAACAATCCTTTCACAGTCACCGGGTTCCGTATGAACAAAGTGTTCTGTGTGGCATCTTTAATAATGGACGGAGCTATTTGCACCGGAAAATGCTCTGATTGGCTCTCCATGATCACATGATCTGATTGTTGATTGGTCCGCTTGGAGGATAAGTCACACCCAGAAGTTTCTGTGGAATGTGTAATTGGAATTGCCCAGCCCAATTTCTGAGTGACTTCCCAAAGAATTCAAGCCATTCTGATTTAAAACCCCAGAGAGGATAGCGCTCCCCCATCCCAGCACAAGTTCCTGACAACCCCAGCCCAAGTTCTTGACTCCCCCCAGCCCAAGTTCATGCCCCCACTCCCAGCCTAAGTTCCTTACCCCCCTCCAGCCTAAGCTCCTTACCCCCCTCCAGCCCCAGATCCTTACTGATATGTCCTTGGATGCTCTGATAATGACTCCACGAGGCAATGTGTTGTACTTGAACTATAGTGACCTTAGTCCTTTATTGCTAACTCCAGAATGAGGATCAGACCTGGTGGCCTGCCTTTTATACTAGGCCTGGCACCCTTTTACAGGTTACTTACAAGTCTCCCACTGCTGTGCCCTCTGGTGGCAGACCTTGTGATAGTACAAACAGTAGCCATGTAGGATACATGACACTTATCCTCCTCCAGCCCAAGATCCTTACCCGCCTCCAGCCCAAGTTCATGCCTCCCCCAGCCGAAGTTCTTAACACCCTCAGTCAAAGTTTCTAACATTACACCAACCGTCCTCTCGCCCCACCATAGATGGGGCATTGTTAACAGGTTTATTGGATATGAAGTGAATAATGACTGTGTCGTGACTTCCAGATTTCAACCACTCCAATGATGTCCCTTGTAACACATGCACCGAGCTTTCTGAGAATCCCACTTCCCCTCTCTCTGCCCCCCCCAGTCTCTGTCTCTCTCTGCCCCCCCAGTCTCTCTTTCTCTACCGCCCCCCCGTCTCTCTCTCTCTCTCTCTCCCCCCCCACCAGTCTCTCTCTCTCTCTTCCCCCACCCCCCATCTCTCTCTCTCTCACCCGCTCTTGTCTCTTTGTCCCCAGTCACCCCCGTCTCTCACTACCCCCCCCCCCGTCTCTCTCTCTCTCTCTCTTTCTTCCCTCCCCCATATCTCCCTCTTTCTCCCCCCACATATTTCTCTCTCTCTCGCTTCCCCACCCCGTCTCTCTCCCCGATCTCTCTCTTCCCCCCCCCCGTCTCTCTCTTTCTCTCTTCCCCCCATCTCTCTCTCGCTCTCCCCCCCCACCCCCCAACTCTCTCTCTCCCCCTCTGTCTCTCTCTCTTCCCCCCGCTCCCGTCTCTCTCTTCCCCCCCCCCGCCCCCCCATCTCTCGCTCTCTCTCTCCACGCTCTTCCCTACCCCCCTGCCCCTCTCCCGTCTCTCTCTCTCTCTCCCCCGCCCCGGTCTCTCTCTCTCCTATCTCTTCCCCCCTCTCCGTCTCTCTCTTGAGATTTGAGAAAATTTTTTTTGGAGCATTTAAAAAGCGTGACATTGAAAAACCTTCTGTATTGAAATGCAGTATTTTTAATAGGTTGTCAGTGAATTGTAGTCTGCAACTATGTAGTATCTTATTAATGGAAATTCCAGATCATAATAGCCTTTAGAGCAATAAAAACAAAATATTCTCCTGTGATTCCAATAGTTATATCACAGCTGAAAATCTATGAACTTTTCAGAATTATATTTTCTGACAGAGTTTCATGGTGGTTAATTGAGGACAGTGCAACATTTTTGAAGTGCTGGTTGTCATGATTTTATTGTAATTTATGAAGTAATTTTATACCATTCAAAAGGAATGTTGAAGGAAGCACGTCTACTTTTAAAATTAATTTACGCACGTATTTGTATTACAATAATGGTACCTGTACTCAACAGTTTTAGACAGACAAAATAGTCAGATATTGTGATCTTCCAATTTCAGAATGTTATAAACATAAACACAGTTGCAGGGCAGTAAAGTGCTACACGAGTTATCACAGTTGTACAGACAACCAGTTGAGAACAGTGGTAAACTTACCCAATACCCACATAACTCTTGGGTCATATGTGATGGAGCAAAATAGAAGGCATACCACCAGTCTTCCTAGAAAGCAACTTCTTTCAAATGAATGCATGTAAAAGGCTTATAATAAATACCTTGTTAATCAGTACTTGTCAGAAGGGAAGAGGAAAAAAACACTTGTTATAGGTGAAACAATATTTTTTCTTATAAACATAAATCAAAATGGAAAAACAGCCATCACAGGTTTTGTCATAAAATACAGCATCTGGCATCCTTAATTATTAAACATTTGTTAAAATTTTAAAAATCTAATTTCCATTCATAAACTCTTCAAAGAACGAACGAGGCCAAAAAAAGTAATGTTGTTACGGAACTGCCAAGTCAGATGGACAGTGACAATGGGCTCATGACTATCACCAACATAGCGTTACTCTGCTTGCATGTGACCTCGGTTGATTATCCTCAGTTTTCTGAAGCCCAAGCAGGGATTTGCCTTAATCTTCTATACAGATATTGGGAGAGGGATTGTTTAGTATTTAGTCACATGCACAATAATGATTACCACATTCAGTCAAGAAGCTACCAAATCTGGACTTTTTAAATAGAGCTGATGATTGAAAAAAAACCAGAACATTCAGCAACAAAAGAAATAACAGATCAGATTTCATATTTTTTCTAGTTATTGTAAATGTCTTGTAGCAATAAGGTTTGCATCTGCTGTCAATATTTACATATGTTCGATTGCAAAAGTTTTCTTCGAAAAATATACTAGATTGATTGAACGGTGTGAAAACATCAATCGATTGTCTTTTAATACATGTTGCAGTACAAGAGTGCCATAATTGAGGAGTAGCTGTGTCTGGCTGTAGTACGCTCCTGGTATATGTTTATATTTCCTTGGTGCCGAAGCCTCCTTCCATACGTCAGCAAGTGATTTCACAGAATGAATCATGATCATAATTGAATATTTCAGGATCACGTCATTGAGATGCCATGTCTTGAAGTGTAAAATTCTTCCTGCTGAAACTTTTACTAAGAAGTCACTGAGTATAAAACCATTTCAGCAAAATATGTAAGCCTCATTCTTTTATAGTTTGATGTAGTCCACATGATTAATCTTAAACCTGCAGATACCTACTTGATATCACTTAATTACATAAGAACAGAAGAATTAGGAACAGGAGTAGGCCATCTAGCCCCTCGAGCCTGCCCCGCCATTCAACAAGATCATGGCTGATCTGGCCGTGGACTCAGCTCCACTTACCTGCCCGCTCCCCATAACCCTTAATTCCCTTATTGATTAAAAATCTATCTATCTATGATTCAATGAGCTAGCCTCAACTGCTTCCTTGGGCAGAGAATTCCACAGATTCACAACCCTCTGGGAGAAGAAATTCCTTCTCAACTTGGTTTTAAATTGGCTCCCCCGTATTTTGAGGCTGTGCCCCCTAGTTCTAGTCTGCCCGACCAGTGGAAACAACCTCTCTGTCTCGATCTTGTCTATCCCTTTCATTATTTTAAATGTTTCTATAAGATCACCCCTCATCCTTCTGAACTCCCAACGAGTAAAGACCCAGTCTACTCAATCGATCATCAGAAGGTAACCCCCTCATCTCCGGTATCAGCCTAGTGAATCGTCTCTGTACCCCCTCCAAAGCTAGTATATCCTTCCTTAAGTGAGGTGATCAAAACTGCACGCAGTACTCCAGGTGCGGCCTCACCAATACCCTGTACAGTTGCAGCAGGACCTCCCTGCTTTTGTACTCCATCCCTCTCGCAATGAAGACCAACATTCCATTCGCCTTCCTAATTACCTGCTGCACCTGCAAACTAACACAGATACTAAAATTGGAACGATACAGAGAAGATTAGCATGGCCCCTGCGCAAGGATGACACGCAAATTCATGAAGATCTAAAAGAGTTTCATGCACAAGGACCCCAAGGTCCCTCTGCACCGCAACATGTTGTAATTTCTCCCCATTCAAATAATATTCCCTTTTACTGTTTTTTTTTTCCAAGGTGGATGACCTCACATTTTCCGACATTGTATTCCATCTGCCAAACCTTAGCTCATTCACTTAACCTATCCAAATCTCTTTGCAGCCTCTCTGTGTCCTCTACACAACCCGCTTTCCCACTAATCTTTGTGTCATCTGCAAATTTTGTTACACTACACTCTGTCCCCTCTTCCAGGTCATCTATGTATATTGTAAACAGTTGTGGTCCCAGCACCAATCCCTGTGGCGCACCACTAACCACCGATTTCCAACCTGAAAAGGACCCATTTATCCTGATTCTCTGCTTTCTGTTAGCCAGCCAATTCTCGATCCATGCTAATACATTTCCTCTGACTCCGCGTACCTTTATCTTCTGCAGTAACCTTTTGTGTGGCACCTTATCGAATGCCTTTTGGAAATCTAAATACACCACATCCATCGGTATACCTCTATCCACCATGCTCGTTATATCCTCAAAGAATTCCAGTAAATTAGTTAAACATGATTTCCCCTTCATGAATCCATGTTGCGTCTGCTTGATTGCACTATTCCTATCGAGATGTCCCGCTATTTCTTCCTTAATGATAGCTTCAAGCATTTTCCCCACTACAGATGTTAAACTAACTGGCCTATAGTTACCTGCCTTTTGTCTGCCCCCTTTTTTAAACAGAGGCGTTACATTAGCTGCTTTTCAATCCGCTGGTACCACCCCAGAGTCCAGAGAATTTTGGTAGATTATAACGAATGCATCTGCTATAACTTCCGCCATCTCTTTTAATACCCTGGGATGCATTTCATCAGGACCAGGGAACTTGTCTACCTTGAGTCCCATTAGCCTGTCCAGCACTACCCCGCTAGTGATAGTGATTATCTCAAGGTCCTCACTTCCCACATTCCCGTGACCAGTAATTTTTGGCATGGTTTTTGTGTCTTCCACTGTGAAGACCGAAGCAAAATAATTGTTTAAGGTCTCAGCCATTTCCACATTTCCCATTATTAAATCCCCCTTCTCATCCTCTGAGGGACCAACATTTACTTTCGTCACTCTTTTCCATTTTATATATTGGTAAAAGCTTTTACTATCTGTTTTTATGTTTTGCGCAAGTTTACTTTCGTAATCTATCTTTCCTTTCTTTATTGCTTTCTTAGTCAATTTTTGCTGTCGTTTAAAATTTTCCCAATCTTCTAGTTTCCCACTAACCTTGGCCACCTTATACGCATTGGTTTTTAATTTGATACTCTCCTTTATTTCCTTGGTTATCCACGGCTGGTTATCCCTTCTCTTACCGCCCTTCTTTTTCACTGGAATATATTTTTGTTGAGCACTATGAAAGAGCTCCTTAAAAGTCCTCCACTGTTCCTCAATTGTGCCACCATTTAGTCTGTGTTCCCAGTCTACTTTAGCCAACTCTGCCCTCATCCCACTGTAGTCCCCTTTGTTTAAGCATAGTACGCTCGTTTGAGACACTACTTCCTCACCCTCAATCTGTATTACAAATTCAACCATACTATGATCACTCATTCCGAGAGGATCTTTTACTAGGAGATCGTTTATTATTCCTGTCTCATTACACAGGACCAGATCTAAGATAGCTTGCTCCCTTGTAGGTTCTGTAACATACTGTTCTAATAAACAATCCCGTATGCATTCTATGAATTCCTCCTCAAGGCTACCCCGTGCGATTTGATTTGACCAATCGATATGTAGGTTAAAATCCCCCATGATTACTGCCGTTCCTTTTTCACATGCCTCCATTATTCCCTTGATTATTGTCCGCCCCACCGTGAAGTTATTATTTGGGGGCCTATAAACTTCGCCCACAGTGACTTTTTCCCCTTACTATCTCTAATCTCCACCCACAATAATTCAACATTTTGTTCATTAGAGCCAATATCGTCTCTCACAACTGCCCTGATATCATCCTTTATTAACAGAGCTACCCCACCTCCTTTCTCTTCTTGTCTATCTTTCCGAATTGTCAGATACCCCTGTATGTTTAATTCCCAGTCTTGGCCACCTTGCAACCACGTTTCTGTAATGGCCACCAAATCATACCCATTTGTAATGATTTGTGCGGTCAACTCATTTACTTTATTCCGAATGCTGCGTGCGTTTAGGTAGAGTGTTTTAATAACTAGTTTTTAAACCATGATTTTTAGTTTTGACCCCTCCTGCAGCCCCTTTATATTCATACATATTGTCCCTTCCTATCACCTTGTGGTTTACACTTACCCCAATATATATTATTTATCCCATGGCAATTGAAATTTAGGGCAGAGCCCTTGACTGTTCTCTATATTCTACAACAAAGCTACTTTTTCAGGACAATATCACTTGTCTGTGGACTACAGGATCTGATTTATTTTTTGTCTTATTCCAATTAATAGAAGGAGGTTTTGGGTAAACACAAACAGTGTCCATTCCTATCTTCAATCTCTTAACGTATTTAGCAGGTTGTCCAGTCTCCCAGTCCTTCAGCAAATGTTGTGCTAGAGATTGATGTCTTAGTATCATTTCGTTTCATACATTGTTGATATTAACGTGACAAACTTCAAAATCATATCATTCGCAGTTGGGTGAGAAGACTGCACCTTGACCTTTCAATGAAGATGCAGCAGGAGTCGTATTCTAGTCCCAAATATGTGACAGATGTTTTGCAAAAATAATTGTCCCAAAGTTTCGACCTTGGTTGCTATGAAACTGGGAGGGTACTCCGTGTATAATTAATTCTGCTATGACGATAACAGCCACTATTTTGAATCATCATCCTCTGTCGAATATTATCCTGTCTATTTAGTAAAATAGTCTCCAGCTTCCAATATTTGTGCATTCTTCATTCTGTGGTATGGAACATGAAGCTTTTGTGATCTGCTTGGAGCTTTCGAACTGGTGTCTGTTTTCATACTTCCTAGCCTGGCAGGTATTGATTTTTTAAAAATACCTTGGAACACAGAATTGGTAAACAGATCTTGGAAGGGTGCTTGTCGTCTCTCCCAGAATGAAAACGGTCATTCATGGACCTGCTGTTCATGTCAGAACAGCAGCCACTTTCATATATATAACACCTTCAACAGAGAAAAATGTTCCACGGTGTTTCACAGAGGTGTAATCAGACAAAAATAGATGCTGAGCTCAAGAAGGAGCTATTGGAAGGGATAACCAAAAGCTTATCTATGATATGGGTTTTAAGGAGTGTCTTAAAGGAGGAGATGGACATAGAGGTGGAGAGGCAGAGGCATTTAGAGAGGGTACTTTAGAGTGTAGCACCAAGACAGCTGGAGGCACTGCTGCCAATATTGGGGCAAAGAGAAGGAGATTGCCCAAGAAGCCAGTTTTCAGAGAAATAGAGAGTTCAGGGATAAGGTGCTGTGGGGGGGGGGGGGGGGGGGGCGGCGGCGGGGGAGATGTCAGGTAAGGAGTTGTAGTGCTGGAGGAGGTTCCAGTTATAAGAAAGGACAAGGCAGGAAGCGACTTAAATAGGAGAATGCAAATTTTAAATTGGAGATGTTGGGGGACTGGAAGCCAATTTAGGTGAAGGAAGGACCGAGGTAATATGAGTGTGGAACCTGGTGCGGGATGGGATACATGCAGCAGAGTTTTGGATAAGTTGAAGTTTACAGAGGATGCATGATGGGTAGCCTGCCTGGAGATCATTGGAGTAGTTGAGTCTGGAGCTGACAATAACACGGATCAGGCAGAGTGAGCGATGTTATAGAGGTAGCTGATCTTTGCAGAAGAATTTGTTGCTGATTAGGAGACCCGAAAAAAATCTCCTGACAATTGATAACAAATAATTGCATTTCCTAATAGGCAGGAAGATAAATGTTGAACTTTTATCAATGTACTGATTGGGAAGGCTTTATATTGAAAGTATCCTTTAAAAGAAGCCAATAATGTAGGCGGACATACACAACATATGCAGTTGTGTACATTGCTTTTGCAGGTGGGCAGCTGGCAAAATAAACAAATCGTTGATTCTGAAATTGAGGTATAAAGCCTCTGAACCATCTCCAACCTCCTCGACCTCTGTAGTCTTCAAAATGGTCAGCAAAACAATCCTTCTTCAAAACCTCTTCTGTTGCCAGGTTCGGCGGGACTACCCTCACTTGACTCTATTTTTACCTATCTTTGTGTATCTTATCCTGACCTATTCACCTCTTCAATTCAGGTTTCCTTTAATTTCTTATTCTTTTCTTCACTGTGCTTCTTCTTACTCCTGGAAGTATTGGCAAGAGGAACTTTTTCCCATTCTTACCGATTGCAAAGAAGGTACAGTTTACTTTTCTGAACCATTGTATTGCTCAGGATGGGTAAAATCCCAGAAAGCAAACTAATCATGCAGTGACCAAGCTTGATGATTCATCTTGTTAATGTTTCTTTTCTTTTCTTCTCTTTCCTTTTCTCTGCCGAAGGAATGGACTTTTGCTGGGATGCACTGCCACCAACAGTTCTGTAATATTAAGAAAAGTGGCAATTTTTCTTGTGTGAGCAAAGACAGTAAGTATTGGCGGGCTATGAGCTGTAGGGCCACCTTGAAAAAAACAAGATCAGTCTCATCTGACTTCCACGTGTGCACTTTTTAGTAGCAATTACTGGATAACAATCAGGGGTAGAAGCCTTGACTCTAGTTTTCTCATCGAGTATTGTTGCTATTTTTCTTTAACAGTGAATTCTCAACCAGGTACTTGGATTCATTCTGTCCCACACTTGTATACATTATTTAAAAAAACAAATCAGTGCCTTCAATTTGTCTCTTTTTAAGATCCAAGTTTTAAAATGTAATTTCTCATAAATGAAATGTCAGGAATATGTTACATTATAGGTACTTCTGTTATTTATATTTCAAGCTTTTGATGATATTATGATAATGTCAATTCAGTCATTGTCACACTTTGCCAAATGTGAATATCTTGCAGACAATAGGGATAAAAAAGTGAAAAGCGTTTTTTGTGTCTGTAAACAGAAAATGATTGTTCTATAAATTGGGGAAATTCAAATCCTGTGAATTGCTGCTGCATTATCCATTTGTTGCATTGTATAGTGTTGGACAATGACTGTGTGTGCAACAGGAAATATTAAAAATGATGCAGATAGCACCAGAAGTGCTCAAAAGTCTCAAAAATGAAATTGCCACTGTTTGTCAGCATTGCAAGGATATGGGTCTTCATGATTACTATTAACTGGGTCCAGCCTTTCAATATAACAATAACAACTTAAATATCCAATGCCTTTAATGTAACTAAACATTGTGTGTTGCTTTCCAGAGGGTGCAGTGGTCACTAAAAAAGAGCGGTTTGGGGAGGTAACTAAGGCATGGCCAGAAGTAAATTTTAGGGGAGGATGCTTTTGGCATTGTGGAGCGAGGTGAAGAGACTGAGTAAGAGAATACCAGAGTGCAGTAATATGGTGCCTGAAGTCTGTGCGACATTGCTGGTAGAATGTGATCAGAGAGAGGAACAGTGGACGGTGCATGCTTGGATGTAGAAGAGGAGAATATTACAATGATAGGATGGACAAAGTCCATGAACATACTTGAAGACCAAGAACTATTGGACGTTTGTGAAGACAAGGATGAATAGTGTGGAGGAACAGGATGCAGGCTCCTGAGTTCTGAATGAGTTAAGGATTTGTCTAAGGGGCAGATGGGAAACCTGGTGAGGAGAACATTTGAGAAATTGAACCTTGAGTTAATAAAGGTATGAATGATGGATTCAGTTACAATGGAGGTGAGCTCAGGGTGTGGATGTCATATTCCAGAGATGGAAGTAATAGGCCCAAATTTCCCCATGAGTTGCACCGATTTTTTTTGGTGTAACTTGATTTTTCTGGTGTATCTTTTTAGTTGCAAATATGGCCATTTAATTTGCACCAGTGTAAGTGAGTTGGTTAGATCAGTTTTTTTTCAAAAGGGGGCGTTCCCAGCCACTTACACCATTTATGCCAATTTGGCCAGAAAAAAGCTGTACTAAACTAACTTAGGACAGCGTATATATTCAGCAATGTGGCATTCCATTTGATGTCAGAGTTTCTAGTGAGACCAACAATATTGATAAGATGTAGAAAGACTAAGTATGGATCCATGAATTGTAAGAGGTGGTAGCTGTTGGTTAGACTTGGAGGAAAAAACTGTGGGCTAGAAATTCGATAGGTTTGCACCCATTTACCGGCGATGCACAAAATTTAGCGCCCGGGCGGAAGATTCGCCAGCGGTTTTGCACCAGCGGTAAAAAATACCGCCCGCCTGTTTTTTTCACCATTCTTATGACGTCAGTCAGCGTGTAACACCCCGCTTACACCCCATTTTTACTGCCCATCCAAAAACCTGCCGGGAAAACTCAAGTCTGACCTGCTCAGACCCACGACTCACCCAGCACTAACGACCCCATCTTGAAAAACAGAGCAAAAGTTCAGTGCATAAAAGGATTTGCAGGGAAAAAGTCGTTTTACACATTGAGGTTTTTGTGAGTTTATAGTTCATTTTTAAGGCTATTTGAAGACATTTAACAGAATGGAGGTTATAATATCTCTGTCATTATTACTCGCTGCTTTTTCTATGCAGCATCGAGCTGGAAGAAGGCTTATTCAAGAGCATTTTGAGCATAATCAAAGAGCTCGCAGACCTATAGGAAGGAAACCTTATCCCCCGAGTTTACAAGGAACAGCGCTTATACCTGCAGCTGTCTGAGGCACAGTGCGTTCGAAGGCTGCGCTTCAGAAAAGAGGTGGTCACAGAGATATGCCAGCTCATAAAGGCAGACCTACAGTCTACCAGTGGCAACAGGACTGCACTGCCCGTCGAGGTGAAGGTGACTGCGGCACTTGCCTTCTATGCCTCCGGCTCCTTTCAGGCATCAGCAGGGGACATATGCTGCATCTCGCAGTTCGCTACACATAGCTGCGTTCGCCAGGTGACTACTGCACTGTATGCACGCAGGATGGACTTTATAAAGTTCCCAATGACCAGGAAGGCATAGAATGAAAGGGCTATAGGCTTTGCACGAATTGCTGGCTTCCCCAAGGTTTAGGGTGCCATTGACTGTACGCAAATAGCCCTGCGAGCACCTTTAGCGGAGCCAGAGGTTCATTGAAACCGAAAGGAATTCCACTCGCTGAACATACAGATCGTCTGCAACCATACTCAGCGCATCATGGCAGTCAATGCCCAGTTTTCAGGGAGCATTCATGATGCTTTCATCTTGCGTGAGAGCAGTGTCTCAGACCTGTTTGAGCATTAGCCACAAGGCCATGCTGGATGCTGGGGAACAAAGGTTATAGCTTCGCTACCTGGCTCATGACCTCCCTCCGGAACCCTCAGACACAAGCCGAGCATCGCTATAATGACAGCCATATAGCCACATGCAACATCGTCGAAAAGACAATTGAAATGCTCAAGCAGCGCTTCCGATGCCTGGAGGCTGCCTGCAATACTATCCTCAGCAGGTTGCTGAGTTCATTGCCATCATGAGGGGACAGGAATTGCCACTGGGGACTGCAGGACCACCTCAGGATAGAGAGGAGGAGGAGGACGAGGAGCCTGACGATGAACCCATGCCACCACCACCACCACAGGGGAGGCCTCGTGCAGCTTTCACCACTGCTCAGCTCAGAAATCAATGCTTTGCTTGAAAGTGAAAGGCACGTTTCACCATTGCCTGTCCACTCTATCCCACCATGTTGACGATTACCCCTCTTATTCGACAACAGGAAAACTACAACAAAGCAACAACAATACCCCCTGCACCGAACGTCTTTTAACTGTGGCCACCGTCCCCTCCCGCACCCCCCCCGATCTTAATCCCTCCGCCCCCCCCTTGCTTCTTGCCCCAACCCCTACCCGCGTTGGGACCAAGACGGTATGCAGCAAGGCGCTGCTGTTGTTGGGGGAGAGACAATGGAGACGCCATCGGATGCCCTGGAGAATTTCGGGGTATGGAAGGTCCAGCTTCTGAGTCAGTAGGCTCTTGCTCGGCCTCCCCACTCGCAGGTGCTGTCGGTCTGGGTGGTATGACACTGGGGACTGCAATGCCAAAAGCTGAGACCATCAATTACCGCAGGGTATTGACAGCCTCGGTGTTCTCCCGAATCGCAGCTGCAATCTGCGACAGATCCGTATATCCAGGTGTGCGTCTGCCTGTCTTTCAGCAGACTGGCTTTGCCAACTCAACCTCCGAAGAGACGGCATACATGGTTCAACCCTGGTGGTGTATTGCTGCACACGACTTGGACCCGCTGCCTCGGATGGAACAAAGCCGAGGAACTTGTGGCCGCAGTTAAAAGACGTGCTGATTGCATTGCCCCCTCCACCCCCACCATCCCCTCCAGCTTCATGATGTTGTTCCTCCCATGGA
Organism: Pristiophorus japonicus; assembly: GCF_044704955.1. Taxonomy (NCBI): domain Eukaryota; kingdom Metazoa; phylum Chordata; class Chondrichthyes; family Pristiophoridae; genus Pristiophorus; species Pristiophorus japonicus. The sequence continues at coordinate 26,466,529 of NC_091988.1, forward strand.
GGGTTCGCAGTGCGGCCCTCATCTTCCTCCTCGACCACACACGATGGGCAGAGTTGGAGGCTTGCATAGGACAATGTGGCGCCTCAGAATCCTCATCTGCAAAATAGAAAACAACAGACGAGCAGCAGGGGAGGGTGCAGGGTGACATGAGTAAGGTCACATAGAGCAAGCTTATTTGAAGGGCTACCACTACTGCATTGTATGTTGTTGAGATCACTGCATTACATTACCCGAACTCGAGTAAACAGACAGTACATCACATTGCCCCAACCCGAGTCCACAGACACTGCAACACATTACCCGAATCCGAGTCCACAGACACTCCAACCCAGCCCAGGGATTTTGCAGGACTTACCCTCAGTTCCGACCATGGGCTCAGCACCTGCATGGGTAGTTGACCTCCCGGAGGCACCAATTAAGCCAGCCACGTGCTCCTCCAGGTCTGTTAAGGGATGTGTTTGGGGCGGACCACCGCCTGTCCATCGCTGCTCATGCCGATTGTGCGACAACTTTTCCTGCAAAAATGACAATAGGAATGGCTACTGTCATGTATGTAACCATCATGCAACGGTAATCTTCATGTAACTGTAACCTTCATGCAACTCCTGTACACTGTACTTATACCCTAGAAATGTACACCCTGACCACAGAGGTAATCGGCTTGAATGGCGCTGTCCGGACGTGTTTGATACCATTGCCCGACATAAACTCCTGGAATTCATGGCTGGTGAAACACAGGCCATTGTCGCTGACCAGGATGTCCGGCAAGCCGTGGGTCGCGAAAACTGTACGCAGACTCTCTACGGTGATGGATCGAATGCATCATATTAAACTCGTGCACGACATCCATCACCGTGGAGAGTCTGCGTACGGTTTTCGCGACCCACAGCTTGCCGGACATCCTGGTCAGCGACAATGGCCCGTGTTTCACCAGCCACGAATTCCAGGAGTTTATGTCGGGCAATGGGATCAAACACGTCCGGACAGCGCCTTCCAATGGCCAGGCAGAACGTGTGGTCCAAGTCATAAAACAGGGCACGCTACGCATCCAAGGATGCTCCCTTCAGTACCGCCTATCGCGCCTCCTGCTGGCCTACAGGTCCCGCCTGCACTCGCTCACGGAAGTCCCGCCAGCGGAACTCCTCATGAAACGCACGCTTAAAACGCGGCTGTCCCTCATTCACCCAGCCCTGGCAGACATTGTTGAGGGCAAGCGCCAGTCCCGAACTGAGTTCCATGATCGAAACTCAAGGGGGAGATGTATAGAAATGGATGACCCGGTATTTGTTCTTAACCATGCTTTGGGACCCAAGTGGCTTGAGAGCACAGTAATTGGCAAAGAAGGGAATAGGGTCATAGTGGTCAGACTAAACATGGGCAGATATGCCACAAAAACTTGGAACAAGTAAAGAAAAGGTTTAGCATAGACACGGAGGAACCTGAAGAAGAGTATGAGATGTCACCCACACCAATGCCAGTGGACGAGCAACAAAGACAATGCACAGTCCCTGCGGCCAGCCCGGACAGGCTGGAATCACCTCAGGTGACAGAGACGCGTGCCGAGGCTCAGCCACCAGAGCCACAACTGCGGCGCTCCACGAGAAAGCGTCGACCACCTGAAAGACTTAACCTTTGACACAAAAAGACGTAAGGGGGAGGTGATGTCATGTATGTAACCATCATGCAACGGTAATCTTCATGTAACTGTAACCTTCATGCAACTTCTGTACACTGTACTTATACCCTAGAAATGCACACCCTGACCACAGGGGGTGAACTTGTGGGCGACACTTCTCACCTGGGTTTCCAGGTATAAAAGGGGAGGTCCCACCCAGGGTCAGCACTCCTTGGTCCTGGAAATAAAGGTTAAGGTCACGTAGTGACTGTGTCTGCAGTGCATGCCTCGTGTGAGTTTGTAGCACGGTGCAGGGACACCACAGCTACCAGAGTGCCCTTCTGCTCTTATGGCACATGCAGATAGCCATCAAAGCACTTATACCATACTGTTGTGCCTTAAACAACAATCCAACTCGGGAGCAGCAAAGCAGCATTACAGACGGCTTAAGGCTGAGGTCCAACAAAAAAACTCGGGACCTAAAGAACAGGTGCTGGATGGAGAAAGCATAGGAGATACAGCTATTGGCCATGATGTGCAATGATTCTTCATTGCAGTCAAGGCCACTTACGGTCCAAACACCCAAGGCCCCACCCCACTGCTGGCCAAGAATGGGAAAACACTCATCAAGGACACCGAGGCTGTCAGGGCCACTGGAAGGAGCACTTCGAAGATCTCCTCAACCGAGACTCTGCCTTTGACTCGAGTGTTCTCGACTCCATCCCGCAGCATGCTACCCGCCGCCACCTCAGTAAGACCCCCAATGCTGCACGAGGTAGAAAAAGTCATGACAGCTTAAAAACAACAAGGCTACGGGTGAGAATGGAATCCCTGCTGAGGCACTGAAGTATGGCGGAGAGGCACTGTTGGCGCGAATACATGACCTCATCTCTCTCATCTGGAGGGAGGAGAGCATGCCGGGAGATCTCAGAGATGCAGTGATCGTGACCATCTTTAAAAAAGGGGACGTCCGACTGCAGCAACTACAGAGGAATCTCCCTGCTATCAGCCACTGGGAAAGTCGTCGCTCAAGTCCTCCTCAACCGTCTTCTCTCTGTGGCCGCGGAGTTCCTCCCGGAGTCGCTGTGAGGATTTCGTCCCCTACAGGGCACAACGGACATGATTTTTGCAGCGCGACAGCTGCAGGAAAAATGCAGAGAACAGAGCCAGCCCTTATACATGGCCGCCTTCGACCTGACAAAGGCCTTTGACACTGTCAACTGCGAGGGTCTGTGGTGCGTCCTCCTCCATTTCAGATGCCCCCAAAAGTACGTCACCATCTTCTGCCTCCTCCACGACGACATGTAGGCCATGATCCTTACCAACGGATCCATCACAGACCCAATCCACGTCCGGACCGGGGTCAAACGGCTGTGTCATCGCCCCAACCCTCTTCTCAATCTTCCTCGCTGCCATGCTCCACTCACAGTCGACACGCTCCGTGCTAGAGTGGAACTAAATTACAGAACCAATGGAAACCTGCTCATCCTTTGCCGTCTCCAGGCCAGGTCCAAGACCATCCCAACCTCTGTCGTCGAGCTACAGTACGCGGACCATGCCTGCGTCTGCGCACATACAGAGGCTGAACTCCAGGACATAGTCAACGTATTTACTGAGGCGTACAAAAGCATAGGCCTTAGGCTAAACATCCGTAAGACAACGATCCACCACCAGCCTGTCTTTGCCGCACAGCACTGTCCCCCAGTCATCAAGATCCACGACGCGGCCCTGGACAACGTGGACCACTTCCCACATATTGGGAGCCATTATCAACAAGAGCAGGCATTGACGACGAGATCCAACACCGCTTCCAATGTGCCAGTGCAGCCTTTGGTCACCTGAGGAAAAGAGTGTTCGAAGACCAGGCCCTCAAAACTGCCACCAAGCTCATGGTCTACAGGGCTGTAGTAATACCCGGCCTCCTGTATGGCTCAGAAACATGGACCATATACAGTAGACACCTCAAATCACTGGAGAAATACCACCAACGATGTCTTCGCAAGGTCCCACAAATCTCCTGGGAGGACAGACGCACCAACGTTAGAGTCCTCGACCAGGCGAACATCCCCAGCGTTGAAGCACTGACCACACTTGATCAGCTCCGCTGGGCAGGCCACATAATTTGCATGCCAAACCTGAGACTCCCAAAGCAAGTGCTCTACTCGGAACTTCTTCACGGCAAACGAGCCAAAGTCGGGTAGTGGAAATGTTACAAGGACACCCTCAAAGCCTCACTGACCCTGGCCAAAGACCACCCTAACTGGAGGAAGTACATCCGGGAGGGCACTGAGCACCTCGAGTCTCATCGCCGAGAGTATGCAGAAATCAAGCGCAGGCAGCGGAAAGAGCGTGCGGAAAACCAGTCCCATCCACCCCTTTCCTCAACGACTATTTGTCCCACCTGTGACAGAGATTGTGGTTCTCATATTGGACTGTACAGCCACCTAAGAACTTATGTTAAGAATGGAAGCAAGTCTTCCTCGATTCCGAAGGACTGCCTATGATGATGGTATACTGTACTGTGTGCATTTAATACAGGCGTCTGTTTAATGGCCCTGGAAGTTGCATGTGATTCATGAGGAAGACATTGACGTGCAGAAACATCTTTTAAGATGTAAAAAAGCAGTCTTAATAATGTGTAACGATCATTCATGGCAAATAAGGTGCAACACTAAGCCTACCTACAGCAACATGTGTCTTTATAGTTTAAGTAATCAAGGAGTGCATGAATAAAAATATTACTTACTCTCACGACCCTGCACTGGTCATTCCACCTTTTCCTGCATTGTTGGTGGTCCCTGGGAATGTCATTTACTGAGGAGACCTCCTCAGCAACAGAGGTCCAACATCTCCTTACAATGAGGGGGGGGGGATTTACTTGGACCCCTATTAAACTTCCCCCACCTACTTTCAATTGCTGTTATAAGTGTCTCATTCGCATCACAACTAAATTTCCTGGTGCTCTGCTTGCTATGATCACCCTGCTGCATTTTCTCCTGTTTATGAAAGATGGCAGATTGAGAGCTAGGTGTATTGCGCATGCACGGGCGCACCCTGACATCTGAGCAGAATCGTGGGAAGAAAAAAAAATTGCGTCTGCGCAGAAAGTCGGTTTCTTTTTCAGATCGCTGAATTTGGCTCCGGCTCACAAATTGATGTGCCAATATTTTGTGCGTTTTGTAAGTTGCTGATGCATGTCCTCCACTTAGGGCGGTCTTTGGCCAGGGACTCCCACGTGTCAGTGGGGATGTTGCACTTTATCAGGGAGGCTTTGAGGGTGGCCTTGTAACGTTTCCGCTGCCCACCTTTGGCTCGTTTGCTGTGAAGGAGTTAAAATAAGAATATTACATTCCATGCTTGGTGACCACCTTCATGTTAGAAATTGTGGGTGTGAAAATTATCATTATTTTCTTTCCCTATTGATGCTGGTACACTTGAGTTAATCACTTTTTTGAGTAGAAAGTTTCTTTTTATTTAATCCATGATGTCCATGCAGGTGATCTCGTTAGCTAACTGGATGTTATTTTTCCCCTTCCCCTTACTGTGTGCAAATCTAATTTGGGAAAAAAAAGGGAGTCACCTATTAGTTTTACTGAGGAAACAATGTCAGTGAAAAGACTGCAAACATGGATATTCCTTTCTGATGGCTTAAGGGAAGTTGAGGAAAAGCAAAACACAAAGCCTCTTTCAGTTGTTCGGTGCTGAAGGGCAACAGCTGCTTCAGTATGAGGAAGCAGTGAAAGTGGGTGAACAAATACTGTCGAGAAAATTCTTTCAAATATCTGTGAGAAGGATAGTGTTTGGGTAGCTGCTACTGTACTCAACGCACAGGATATCCTTCCACATCAGCATTAGCATTCTATTCTTAGGGCTCAAACCGACATTAGTACAATGCATTTCAAAACTGTGGAGGAAAATAGAACAGCTTTACAAAGACAGACAGTGCATCCCCACCTTGCTTTTACCGTAACCTCGGCCACATTTAATTAAAGTATTTATTTGTTGGTTTGTCTTAGTTAATGTACAACCAAGGATCTTTGTGATCTTCCTTCAAATTCCAAACCTTTCAAGCTGAACCCTTGGTTCTGCTTCTTTGTGAATTTAATTGGTGTGAGGCAATTGCTTTCTAAATTTAGTTACTGCCTCCACATTTCTGCTCTACAATTGGCAGACAAGCCTTTGAAGATTAAATGTGAAAAATGATTGAAGCTTTAAAGTTGGAAAAGGGAAATCACAACTCTAGTTTCTTACGAGCTTATGAAAGCTCTTTTCATCTTCAAAAATGCAACCTATTTCTTTACCATTCTTTCCTGACTCTGAGCAAACGCCAGTAACACATTGATCGACAAGAGTGTGTTGCTGATCACTTGTCAATCTGTTATTCAGATGAAAAATAAAGATCAAATCATGTAGAAGAAACATAAATCTTCACTTCAGATTTGAGGAGACAAGCATCCAACATTGCCTGTACTATTACTATTGAATTATCCAACCTGTCTGCTTGTTTTCATGATTAAAACCTGTGGTTTTATACAATAACTGCAGACATCAATATCATTGTAATTGTTGATTTCCTTGATATATGTGATACAGCAGCTAAGTCTCCTCAAGAAATCAGCTGGACTCCCTCGAGAGATTTATAATGTAATATGAAGGGAACATAATCATGACAGAACTTCTTGTTCTAATATGATTGCCCAAAGGTTTGGACCAGCAAACCTAGAAATGCGAATGATTTTATTTCATCTTGGCTTTGTATAACTAAGTTTAAAAACTCTGGTTATAGTCACAATGTGGTGAGACAGCCACACAGTTGTGAGAAATGGATTGCACCTGTGATTTCTTCCATCTGCTGAGTTGCCCACTTGAATCGTTGGTTCAATGGTGTAATGGTGAGCACTCTGGACTTTGAATCCAGTGATCCAAGTTCATATCGGGCCGGGTGCAGTGGCGCGCGCCTGTGATCCCGCTGCTGGGAGGCTGAGGCTGCAGGATTGTTTGAGGTCAGGAGTTCTGGGCTGCTGTCGCCTGTGCCGATCGGGTGTCCGCACTAAGACCAATATCCACATGGTGGTCCTTGGTTAACCTGGGATCACCAGGTCCGCTGATGAGGGATGAACCGACCCAGGTCGGAAACGGAGCAGGTCAAAGCCCCCGTGCTGGTCAGTAGTTGGGTCGCACCTGTGAATAGATGCTGCAGTGCAGCCTGGCCAATACAGTGAGTTGCCCACTTGAAAAGTGGGTAATTGTTGAATAGAGACCAGACTACCTCATTTACAGGAGAGGGAAGCATGGGTTCTTGCTTAATTGCCTTGTACACTTCCTTGTAACTAGCTTCAAACAGGATGATTGAAAGCCTGAGAACAGATCAGGCACATGTGATGCATTGAATGGAGAGTCTGTAAAAGGTTAATGGGGAAAAAAGTGGATTTACCCTCTAAATAATTGAGGTTTCTGAATAAATTTCATAACTGTAGTCCCATGTCGCAGCTCTGAAGTGGGACTTCCAATCACAAGGCTCAAATTGAAACCCTTTCCCCAGTGTAGGAGAGAGTGAAAACTAGTATGACTAGATTTGCATTAACTGTCCTACATGCCCAGCAGCAGTAAATAAAAAGAAATATCAACAGTAGTTATCCTTTTGTTCTTTGCTGTACAAATCTCTTCACAAATTAAACATCAACCGCAAATCCAAATATTTTATTGGTTTTACTTTGCTGAATTTCTGACAATTTTTCATGCTCCTAATAGAATTAATTCTGCATTTTTTCTTTTGATTATTGCTTTCTAAATCTGGGGAAAATACTGTTATTCCTCATTTTTGTAATGCTTGGTTATACATTGTGTAGCACAAATGCATAAAATCTCCAAGTTGCAGAAACAAGAATATACATTAAACAAGAGTCATGGTTATGTTGAAGTGTATTCTTTATCTGGGGTTGCTGTTGCATTGTCATAATGCAAGCTCACATTGCAATTCACTTTGCTGATGAATATCTTTCATGAACACTTGTTGGAGATGGTTTATTTAACGGTGTGGTATTATAGCAGAGGAAACACAGAACTGGGAGAAATGAATGTATTTTTATTGAAAATGAGGTTTCACAAAAAGCAAAAAGAAACAAAGTAATTGAAATTGGTGAGATTGATAACTGAAAATGAAAACAACCATTTTATTTTGGAGATAAAAGCATAGTCAATGTGGTCCTCAGCTCCAGTAAAATGTCTCTGAATCATTGTGTTTATCAAATAAGGCTATGAGTAATGAAATTAAACCCAATTTTTTTTTGTACTGCTGCAGAGCACAAATCATGTCTCTAAAAACTAGGATATCTCTGCAGTGATGAAGACGAAGTAGTAACTCATTATATTTTCTGAGGGAAAATACATTGTGTTATATGGTATAGATTGCAGTAGGACTTTAGTTAAAAGGAGCCTTTCTCAATATATCCAGTTCCCCGGAAAGGTAGAATTTGGAATGTAACCAGCAAAATTGCACTTTAATTTGTGGAGCTCTTAGAGCAGTTTTGGCAGTCTATTTCAGTTTGGATGCAACTGAAATAGAAATCTTGTAAATCCATTTCATTTAATTTTTTTCCCATCTGTTAATCCATATAAGGAAAGATCATCCAATCATTACAAACTAACTGTAATTTTTTCCCCCTTAGGATGTGGTTTAAATCTTGTTCTCATTTAGAGATTAGTTTTCCATTGCTGCAGTTAACTCTCCTGTGGTACAAATGCTTAATTACAGTTGGCCTTCTCCTTTGAGCATTTTTGATGGAATTCAAAATATACCAAATGAATTTTTCATATTCGTTGAACATCCATGGTGTGGAAGCAGCTTTGTTTATATGTAGCCCGGGTTATAATTCAAAATTGCAGATTTAAACAAAGACTAGATTGTACCTGTTAAAGCTATGAAGATTAACGTTTAAAGGACAACTTTGAAGAAGAACACTTTGGAAGAATATGGGGAAAGGGCATGGCAATGGAACGAAGTGAAAAGCTCCTTTGTCGAGCTAGCACAGGTGTGATAGGCCAAATTCTCCCTTCCTTGCTATAAAATTCTCATTGCACAATTACTCATAATAAATAATCTGTGGCATGGATGATTTCTCCTCCCCAAGCTTATCTTTTGGGTAATACATGAAAATAAAAATGCTCAGCTACAGTTGAAGATTTTTAAAAATATCACGCCGCCTGACCCCTCTAATTAATCAGTACTTAATTTCAATTTCAGCCCCTTCTGCCTGATGTCTCACACCACTTTCTCTTCTGTCCAATACCTGAGTTTGGAATGTTTTCTTTTCCTCCATCTCTTTGATAGTTATAGGTATGAAGCCAGCTGGGATATTGAGGAGAAATTTATTGTGTGAGGGAAAGGTGCATACTCAAGGAGCAGGAAACAGTGAGGTCATTTCCTAAAATGCACATGATTTAGTTTCACTGTTTAACTCCATATAACTGAAAGTATTCCCTCACAGCATACCGATTAAATCAGGTTGACTTACAATGCTTTTGCCAAGAGTCTCTCCAGTGGTCAAAGAGCAATTCACTAAGAGGGGTTGGTTACTTACAATTATCAAAAACAGATTCTTCGGTCTTCCCAATATTTAATTGGAGGAAATTTCTTTTCATCCAATACTGTATGTCTGACCATTTAAAATGAATTTTCTTCTGCTTTAGGTCTACCTCCTCTTGCCCCCAATAACATGCACTGTTCCCTGAAGGGCAGTGAGCAGTGGACACGCTGTAAGACCTCAGCCAATGTTGCTATTTAGCTGTTCACTAGATGATATGGAGAAAGAAAGACTTGCATTTATACAGCACCTTTTACAATCACCAGACGTCCCAAAGCGCTTTACAACCAATGAAGTACTTTTTTGGAAGTGTAGTCACTGTTGTAATGTAGGAAGCACGGCAGCCAATTTGCACTCTGCAAGCTCCCACAAACAGCAACAATAACTAGGGCTGTAGAGAGGGCTTTAAACTAATTAGTGGGGGTGAGGATTCAGGTGAGCGAAAATTAAAAAAGTCACTGAATAAGTAGAAGGCAATAGAGCAGGGTAGCACTGGGGGAAATGAAAACCAGAACGTGTCAGGAAGGGATAGAATGTATAAACATAAAGGTGAATCAGAAAGTGGAGTCAAAGCAGGAAAAAATGGTAAAAAAACAAATTTAAAAGCTCTTTATCTGAATGCACATAGCATTTGTAACAAAATAGATGAGTTGACGGCAGAAATATATACAAATGGTAGCCATTACAGAGACATGGTTGCAAGGTGACCAGGACTGGGGACTAAATATTCAGGGTTATTTGACAATTTGGAAGGACAGAAAGAAAGGAAAAGGAGGTGGGGGTAGCACTGTTAATAAAGGATGAGATCAGTGCGTTAGTAAGAAACTATATTGGCTCACAAGATCAAGATGTTGAATCTGTTTGGGTGGAGATAAGGAATAATAAGGGGAAAAAGTCGCTGGTGGGTGTAGTCTATAGGCCCCCTGTAGCTACACTGTTGGATGGAGTATAAATCAAGAAATAATGGAGGCTTGTAAAAAATTAACAGCAATAATCATGGCCAATTTTAACCTTCATATTGATTGGACAAAGCAAATTGGCCAGGGTAGCCTTGAGGAAGAGTTCATATAGTGTATCCGGGATAGTTTCCTTGAACAGTTCATTGTGGAACCAACCAGGAAGCAGGCTATCTTAGATCTGGAACTGTGTAATGAGACAGGATTAATAAATGATCTCCTAGTAAAGGATTCTTTAGGAATGAGTGACCATAACATGGTTGAATTTCAAATTCAGTTGGAAGGTGAGAAAGTTGGATCTCAAACCAGTGTCCTAAGCTTAAATAAAGGAGACTGCAAAGGTATGAAGGCAGAGTTGACTAAAGTGGACTGGGAAATTAGATTAAAGTGTGGGACGGTTGATAAGCAGTGGCATACATTTAAGGAGATATTTCATAAGTCACAACAAAAATATATCCCAATGAGAAGGAAAGACTATAGGAGAAGGGATAACCATCTGTGGCTAACTAAGGAAATAAGGGATGGTATCAAATTGAAAACAAGAACATACAATGTGGCCAAGACGAGTGGGAGGCCAGAGGATTGGGAAACTTTTAAAAACCAGCAAAGAATGACTAGCATGAAATATAAAAACAGATAGTAAGAGTTTCTACAGGTACATAAAAAGGAAAAGAGTGGCTAAAGTAAATGTTGGTCCCCTAGAGGATGAGACTGGGGAATTAATAATGGAGAACAGGGAAATGCAGAGACGTTGAACAAATATTTTGTATCGGTCTTCATGGTAGAAGACACAAAAAAACATCCCAATAGTGGATAATCAAGGGGCTATAGGGAGGGAGGAACTTAATACAATCACTATCACTAAAGAAGTAGTACTCGGTAAAATAATGGGACGAAAGGCGGACAAGTCCCTTGGACCTTGATGGCTTACATCCTCGGGTCTTAAAAGAAGTGGCTGCAGAGATAGTGGATGCATTGGTTGTAATCTACCAACATTCTTTGGATTCTGGGGCGCTCCCAGCGGATTGGAAAACTGCAAATGTAACGCCCCTATTTAAATAAGGAGGGAGACAAAAAGGAGGAAACTATAGACCGGTTAGCCTAACATCTGTTGTTGGGAAAATGCTGGAGTCCATTATTAAGTAAGCAGTAGCGGGACATTTGGAAAAGTATAATTCAATCAAGCAGCGTCAGCATGGTTTTATGAAAGGGAAATCATGTTTGATAAATTTTCTGGAGTTCTTTGAGGATGTAATGAGCAGGATGGATAAGGGGGAACCAATGGATGTGGTGTATTTGAATTTCTAGAAGGCATTCGATAAGGTGCAACATAAAAGGTTACTGCACAAGATAAAAGCTCACGGGGTTGGGGGTAATATATTAGCATGGATAGAGGATTGGCTAACTAACAGAAAACAGAGAGTCGGGATAAATGGGTAATTTTCCAGTTGGCAAACAATAACTAGTGCGGTGCTGCAGGGATCGGTGCTGGGGCCTCAACTATTTAAAAATTTATATTAATGACTTGGATGAAGGGACTGAGTGTAATGTAGCCAAGTTTGCTGATGATACAAAGATGGATGGGAAAGCAAATTGTGAGGAGGAATCAAAGAATCTGCAAAGGGATACAGACAGGCTAAGTGAGTGGGCAAACATTTGGCAGATGGTGTATAATGTGGGAAAATGTGAGATCCACTTTGGCAGAAAAAATAGAAAAGCAAATTATAATTTAAATGGAGAAAAATTGCAAAGTGCTGCAGTACAGAGGGACCTGGGGGTCCTTGTGTATGAAACACAAAAAGTTAGTATGCAGGTACAGCAAGTGATCAGGAAGACAAATGGAATGATGACCTTTATTGCAAGGTGGATAGAGTATAAAAGCAGAAAAGTCCGACGACAACTGTACAGGGTATTGGTGAGGCCACATCTGGAGTACTGCGTACAGTTTTGGTCTCCGTATTTAAGGAAGGATATACTTGCATTGGAGGCTGTTGAGAAGGTTCACTAGTTTGATACCGGAGATGAGGGGATTGATTTATGAAGATAGGTTGAGTAGGTTGGGCCTATACTCATTGGAGTTCAGAAGAATGAGAGGTGATCTTATCGAAACATATAAGATAATGAGGTGGCTCGACAAGATGGATGCAGAGAGGATATTTCCACTCATAGGGGAAACTAAAACTAGGGGACATAGTCTCAAAATAAGGAACCACCCATTTAAAATTGAGATGAGGAGGAATTTCTTCTCTGAGGGTTGTAAATCTATGGAATTCTCTGCCCTAGAGAGCTGTGGAGGCTGGGTCTTTGAATATATTTAGGGCGGACATAGACAGATTTTTGAACGATGAGGGAATAAAGGGTTTTGGGGAGCGGGCAGGGAAGTGGAGTTGAGTCCATGATCAGATCAGCCATGATCTTATTAAATGGCGAAGCAGGCTCGAGGTGCCAGGTGGCCTACTCCTGCTCCTATTTTTTAATGTTCTTATTATGAGCAGATAGATCATCTGTTTTTGTTATGTTGATTGAGTAATAAATATTGGCCAGGACACCGGAGAAAACTCCCCTGCTCTTCTTCGAAATAGTGCCATTGGATCTTTTATGTCCACCTGAGAGAGCAAACAGGGCCTTGGTATAAAGTTTCATCCGAAAGACAGCACCGCCGACTGTGCACCTGAGTACTGTACTGGAGCGTTGGCCTCAATTTTTGTGCTCAAGTCTCTGGAGTGGGATTGGAACCCACAACCTTCTAACTCAGAGGCGAGGGTGCTACACTCTGAGTCTCTGGCTGAGACTGCCCATGGTAACTTACCCTTTTGATTTTTCCTGCCTTTGTTATTTAGAATTGCCATGTCACTGCTCTGAACCTGCTTCCAACAGAATAAAACATGGTGTGAATCTGCATCCGACCAGTGCAGAATGTAAAGGTTAAAGTTCCAGTGAGCTATGTCATTATGTAATTTAAAACATAGTGGGTGGAAATTTCCGGCCTCGCCGGGTCCGTACGAAGTGTGCACGGAACCGGCGATGCCTCGCAAAAGTGGGTTTTCGGGGCGCAGTGCGCATGTGCCGAAAACCAGCTTTTCCGATCTGTGAAGATTTCTCTTGGCACATCCTCCGCATCCCCAGGAGAAGGACATCCGCACATGAGAGATTGGGCTATTTTCCCAACTCATGCCCAGCGAATGTCCTTCAAACTTTTACGCCTGGTAAAAGCAGCCGCATAGCTTACTTTTACCAGCGTAAGAGTTTTAAAGCATATAAAAAATAAATTTAAACATTCATTTTTATATTAAAAATCCTGTCCATTAATGTAAGTTTATTTTTAACACTATTAAAACACATTAAAAAGAATCCCCCCCCAAAATTTATTTTTTCTAAATCATTTAATTACATTTAATTTCAATTAATTTTAAATATGTGAGGTGTTTTATTTATTTATTGTTCTGTGTTTCAGTGTTTTCGGGGGTTATTCTCATTGATAGTAATGGGAACGCGCATAAACGGAGTTCCCATTATTATCAATGAGAATACTGCACAGTGATTGGTGGGCCAGGCCCACGTGACTCCACCTTGTGCGACGTACATCTCCTCATGCGCTGCGCAGCGAATTTAGGCCTCTGACCAGAATCACACGTTGCTCCGGGACCAGCAGGTACTTTCGCAGATTTTTTTCGGGTCGGAGGCGTTCGTACGAAGGAAGCCTCCGACCGCAATTTTCCCCCCATTGTTTTCAAAATGGTACTAATGATGGAAGTTAATTAAAAACTTGTTGCCATTTTCACATTCTTGTTCTTAAATATGTTGCCCTGTATTGTATTGGCATTAAAATAATTTAATATCCATTCAGTGACTATTCATGTAGATATCAGCGGGGACTTTCCGATGAGCATAATTTTAATGCCAGCGGTAACCTATTTCAAGTTACCACAACTGTCACTGTTACAATAATGCTAGTTGGCAAGTCTAAGTTATTGCATCTCAGATTAGAATTTCTATTTAAAGAGAAAAGTGGAGAAAACTTGGGTGTTCATTCCTGGATTGTGGGCTAGACATTGAAGAAACGGGAATTTATTTTCTTTTAATTTTATGCCCTCAGGGCATCAGTGGAGTTTTCTTTTTGGGAAGGGCTGACAATTACTCCTCTCCTTGTGGCCAGACTGCATCTTACTTTGCAGCCTTTGTGAACTGGTGGGTCCTAAGATGCTCCCATTATGGGGACCCACCAGCCACATTCAAATTAGGGAACTGCTCCCTTACTTGGATGGGCTTTATGCTGGACGATTCTTGGACGTCCGACGCAATCAAATTTTAGGCCCTAAAGTAGATATTAAAGTTATAAGATATTAATATAATGTAATTGGTAATTTATTACATTACTTTTTAGATATTAAATATGTATAATATGTTAAAAAGTATAATTTAATATGTGGAATATATAATAAATCAAAATCATGATTTAAAAAAAAATGTAAACAGAAAATTAATGAGAGCAAAATAAAAAGTTTTAATTCCTGCAGGTAACAAGTAAAAATTATGAAATATATTTTCATTGAAGCTCCTGTTCCACCTGAAACAATTGCCGAAGAAATCAAATGTAACCTGATGAGTGAAGAGATAGCTCAGTCTTTCAACTGTGCAGGCTTACTGAATTGTAAACAATATGAGTTGCAGTGCGACCATGAGGACCATTTTTTTGAGGCGCAGTGGGGAAACTGCGACAAGGTCTAAGGCCAGACTTGGGAAATATGGAAGAGACACAGCAGGGAGTGCTGGTAGGGCCAAAGGCCTGACTTCAGAAGAAAGATATTTATATTTTGTTTTATACAGTTTGTGTGTCCGAAATCCAGAGTTCCGAAATTCGGAATGTTCCAGAATCCAGACACAGGGCCAATCCGTGGCGGGATCGTCCAGAAACTAGAAAATATTCCGCAATCCAGACTCCCCCGCCTCAACCCGACCCGCCTCAGCCCGACCCACCTCGGCCCGACCCGGCCCGACCCGCCTCGCCCCAGCCTCGGCCCGACCCACCTCGGCCCGACCTGCCTCGCCAGGGCCTCGGCCTCGGTCCGCCTCGCCTCGGTCTCGGTCCGCCTGGCCTCGGCCTGCCTGACCTCGGCTCGCCTCGGCCCGACCTACCTCGCACCGGCCCGACCTACCTCGCCTCGGCCCGACCTACCTCAAACCGCCCGACTTTTCCACCGACCTATAGACCAGTTAGCCGAACATCTGTGGTTGGGAAAATGTTGGAGTCCATTATTAGCAGGACATGGATGAGCAAAATTCGGTCAGGCAGAGTCAGCATGGATATATTTAGGGGAAGTCATGTTTGACAAATTTGCTGGAGTTCTTTGAGGGTGTAATGAACAGGGTGGATAAAGGGGAACCAGTGGATGTGGTGTATTTGGACTTCTAGAAGGCATTTTACAAGGTGCCACATAAAAGGTTACTGCACAAGATAAAAGTTCACGGGGTTGGGGGTAATATATGAGCATGGATAGAGGATCGGCTAACTAACAGAAAACAGAGAGTTGGGATAAATGGTTCATTCTCTGATTGGCAACCAGTAATTAGTGGGGTGCCACAGGGATCAGTGCTGGGACCCCAACTATTTACATTCAGTCCCTTCTTCCAAGTCATTAATATAGATTGTAACGTAGCCATGTTTGCTGACGATATAAAGATGGGAGGAAAAGCAATGTGTGAGGAGGATACAAAAAATTTGGATAAGGTCATAGACAGGCTAAGTGAGTGGGCAAAAATTTGGCAGATGGAGTGTAATGTTGGAAAGTGTGAGGTCATGCACTTTCGCAGAAAAAAATCAAAGAGCAAGTTATTATTTAAATGGAGAAAGATTGCAAAGTGCTGCAGTACAGTAGGACCTGGGGGTGCTTGTGCATGAAACACAAAAGGATAGTATGCAGGTACAGCAAGTGATCAGGAAGGCCAATGGTATCTTGGCCTTTATTACAAAGGGGATGGAGTATAAAAGCAAGGAAGTCTTGCTACAGCTATACAGGTTATTGGTGAGGCCACACCTGGAATATTGTGTGCAGTTTTGGTTTCCATATTTACGAAAGGATATATGTACTTGCTTTGGAGGCAGTTCAGAGAAGGTTCACTAGGTTGATTCCGGGGATGAGGGGGTTGACTTATGAGCAAAGGTTGAATAGGTTGGACCTCTACTCATTGGAGTTCATAAGAATGAGAGGTGATCTTATCGAAACGTATAAGATTATGAGGGGGCTTGACAAGGTGGATGCAGAGAGAATGTTTCCACTGATAGGGGAGACTAGAACTAGAGGGCATGATAGAACAAGGGGCCGCCCATTTAAAACAGAGATGAGGAGGAATTTCTTCTCTGAGAGTTGTAAATCTGTGGAATTCGCTGCCTCAGAGAGTTGTGGAAGCTGGGACATTGAATAAATTTAAGTCAGACATAGATAGTTTCTTAAACGATAAGGGGATGAGGAGAGCGGGCGGGGAAGTGGAGCTGAGTCCATGATCAGATTAGCCATGATCTTATTGAACGGCGGAGCAGGCTCGAGGGGTCGTATGGCCTACTCCTGTTCCTATTTCTTATGTTCTTATGTACCTCACCCCGCCCGACCTCAGCTTGGCCCGACCCACCTCGCCCCGGCCTCTGCCCGACCCACCTCGGCCCGGCCTCGGCCCGACCCACCTCGCCCCGGCCTCGGCCCGACCCACCTCGCCCCGGCCTCGGCTCGACCCACCTTGCCCAGGCCTCGGTCCGCCTGACCCCACCCCGGTCTCGGCCCAACCTCTCTCGCCCCCGTCTCGGCCCGACCGACCCCTCCCTCCCCTCCTCTACCTACCTCGGCCCAGGCAAATACGTACCGAAATCCGGAAATATCTGGAACGGCCTCGGTCCCAAGGTTTCCAGATTTCGGACATCACACCTGTACACGGATGGGCTCCAACATCCGACTCTTGAAGATTTTCTCAGACAGTATTTGGAGGCACAGTCTGGACCTGAGATGGAGCCAGTAGCCCAAATTTAAAGGATTTTTTGAGGCAGTACTAAAGAGGCCCAGCGGAGTGCTGTGATGAGTGATGACGCTCAACTCTGGAAACTTGTCTCGGGAAGTACGGGGAAGCTGCTGCTTGAAAGCATGATAGGCCCATAGGCCTGTTATTGGAAAATTACGGAGGCTGTTTTTTTTTCCATGATGGGGCCAGGTGCGCTGTATTGAAATTTGACAGTTGCCAGAGGGAGGCTGTAGGGGAAATGTGAACTGCTTTATTAAAACTATATAATAGATACATTTTGTTCATGTTACTTGATTACCTGAATTTGGGATGAACAGCTAGAAAAGGTAAACATTTTTTTAACATGCTTAGTGAAGTTAGCTATGGTGGCCAATATTGAGGCTCTACAGCTCCACTCGCTGTGTGGCTGGGAAATCCTATTGCGGGGACACCGATGGGCATGACAGAATGGTGACAGCCAATTGTTGACATTTTTAAATTGGAAAACTGCTGAGGAGGATGTTTGCCTATTTTTAAAATGGAGCATACGATACACGTACTGATTTTAATATATAGATGTTTATCCGTGTCAATCCAAAATTTAAAAAAGTACAGATGTGAATGTCGAATTAAGTATTTAATATGCAGATTTTATTTGAAAAGAAGTTGATTAGAGCAGACTTACCACCATTTATGTAATCCATTTTCAATTAAGCTTGATCCTAATCAAGGAAGAATGTTGCTTTTTTATATCTGGCAATGTGATCAGTTACCTCATTAGCCAATGCATTCCGAGCACTCCGCCACATGGAGAGAGATACATGACTTCTGTACGGTTTTACATTGTAAATCAATACCAATTCATTCAAAAATTTAATTCCCAACATAATACAGTCTCATTTATGAGATTACTGTCTGATTGTGTGTGTGTGTTTTAGGAAGATTGCATTGCTCAAACATCTGAGGTCGTGACCACATAATTGTCAAAAAACCTTTTATATACATTGAATTTCTTAAAATGGTGCTCAGTTTTGGTCGTCTTGATCAAAAGTAAGTTATAATTTTCCTGCTCCTCTTTCTGGATCCATAGTAAAATATGGAATCAATTCATATGCTGGGTGGTATTAAATTACCTGCCAAACACATGAACTGACTCCTAAGTTTAAATCCACAGGAGACTTGCATTAACCTGATGCGAATTTGCTGCTTCGTAGATCTAGATGAATGAAATGGAAGAGGTTACACTTTTAGTCCAAAATCTGATCGACATAAGAGACTTACTTATGCATGTGCATGTTATTTTAGCTGTTGCAATTGTGCTACGAATGTGCAACACATAGTCTAAGGGCTAGACTTTCCTGAGAGCCCCTCAACGCCCGATTGCTCACCCAGAAAAACCTCTAACATTTGGGAAGTAATGCCTGCGAAAATTTCCACTTTTAAGTTAAAACTAATTACCCGGTGAGAAAATGGATCTTGCACCATTATTCTCAGCAGTTTTCATGGCAGTTAAGTAAAACGGGCTGCGGTTGGGCCTAGGGAGGGGGGCAAACTTAAAAAAAGAAATTTTACAAAAAAAAAAGTTAAAAAACATTCCCAAGACACTTTTACACCTAATCGCCATTTTCAATTAAAAAATAAATAAAGAACCTTTAACTTAAATAACCTTTAACTTAGCTTTCTTTACAGAGAACTCACCTACCACAGCTTTTACAGGGAGGTTCCCTCGGCGATCTGGACAGGCTTCCGTTGAGGCCAAACTTATGCCCTGGTGATTTTCTCGGCTGTGCACGTCAGCAGCTTGGTCCCGGCGGGCGTTTTGAGATTTGGGTGATAGCATTGAAAAACTAAGGGGGAAACTTTCACTGGGTGGAAAAACAGCTGTATCGTCGAGAAAATTGCTGAAAACCTGTCGAAAAGGAAAGGAAAGTTTAGCCCTAAGTGACGTGTTTCATGATGGTTAATCCTTGCCACTGGACCAAAACCTAGCTCTGTCAAGCCTGTGTGGTGGCTGATGTGCAATGGCCACCACACATTAAAGAAATCTACTTACAGGCATCTTCCACCCTTCAGGATTTAGTTCGGGATCTGGAATATTAGATCCTTCATTGAAACACCTGTGAACTCATCCCTTTTCGGCATGGAAGCAAGTCATCCTCATTTCGCGGAACTGCCGATGACGATGATGTTTCATATTGGAGACAGTCACAGTTGCCAAAGTGACTAAAATCGGATTGCTCACTCTTGTTAACAAATATAAAATAAGAGCATAAGAATTAGGAGCAGGAGTAGGCCATAAGGCCCCATAAGCCTGCTCCGCCATTCAATAAGATCATGGCTTATCTTCGACCTCAACTCCACTATCCTGCCCTATTCCCATATCCCTTGATTCCTATAGAGTCCAAAAATCTATCTCACAGCCTTGAATATACTCAATGACCGAGCAGCCATAGACCTTTGGAGCAGAGAATTCCAAAGATTCACAACCCTCTTGAGTGAAGAAATTCCTCCTCATCGCAGACACCTTATCTTGAGACTATGCCCCTGATTTCTAGACTCTTCAGCACTATGCCTCCGAGTTCTAAACTCTCCAGCCAGGGGAAACAATCTCTCAGCATCTATCCTGTCAATACCCTCAGAATCTTACATATTTCAATGAGATCACCTCCCATTCTTCTGAACTCCCGAGCGTATAGGCCCAATCCAATGCATCTCTCCACATAAGACAACCTTCTCATCACAGGAAGCAATCTAGTCAACCTTCGTTGCACCGCCTCTAAGGCAGGTATATCCTTCCTTAGATAAAGTGACCAAAACTGTGCACTCTAGGTGTGGTCTCACCAAAGCCCTGTACAATTGTAGCAAGACTTCCTTACTCTTGTACTCCAACCCTCGAGCATTAAAGGCCATCATGCCATTTGCCTTCCTAACTGATTGCTGTACCTGCAAGCTAACTCTCTGCGTTTCTTGCACAAGGACACCTAAATCTGGTATCACTGGAAGGCAAAGGGCATTTTATGGTGCATGTATGCTGTAAGTGTAGTGTCAGTCTGAATAGAAACATAGAAAATAGGTGCAGGAGTAAGCCATTCGGCCCTTCGAGCCTGCACCGTCATTCAATGAGTTCATGGCAGAACAAGCCATTCTTGCTTTCTCGCCATACCCCTCGATCCCCCTAGTAGTAAAGACTACAACGAACTCATTTTTGAATATATTTAGTGAATTAGCCTCAACAACGTTCTGTGGTTGGAGTGAGCTGGGTCTTTTTGATATTAAACTGAAAGTCTCGACTATGAAAAGCAGTTGGCTTTCAACTCATTGATTTACTTTATCAGAATATGTTGGAATGTCGGATTTGGTGAAAATCTGTGTACAACAATCAGCAACTGATTTGAACTTGATCAAGACAATCATTTTATACAATAACGTATATCCAAAAGCTATATTTTTTTCTCCCACAATGGGAGGGGAGATGTCAAACTGGGCCACTTTTGAGCTCTTCATATCGGCTGGTTGAATACTAAACTTAAAGACATGGAAGCCGGCCACATTCCCCAAACATCCAGGAAATTGTGTACATCGTGTTGGGCAGAGTTGTTGGGGTGAAAGGTGAGAATTTAAAAATAAGATCCACCTCCCCTGCACAGTCCCAGAAGAGGAACAGCAAGCAGCAGTTTTCTATTACTGAGTCCACGTTACAACCAGAGAAGCAGGAAACTCAATTTTTTAACAATAATATTTTAAGAAAGTAAAGTTTCTTTCCAAAGTGGCATTGTAATGACTTTTGTGTATTACAGTAATAATGCAGGTTTCAGAAATTGTTACTAGAATCAACTAGACACCATTCGAGCCACCCCTAGGAACAAATTAATTTTCACCTTGAAAGTCAGACTATTTGTAACCATAAGTACAACCATTTTGATCTCTCTGGTAACATGAAATGGAAAAGTGTTTTATCGATGGACGTCACAGTTGAGAATCTCTCACAATAACGTCCCTTAACAGCTGTCAAGATTCCTGACAGTGCATCTTTCTATTCTCTACTGACGTTGTTGAAATGTGAATGGTGTGAAGGAATGAAAGTATAGATCATATTTAATGATATGTCATCTCATATTCCCAGTTTTCATACTAAGTACCTTTTGTCTCGGGTGAATTGCAGACTACAGGCCAACATTTTCAATTGTCTATCCTTTATAGAAACATAGAAATTTACAGCGCAGAATGAGGCCATTTCGGCCCCTCATGTCCGTGCTGGCCGACACAGAGTCGCACGGCCCTTGATCAGCAGCCCTAAAGGTTACATTTCAACCTATGAACAATGACGGAAAGGCAAAGAGCACTCAGCCCAACCAGTCCGCCTCACACAACTGCGACACCCCTTATACTGAAAACCTCTACACTCCATCCCAACCGGAGCCATGTGATCTCCTGGGAGAGGCAAAAACCAGATAAAAACGCAGGCCAATTTAGGGGAAAAAAATCTGGGAAAATTCCTCTCCGACCCATCCAGGCGACCGACACTACTCCAGGAGATCACCCTGGCCGTATTCTATTCCCTGCAGTACTTACCATTATATGTGCGCCGTCCAACAAAAGGTCATCCAGTCTCATCCCAATTACCAGCTCTAGGTCCGTAACCCTGCAGGTTACTGCACTTTAAGTGCCCATCCAATCATCTCTTAAAAGTGATGATGGCTTCTGCATCCACCACTCTTCCAGGCAGCGAGTTCCATATCCCCACAACCCTCTGCGTAAAGAAGCACCCCCCCTCAAACCCCCTCTAAACCTTCCACCAACCACCTCTTAATACACCCTTCCACCAATGGAAATAGACCCTTACTATTTACTATGACCAGGCCCCTCAATATTTTGTACACCTCGATGCAATCTCCTCTCAACCTCCTCTGTTCCAATGAGAACAAACCCAGCTTATCCAATCTGTCCTCATAACTAAGATTCTCCGTTCCAGGCAGCATCCTAATAAATCTCCTTTGCACCTTCTCTAGTGCAATCATGTCCTTCCTATAATACGCCGACCAGAACTGCACGCAGTACTCCATCTGTGGCCGAACAAAAGTATGATACAATTTAAGCATAACCTCCCTGCTCTTATATTCTATGCCTCGGTCAATAAAGGCAAGCATTCCATATGCCTTCTTAACCACCTTATCCACCTGGCCTGCTACTTTCAGGGATCTGTGGGCAAGCACTCCAAGGTCCCTTTGTTCATCTACACTATTAAGTGGCCTACCGCTTAATGCGTATACCCTTTCCTTATTAGCCCTCCCAAAGTGCATCACCTCACACTTCTCTGAATTAAATTCCATTTGCCACTGCTCTGCCCATCTGATCAGTCGATTGAAAACCTCCTGCAACCCATGACTTTCCTCTTCATTATCAACCACACAGCCAAATTTAGTGTCATCTGCAAACTTCTTCATCATACACCCTATATTCAAATCTAAATCGTTGGTATTGCTACAGTTGTACAGGGCATTGGTGAGGCCACACCTGGAGTATTGTGTACAGTTTTGGTCTCCTAACCTAAGGAAGGACATTCTTGCTATTGAGGGAGTGCAGCGAAGGTTCACCAGACTGATTCCCGGGATGGCGGGACTGACCTCTCAAGAAAGACTGGATCAACTGGGCTTGTATTCACTGGAGTTCAGAAGAATGAGAGGGGACCTCATAGAAATGTTTAAAATTCTGATGGGTTTAGACAGGTTAGATGCAGGAAGAATGTTCCCAATGTTGGGGAAGTCCAGAACCAGGGGTCACAGTCTGAGGATAAGGGGTAAGCCATTTAAGACCGAGATGAGGAGGAACTTCTTCACCCAGAGAGTGGTGAACCTGTGGAATTCTCTGCCACAGAATGTTGTTGAGGTCAATTCACTAAATATATTCAAAAAGGAGTTAGATGTCGTCCTTGCTACTAAGGGGATCAAGGGGTATGGTGAGAAAGCAGGAATGGGGTACTGAAGTTGCATGTTCAGCCATGAACTCATTGAATGGCGGGTGCAAGCTAGAAGGGCTGAATGGCCTACTCCTGCACCTATTTTCTATGTTTCTATGTTTCTATATATACCACAAAAGGCAAGGGACCCAGTACTGAGCCCTACGGAACCCCACTGGAAACATCCTTCCAGTCACAAAAACATCCATCAATCATTATCCTTTGCTTCCTACCTCCAAGCCAATTTTGGATCCAACTTGCCACTTTGCCCTGTATGCCATGGGCTTTAACCTTCATGACCAGTCTACCATGTGGGACCTTATCGAAAGCCTCGCTAAAGTCCATATATACTACATCGTACGCACTACCCTCATCGACCCTCTTAGTTACCTCCTCAAAAAGTTCAATCAGGTTAGTCAAACACGATCTTCCTTTAACAAATCCGCGCTGACTGTCCCCAATTAATCCTTGCCTTTCCAAATGCAGATTTATTGTCTTTCAGGATTTTTCCCAATAATTTTCCCACTGAGGTTAGGCCTGTAATTACTCGGCTTATCCCTTTCTCCCTTCTTAAACAAGGGTATCAATCCTCCGGCACCATGCCCAGATCCAAAGAGGACTGAAAAATGATGGTCAAGGCCTGTGCTATTTACTCCTTTACTTCACTCAACAGCCTAGGATGCATTTCATCCAGGCCTGGGGCCTTACCTACTTTCAAAGCTGCTAACCCCCTTAATACTTCCTCTCCCACTATATTTATTTCATCCAGAATATCACACTCCTCCTCGATAGCAGTATCTGCAATACCCCTTTCCTTTGTGAAAACAGATGCAAAGTATTCATTAAGAACCCTACCAACCGCCTCCACACAAAGATTACCCTCATGGTCTCTAATAGACCCTACCCTTTCTTTAGTTACCCTCTAACTCTTAATATATTTATAGAACATCTTCGGGTTTTCCTTAATTTTACTGGCTAAGAATTTCTCGTGCTCTCTCAGCATGCCTAATATCCTTTTTAATTTTGCCTCTTAACTTTCTATATTCTTCTAAAAATTCTGAAGTATTTAGCCGTTGATATATGACATAAGCATCCCTTTTTTTCTTAATCCTCCCCTGTAAGTCCCTAGACATCCAGGGGGCTCTAGAATTATTTTCCCCATCCTTTTTCTTTAGGGCACATGTTTGATGTGGAATCTATATGGGTAGAGCTGTAGAATATCAAAGGACAAAAAACGTTAGTGGGAGTTGTGTACAGACCTCCAAACAGTAGTAGTGATGTTGGGGAGGGCATCAAACATGAAATTAGGGGTGCGCGCAATAAAGGTGCAGCAGTTATAATGGGTGACTTTAATATGCACATAGATTGGGTTAACCAAACTGGAAGCAATACGGTAGAGGAGGATTTCCTGGAGTGCATAAGGAATGGTTTTTTAGACCAATATGTCGAGGAACCAACTAGGGGGGAGGCCATCTTAGACTGGGTGTTGTGTAATGAGAGAGGATTAATTAGCAATCTCGTTGTGCGAGGCCCCTTGGGGAAGAGTGACCATAATATGGTGGAATTCTGCATTAGGATGGAGAATGAAACAGTTAATTCAGAGACCATGGTCCAGAACTTAAAGAAGGGTAACTTTGAAGGTATGAGGCGTGAATTGGCTAGGATAGATTGGCGAATGATACTGAAGGGGTTGACTGTGGATGGGCAATGGCAGACATTTAGAGACCGCATGTATGAACTATAACAATTGTACATTCCTGTCTGTCGTAAAAATAAAAAAGGGAAGGTGGCTCAACCGTGGCTATCAAGGGAAATCAGGGATAGCATTAAAGCCAAGGAAGTGGCATACAAAGTGGCCAGAAATAGCAGAGAACCCGGGGACTGGGAGAAATTTAGAACTCAGCAGAGGAGGACAAAGGTTTTGATTAGGGCAGGGAAAATGGAGTACGAGAAGAAGCTTGCAGGGAACATTAAGACGGATTGCAAAAGTTTCTATAGATATGTAAAGAGAAAAAGGTTAGTAAAGACAAACGTAGGTCCCCTGCAGTCAGAATCAGGGGAAGTCATAACGGGGAACAAAGAAATGGCAGACCAATTGAACAAGTACTTTGGTTCGGTATTCACTGAGGAGGACACAAACAACCTTCCGGATATAAAAGGGGTCGGAGGGTCTAGTAAGGAGGAGGAACTGAGGGAAATCCTTATTAGTCGGGAAATTGTGTTGGGGAAATTGATGGGATTGAAGGCCGATAAATCCCCAGGGCCTGATGGACTGCATCCCAGAGTACTTAAGGAGGTAGCCTTGGAAATAGTGGATGCATTGACAGTCATTTTCCAACATTCCATTGACTCCGGATCAGTTCCTATGGAGTGGAGGGTAGCCAATGTAACCCCACTTTTTAAAAAAGGAGGGAGAGAGAAAACAGGGAATTACAGACCGGTCAGCCTGACATCGGTAGTGGGTAAAATGATGGAATCAATTATTAAGGATGTCATAGCAGTGCATTTGGAAAGAGGTAATATGATAGGTCCAAGTCAGCATGGATTTGTGAAAGGGAAATCATGCTTGACAAATCTGGAATTTTTTGAGGATGTTTCCAGTAAAGTGGACAAGGGAGAACCAGTTGATGTGGTATATTTGGACTTTCAGAAGGCTTTCGACAAGGTCCCACACAAGAGATTAATGTGCAAAGTTAAAGCACATGGGATTGGGGGTAGTGTGCTGACATGGATTGAGAACTGGTTGTCAGACAGGAAGCAAAGAGTAGGAGTAAATGGGGACTTTTCAGAATGGCAGGCAGTGACTAGTGGGGTACCGCAAGGTTCTGTGCTGGGGCCCCAGCTGTTTACACTGTACATTAATGATTTCGACGAGGGGATTAAATGTAGTATCTCCAAATTTGCGGATGACACTAAGTTGGGTGGCAGTGTGAGCTGCAAGGAGGATTCTATGAGGCTGCAGAGCGACTTGGATAGGTTAGGTGAGTGGGCAAATGCATGGCAGATGAAGTATAATGTGGATAAATGTGAGGTTATCCACTTTGGTGGTAAAAACAGAGAGACAGACTATTATCTGAATGGTGACAGATTAGGAAAAGGGAAGGTGCAACGAGACCTGGGTGTCATGGTACATCAGTCATTGAAGGTTGGCATGCAGGTACAGCAGGCGGTTAAGAAAGCAAATGGCATGTTGGCCTTCATAGCGAGGGGATATGAGTACAAGGGCAGAGAGGTGTTGCTACAATTGTACAGGGCCTTGGTGAGGCCACACCTGGAGTATTGTGTACAGTTTTGGTCTCCTAACCTGAGGAAGGACATTCTTGCTATTGAGGGAGTGCAGCGAAGGTTCACCAGACTGATTCCCGGGATGGCGGGACTGACCTATCAAGAAAGACTGGATCAACTGGGCTTGTATTCACTGGAGTTCAAAAGAATGAGAGGGGACCTCATAGAAACGTTTAAAATTCTGACGGGGTTAAACAGGTTAGATGCAGGAAGAATGTTCCCAATGTTGGGGAAGTCCAGAACCAGGGGACACAGTCTAAGGATAAGGGGGAAGCCATTTAGGACCGAGATGAGGAGGAATTTCTTCACCCAGAGAGTGGTGAACCTGTGGAATTCTCTACCACAGAAAGTTGTTGAGGCCAATTCACTAAATATATTCAAAAAGGAGTTAGATGAAGTCCTTACTACTAGGGGAATCAAGGGGTATGGTGAGAAAGCAGGAATGGGGTACTGAAGTTGCATGTTCAGCCATGAACTCATTGAATGGCGGTGCAGGCTAGAAGGACCAAATGGCCTACTCCTGCACCTATTTTCTATGTTTCTATGTTTGGCCTAAGTCTTCCGGATCTCCTCCTTGAATCCTCCCACTGTTCCGACACTGATTTACCCACATGTCCACTATGGTCAAATCACTCCTTAACTTAGCAAAATTAGCTTTTCCCCAATTCGGAACTTTTATTCCAGGCCTATTCTTGTCCTTATCCATAACCAACTTGAATCTGACTGAATTATGGTCACTGGCACCCAAGTGCTCCCCCACTAATACCCCTTCAACCTGCCCAGCTTCATTCCCCAAAACTAAATCCAAAACCGCCCTCTCTCGTGTTGAGCTTGCTACATACTGACTAAAAAAGTTCTCTTGAATGCATTTCAAGAATTTCGCACCCTCTATACCCTTCACACTAAATTTGTCTCAATCAATATTTGGATAGTTAAAATCCCCTACTATTACTACCCTATGACTTTTAGACTTCACAGCAATTTGTCCACATATTTGCTTCTCTATCTCCCTACCACTGTTTGGGGGTTTATGAAACATGCCCAGCAGTGTGATCGCCCGTTTTTTATTTTTCAATTCGACCCATATGGCCTCATTTGATGATCCCTTTAACATATCATCTCTCCTCACTACTGTAATAGTTTCTTTAATCAGTACCACAACGCCCCCCCCCCCCCACTTTTTACCCCTCTCTCTAACTTGTCTCAAAATCCTGTAGCCAGGAATATTGATCTGCCAAACCTGCCTCTCTTTCAGCCATGTTTCTGTAATGGCCATAATGTCATACTCCCAAGTGTCTACCTGTGCTCTTAGCTCATCCGCCTTATTTGCTATACTCCTTGCATTAAAATATATACCATTCAGCACATGAAGACCTCCTTGCTGACTACATAGTAAGCACTGCTCCTCTGTCTTACAGATTCGCTTTCCAGATTCTTGCTATCCAATTTCTCCTCTACTTCCTGGCCTTTTGAATTCGTTCTCAGGTTCCCATTCCCCTGCCAAGCTAGTTTAAACTCTCCCCAACAGTACTAGCAAAACTCCCCGCAAGGATATTGGCCCCGGTGCTGTTGAGGTGCAACCCTTCCAGTTTGTACAGGTCCCATCTCTCCCAGAAGCGGTCCCAGTGCCTCAAGAATTTAAAGCCCTCCCTCCTACATCAACTTTCCAGCCATGTGTTCATCTTCTCTATCCTTCTATTCTTATACTCATTAGCATGTGGCACTGGTAGTAACCCGGAGATTTCTATCTTTGTGATCCTACCCTTTAATCTTCTTCCTAGCTGCCTGAATTCTTCCTGCAGGACCTCATCCCTCATTTTACCTATGTCGTTGGCCCCGATATGGACCACGACCTCTAGCTGTTTACCCTCTCACCCCCCTCCCCAGGATACCCTGCGTCCGCTCTGTGACATCCTTGACCCTGGCACCAGGGAGGCAGAAAACCATTCGGGAGTCACTTCTATGGTCGTAGAAACACCTGTCTGTTCCCCTAACTATAGAATCCCCTATCACTAAGACTCTTTTGTTCTTCGTCCTCCCCGCTGTGCAGTTGAGCCACCCGTGGTGCCGTGGAATTGGCTCTGGCTGCACTCCCCAGAGGCACCATTATCCTTACTGAGACTCAGAAGTGAATATCGGTTTGAAAGCGAGATGGACTTACGGGAGGCTCCTGCGCTACCTGCTTAGCACACTTTCTACATCTGGGGGTCACCCACTTCCCCTCTATCTGCACGCCTTTAAGCTGCGGGGTGACCACCTCCTGAAACGTGCTATCCACGTAGCTCTCAGCCTCACGGATGCATCGTATTGACTCCACCCGCTGCTCCAGCTGCAAAACACGGAGCTCGAGCAGTTGAAGCTGGAGACACCTCCTGCATACATGGTTGTTTCGGCTGCGCGAAGCATCCAGGACTTTCCACCCTGCCATCCCTCTAGTTAGCCTTATCTAGTTTAAAATCTACTTAAAAAGAAATAGAGAAAAGAGAGCTACTCACCAACTCACTTCACCGACCACTGTGGCCTCCCGAACTCACTAACCTCTGTGGCCTCCCGACCTCTCGGCATCCGAACTCCCGACCTACTGAAAAAGAAATAGAGGAAAGAGAACTACTTACCAACTCATCTCACCCACCTCCGAAGCCTCCAAACTCCCGGCCTCCGAACTCCCGACCCGCCGACCTCAGGGCCTACCTACTCGCCGACCTCAGGGCCTACCTACTCGCCGACCTCACAGGACCTACCTACTAGCCCACCTCACAGGGCCTATCGACTCACCGACCTCACAGGGCCTACCTACTTGCCGACCTCAGGGCCTACCGACTCGCCGACCTCAGGGCCTACCGACTCTGCGGCCTCGTGAAGTCACCGACCCCTGCGGCCTCGTGAAGTCACCGACCCCTGCGGCCTCGCGAAGTCACCGACCCCTGCGGCCTCGCAAAGTCACCGGACTCCCCCAGAACTCGGACTTCCCTGGAACTCGGACTCTCCCGGAACTCTTGACCTCTCGGAACTCCCGACTTTATGGTTAAATATTTCCGCTGGGTAATTTTTACATACTGCAGCTTTCTTGGAAGTGTTGGAAGAGTCTATTCACATCTGGTTTCCAATATAAAAATTATAGTCAGCAGAGTTCGCAGTACATTGAAACCTCAACACAGTAAGAGATCTGCTTCGAGAATGCATCCATGGATCATTATTAGTCATGTAATCAGGTAATGTTGTGGAAGGTCCAGCTACCATTGAAGATCAAGGCCAAGAATTTCCTCTGAGCTACTATCGCTCTGCTGCCGTAATTTCATTGGAAGTGTGGAAGAAACCTCTTGTAGCAGTTCTGAGAAAATGCCAGGCTCGAGTCTTTCTTAAATGCAGCAGAATGCTTGAAACTGCAATGCTGCTCTACGAACAAAACATGCTCTGGTGCAAGAAACATTGGCAATTCCACAGACTATACTTAAATTGAATACATGTCAGTTGGGTAATGGATTTAGTATCTCACCTTGTTCCATCCCTCTAACCTCCCATTTAAAACCTTGTTCTCTACCGCCCACTCAAATACGATGCCAATTTTCTCACTGAGATATATTCCCACAGCTCTCTGCACCAAGCAACTTCTCATCCTCGGTAATTTGAACCTCCATCTCAACTCATCATGCTCTCTCTCTTCTGAATTCACTGCCCTCCTATTCTCCCTTAATCTCTCCATCCATATAAACTTCCCTACCCTTATTCACGGCTATCCTCTCGACCATGCCATCTCACGTGGCCTCGCTACTCCCATTGTGTCAATGATAGATAAAGCCATCTCCGATCACTTCCATGTATCTCGGTCCGCCCTTCGAAAATCTCCCAATTCACTACAAGGGCACTTTCAAAATCTCAGCTGTCCAGTCTTTGGCCCTCCATTCACCACAACATTTCTTCAGCTGCCGATCTGCTCAACCACACCCTCACTTCCATCTTTGATACCCTAGTCCCCATTAAAACCATTTCTCTCTCTCTCTCAGTCTGGTCATTCCCCCGGTACTGCTCTCATCTCCACTCCCTTAAGTCCAAGGAACGCAGACTTGAACGTTTATGGCAGACATCTGGTTTAGCTATTCATAGCCAGATCTGGCTGGACAACATAAAGCACTATCGCGTCTTACTCCCTCTTCTCTGCCAAAACTGCTAACTGTTCCAGGATCATCCTGCAATGCAAAGATAACTCCAGCTTCTTTTCTCTACTGCAAACGGTCATCTTCAACCCCTCTCCCCTACCTCCTCCAGCCTCACCTCCAACAACAAGTTTGAGGAGCTCATGGACTTCTTTGTCACTAAGATTGAGCCCATCCATTTAGCTGCCTCTTGTCAATTCCCTCCCTTCCCCACTGCCCAGCCAAACTTCCTCTATGGTTCCTCGTGCTCTAGCCCTGAACTCGCTTCTTACTCTAGTTTTTCTCCAATCTCCCCTCATGCCCTCTCCGAGTTCATCTTATCCATAAGACCCACCTCCTGCTCCCTCGACCCTATTCCCATTAAGCTGCTGATCACCCAACTTCCCTTCTTGACCCACATGTTAGCTGATACTGTTGACGGTTCTCTCTCCTCAGCTACTGTCCCCTTCCCCTTCAAATATGCCGTCATCGCCCCTCAAAAAAAAACAACTGTCCTTTCATACTGCCGTTCATCTGCAACCTCCCTTTCCTCTCCAAAGTTCTTGAGTGAGCTGTCGCCTCCTAAATCCGTACCCTTCTTTCCCAGAACTCCATGTTTGAGTCACTCCAATTAGGTTTCCGCCCATGCCAGAGTACCAAAATGGCTCTTATTAAAGTCACAAATGACATTCTATGTGAATGGCTTATCTTCCCACTCCCGCACCGTTGCCTCTGGTGACCCCAAGGATCTATCCTTGGCCCCTCCTATTTCTCATCTATCCAAAATGCTGCTGCCCGTGTCCTAACTTGCACCACGTCCCGTTCACCCATCGCACCTGTGCTCGCTAACCAACGTTGGCTCCTGGTTAAGCAATGCCTCGATTTTAAAATTCTCATCCTGGTTTTCAAATCCCTTCATGGCCTTGCCCTTCCCTATCTCTGTAACCTCCTCCAGCCTTACAACCCTCCGAGATCTCTGCGCTCCTCCAATTCTGGCCTCTTGGGCATCTCCGATTTTGATCGCTCCGCTATTGGTCAACTGCCGCGATCCTAAGCTCTTGAATTCTCGACATAAACCTCTCCGCCTCTCTATCTCGATCTCCTTTTTTAAGGCACTCCTTAAAATCTACAAGCTTTTGGTCATCTGCCCTAATATCCCTTTATGTGGCTCGGTGTCAAATTTTGTTTAATAACGTTCCTGTGCAATTGAGGCCAATTCACTAAATATATTCAAAAAGGAGTTAGATGAGGTCCTTACTGCTAGGGGGATCAAGGGGTATGGCGAGAAAGCAGGAATGGGGTACTGAAGTTGAACGTTCAGCCATGAACTCATTGAATGGCGGTGCAGGCTAGAAGGGCCGAATGGCCTACTCCTGCACCTATTTTCTATGTTTCTATGTTTCTATGTGCAGCACCTTGGGATGTTTTACTACGTTAAAGACGCTATATAACTGCAAGTTGTTATAAAGGGAACGTTAACAAGGGGAGGGATATAATAAGAAAGCAAAAATTGCATAAACTTAAAAAAAATATATAGAATACATGTACTATTTTGGAAAAATGTGCTGGATCTATTTCTCAGGAATGAATTGGGGCAAGTTGAGCATGTATCAGTGGAAGAGCATTTGGTAAACAGCGATCAGAATATCATCAGGTTTAGAATAGTTATGATAAAGTACATGGTATAATTAAGCGTAAAAATAGTAAACTGGAGGAGGTTAACTTCAGTGAGTTGAAAAGGGATTTGGCCCAGGTGGATTGGAATCAAAAATTGGTAGACAAAACAGTAATTGAGGCCTTTAAAGAGGAGATAGTTTGGGTACAGAGTAGACACATTCCTATGAGGGGGAAAGGAAGGACATCCAAAGCTTGAGTTCACTTGACTAAATATATGGAGGTTAAAATGAGACAAAAAATGAGACTTATGACAAATGAAAGGTGGTTAATATAGTAGAAAATCAAGCTGGATATAGAAAGTATAGAAGTGATCTAAAAAAAGGGGGCAAAGAGAAAGTATGAGAATAGATTAGTGGCTAACATAAAAGGGAACCCAATAGTCTGAATAAATACATCAATAGTAAAAGAGTAGTCAAAGGAAGGGTGGGGCTGATTGGGGGCCAAAAAGGAAATCTTTTGGAAGCAGAGGGCATGGCTGATGTATGAAATGAGTGCTTTGCATCTGTCCTCGCTAAAGAGGATGCTGCCAATGTCGTAGTAAAGGAGGAGGCAGTAGGTCTATTGGATAGGATAAAAATAGATAACAAGGAGGTATTTAAAAGGTTGGCTGTCCTCAAAAGTCGAAAAATCACCCAGTCCAGATGGGATGCATCCGAGGTTACTGAGAGAAGTACGGGTGGAAATTGTGGAGGCTCTGGCCACAGTCTTCCAATCCTCCTTAGATATAGGGGAGGTGCCGGATGATTGGAGGATTGCAAATGTTACACCCCTGTTTAATAAACGGGAGAGAGATAAACCGTGCAACTACAGGCCAGTCAGCCTAATGTGGGTAAACTCTAGGGCTAGACTTTCCTGAGAGCCCCTCAACGCCCGATTGCCCGCCCAGAAAAATCGCTAACGTTTTGCAACTAACGCTGGTGAGAATTTCCATAATTAAGTTAAAAATAATCGCCCAGCGAGAAAATGGATCTTTCATCAGTATTCTCAGCGGTTTCTCGGCGGTTAAAGGTGAAATGGGCGGTTCTTAAAATGTTTTGAAAAATTTACACCGAGGCTGCGGTTGGGCCTGTGTGGGGGACGGGTGGGGGGTGGGGGGAGACTTAAAGAAAAATGTTCACTTAAAAAAAAGTTAAAAAAACATTCTCAAGACAGTTTTAAAGCTAATCGCCATTTTACAATTAAAAAAAAATAAAGAACCTTTAACTGAGCTTTCTTTGCAGAGTACTCACCTACCGTCCTGTTTAAGCTGCTTTCACAGGGTAGTTCCCTCGGCGATCTGGACGGTCTTCCGTTGAGACCAAACTTATACTCTGCCGATTTTCTCGGCGGTGCACGTTGGCAGTTTGCTCCCTGCGAGTGTTTCGAGATGTGGGCGGTACCATTCAAAAAGTAAGGGGGAAGTTTTCGCCGGGTGGTTTCTCTACCAAAAACAGCTGTACCGCTGAGAAAACCGCCGAAAATGAAGGCGAAAGTCTCCCCCTTCGAGACAATAATCCAGGACAAAATTAATTGGCATTTGGGAAAGTATGGGCTAATAATTGAAAGTCAGCATGGATTTGTTAAAGGCAAATTTTGTTTAACTTGATTGAGTTCTTTGATGAAGCAATGGAGAGGGTAGATGAGGGTAGTGCGATTGATGTGTATATGGACTTTCAAAAGGCGTTTGACAAAGAACCACATTATAAGTTTGTTAACATAATTAAAGCACATGGGATTAAAGGGACTTTGGCAACATGGATACAAGAAAGGCTAAGGAACACAAAGCAGAAGTAGTGGTGAATGGTTGTTTTTTAGACTGAAAGGAAGTATACAGTGATATCGGAACACTGCTCTTTTTGATGTATATTAATGACCTGGACTTGGATATACAGGGCATAATTGCAAAGTTTGCAGATGATACGAAATGACGAGGAGGATAGTAACAGACTTCAGGATGACAAAGACGGACTGGTAAAATGGACAGACTCATGCCAGATGAAATTTAACGCAGAGAAGTGTGAAGTGATACATTTTGGTTGGAAGAATGAGGAGAGGCAATATGAACTAAATGGTACAATTTTAAAGGAGGTGCAAGAACAGAGAGACTTGGGGGTGTATGTACACAAAGCATTGAAAGGGACAGGACAAATTGAGAAGGATGTTAAAGCATCTGGGATCCTTGGCTTTATTAATAGAGACAAAGCAAGGAAGTTATACTAAATCTTTATAAAACACTGGTTAGGCCTCAACTGGAGTATTGTGTTCAATTCTGGGCACCTCAATTTAGGAAGAATTTCAAGGCTTTGGAGAGGGTACCAGGGATGAGGGACTAATGTCATGTGGAAAGACTGGAGAAGTTGGGGTTGCTCTGCTTAGAGCAGAGATGATTAAGATGAGATTTGCTAGAGTTATTCAAAGTCATGAATGGTTTTTATAGAGTAAATAATGAGAAACAGTTACCAGTGGCAAAAGGGTCGGTAAGCAGAAAACACAGATTTAAGGTGAATGGCAAAAGAAGCAGAAGCGACAGGAGTCAACATTTTTGACACCTGTTGTTGTGATCTGGAATGCACTGCCTAAAAGGGTGGTGGAAGCAGATTCAACAGTAACACTCAAAATTCAATTGGATAAATACTTGAAGGGTAAAAAAAATTACAGCTCTATGGGGAAAGAGCAAGGAAGTGGGATTAATTGGATATCGCTACCAAAGAGCCGGCACTGGCACGATGGGCTGAATGGCCTCCTGTGCTGTATCTTTCTATGATTCCATGAATAGAAGGCTTACAAATGCAAAAATGGAATCTATCTCTGTGCATTTGTACTTCATAAAAAGAATGAATTGTTCCTGAGCTCACTCTGGACTTGAGGTACCCTTTTATACTGACTGTTCCAAACTTGGTGTAACTTCCTGGTTTAATAAATCTGTGCGAAGCTGATTGACATTCTGATATCATAATGAGAGAGATTCCTGCTACCTTGTACTTTAGAATCCAAACTACAAAAGACTAGTCTGGGATCTGCAGTTTGGTGGAAAATCTTGGCTGTTGGCATTCCACTGCTTTAAAAGAAAGAAAAACTTGTACAGTATTCATATAACATTGGTTCTCAAACTTTTTGGGTTGAAGGACCCTTTTTCAAATGAATAAGTTAGCACAGACCCCCGCCCCCCCCATCTAAATTATAATACTCATAAAATGAAAGTGCTATATGTAAAGAGTGTTTTAATGCTTTAAAAAAAAACAGGTATTTACTTACAGATATTAGTGAGAAGATATCGTTGGTGTGATGTTTGACCAAGTCTGGGTACTTCGCAGCAGCTGGCCATTATTAGCCACTTAGTGCTGGACAATTTTTAAAGCCATCAGCAGGTTGGCCAAGGTGAGTGAGGGCACGAGCACCCATGCACATACTGGGATGCTGCTGGAAGCATGACTCACCACTAAGTGGAGGAAGTGCATCCGGGAGGACGCTGAGCACCTCAAGTCTCATCAACGAGAGCATGCAGAAATCAAGCACAGGCAGCGGAAAGAGCGTGCGG
The DNA here is from genome assembly GCF_044704955.1 of Pristiophorus japonicus. Classification (NCBI taxonomy): domain Eukaryota; kingdom Metazoa; phylum Chordata; class Chondrichthyes; family Pristiophoridae; genus Pristiophorus; species Pristiophorus japonicus. The sequence continues at coordinate 26,502,238 of NC_091988.1, forward strand.
CAAATCTGTCCGGCCCTCCTGTGGTATATGAAATGATACAATGAACTCCGTACAGTGAGCCAGTGACTAGGTGTAACCTGGTCAGTCTTTAATGGCTTCCAGATGTGAAGATATAAAGGTGAAGTTCAGGTTATATACCGGGCCCAGCACGAGTGTACCTATGACCCTAGGACCTCCAACGATAGTGCCCCCTGTTGGTGGGCAGACCTTATGTACATACATTACATCATTCCCCCCCCCAGTTCTTGGCACAAGTCCATATTACAAGTTCAGACGGTCCGGGGCCCTTCGCTCCCTGGTTGACCGTCTCAGTACAATCCCAGTGCTTTCTGAGTCTCTCACGACTTGGGGCTGGGCGTTGACCACAGTGGGTTCTTCTGATGGCTGGACGTGAGTTGGTTGGTTGTCTAAGCTCGCGGTGTCTTCTTCCATCTGTTCCGGTTTGTCAGTGTGTCTTAGCTTGATTTGATCAATACATCTGCCCATTCTTGAGCTTAACCATATACACCCGGTTACCCTCCTTATCCGTAACATTGCTCAGGAGCCACTTGGGCCCTCGACCATGGTTAAGTACATACACTGGGTCATTTACAGATATGTCGTGTGACATTGCGACGCGGTCGTGATACCACTGCTGGCGTTGATGTCAGGTTTCGACATGATCGTTAAGGTCAGGATGGACTTGAGAAAGCCTGGTTTTGAGACCTCTCTTCATCAATAGTTCCGCAGGCGGGACCCTGGTGAGTTTGTGTGGCCAAGTCCTGTAACTGAGTAGCATGCGTGACAGACATGTTTGCAAGAAACCGTGAGTTACGCATTTCAGGCTCTGCTTGATGGTTTGAACTGTCCGCTCCGCTTGACCATTGGACGCGGGTTTGAACGGGGCTGACCTCATGTGTTTTTTGCCGTTCCGTTTCATGAACTTTTGAAACACGGTCCGTTGTCACTGACGACGATGTCAGACCATGTATGGCAAACATGGCTCTTAGGTTCTCAATGGTGGCAGCTTGACATGATCACACATTCTATCCATTTGGAGTATGCATCCACCACCACAAAAAACATTTTACCGAGGAAGGGGCCTGCAAAGTCGATGTGGATTCTAGACCACGGTTTGGATGGCCATGACCACAGACTGAGCGGAGCTTCCTTTGGGGCATTGCTTAACTGCATGCAAGTGCTGCACTGATGCACGCATGACTCTAAGTCCGATTCAATGCCAGACCACCAAACGTGGGACCTGGCGACGGCCTTCATCATGACAATACTGGGATGCATACTATGTAACTCCTGTACAAATCTCGCCCTGCCTTTCTTGGGGCATTACAACACGATTAATCCACAGTAAACAGTCGGACTGGATGAAAAGCTCATCTTTGCAAAGGCTGTACGGTTTGGTTTCAATACCCATTTCCTTGGGGATGGTTGACCAGTCCCCGTTAAGAACAGAACGTTTTACAACCGATAGGGTCGGATCCTGGCTGGTCCAGGTCTTAACTTGTTGAGCAGTGACAGGCGACCCTTCACTCAAAGGCATCCATGACCAGGAGTAGCTCTGCAGGCAATGGCGTTTCCACCTCCGGTGTGGGTAACCGGCTCAATGCATCAGCGCAGTTGTCGGTGCCTGGTCAATGGCAAATGACATAATCATAGGCAGATAATGTCAGCACCCACCTCTGGATGCGGGATGACGCGTTGGTATTGATACCTTCATGTTCCGAGAACAGTGATATAAGTGGCTTGTGATCAGTTTCCAGCTCGAAGCGAAGCCCATAAACACATGCTGAAACCTCTTTCTCCACCATGCCGTAGGCTCTTTCCGCCTTGGACAGACTTCGAGACGCGTATACAATTGGTTGTAGTTTGCCTGACTCATTGGCTTGCTGGAGTACGCAGCCGACCCCATAGGACGATGCATCACGGATCAAAACTAGACGCTTGCATGGGTTATACAGTACCAGGAGCGTGTGGGAACACAACAGATTTCTAGCATCCTTGTCTTTGTTTCGGTCATTTGCCACGAAATACTGGTCAAGACGATCCGTGAAATTTCCCCAATCCTCTTCCTCATTGAATCTCTCGAGAATTCCAATAGTACTCGATCGTGTTGTGCTCGGCATACTTTTGAGTGAGCTCATATTTGCCTCGTCGGCAGTTGTGGTGTATGAAATGATACAACGAACTCCGTACTGTGAGCCAGTGATTAGGTGTAAGCTGGTCAGTCTTTACTGGCTTCCAGAAGTGAAGATACAAAGGTGAAGTTCAGGTTATATACCGAGCCCAGCATGAGTGTATCTATGACCCTAGGACCTCCAACGGTAGTGCCCCCTGTTGGTGGGCAGACATTATGTACATACATTACACCTCCCTTACCCTCAACGACTATCTGTCCCACCTGTGACAGGGACTGTGGCTCTCGTATTGGACTGTTCAGCCACCTAAGGACTCATTTTAAGAGTAGAAGCAAGTCTTCCTCGATTCCGAGGGACTGCCTATGATGATGATGATGATCACCACTATACTGTCCCACTGGCATGTTCTGTAACAGCTGCACTGAGAGATTGTACATGTTTATGTGAAAACGTTCAGGCACGTATTTGAAGGGTCCCGCAGACGCTCTGACCACGTGTCAGGAGAATGGCACAGTGTTGCGGCGCCAGAGAGAGGAATCGGCTCAAGCGGCAGGAAGTGCTCATTGCTAAATCAGTGAGAGCTGTGGGCCTCTGTAAGGAGGCGGGCCCAGCCGTTGAGAGCAATTCTCATGAATTGAATCGGTGTCGGTTTTATAAAGAGGAGTAGGCTTGAAATTACCTCCAGTTACGGACCCCTATAAAGTTTCTACGGACCCCAGTTTGAGAACCACTGTCACATAATACTTTCCAGAATGTCAGGATGTTCCAAAGTGCGGTACAGCAAATGATGTACTTTCTGAAGTGTAGTGACTGTTGTAGTGTAAAAATTGCACTGTTGTACTGTAATGGAATTGAAGCCCCCAGGAGCTAGATCCTCCGCACACAAACTGCAGGTTCCAGTGTATTGTGATTGTTTGTGTGAATCCATCTTTGCAGAGTGACTTTAGTATCACAGAGAAGCGGAAACTCTTTTGCACATTATTATGCATTTATCAGGTAAAATATTGTGATTTATAAAAGTTGTAATAGGGCAAAAATCTATTTTGGAGTGGCAATTGTAAGATTGTTTGGGAATGATTACATTTAAGAGAAGCATATGTTGAGCCAACAACAATTAGTATCAATAACTATGAAGAATAGACTAAAACTTAACAGAGCAGTATTTCCAATACAATTAATTCCATAAAGCACAGCAGACCCATAAATCTGTTAGGAGAGAATTTTTGCAGAGATTTTTATGATAATTGCTGGTTCGATAATAATACTAGCTCACCCTGTTATAATTCAGTAGGCTGTTCAATTAATGAAATGCTCAGTTCATAAGCCTGCTGAAAGATGAATTAAAAATGGCACTTCTGCTTTATTTGTCACTTAACTGAATACAAATCACAATCATTTCTGTTTTGTAGATATCAGATAGGGTACATTCTGAAACAAATCATGTTTTTTGGAAATTTTCTCCCTGGGAATTAACTGCCTGTAAAGCACAAAAAGCAATTATCCAACATACATTGTGAAGCACTTAAATTCTGTGGATTGGTATTTAAACTAAAAAAAAACTTTTCTTTGAATATTTATAAGCTGAAATACAGCAGAAATTTGGGATAAAAACAGAGAATGCTGGAAATCTCAGCGGGTAAGGCAGCATCTGTGAAGAGAAAAACAGAGTTAATGTTTAATTGGGTGTTAGTACACACACAAACATGTGCTGGCCAAGGGATTTGGTACAGGTTAGAGATACCTGAATATATGTGTTTATTTAGAATACCTTATTGTCATTAGAGTAGAGACACCCTATTTATTATTTGCTGTTGCTTAACTTTATTCAAAGTATTTTGTAAGTATAAAATTATTCCACTTACTGTGTTGAAACTCTGCTTGGAATTTGTATCTGGAGTATTCTGTACTTATTGCTGTTTGTTAAAAGTATTTCAAATGGCAATGCTGATGTAATTGTGTCTCAAAATATTTTAAAAGCAAAATAGCATTATAAGTGTGTCATCAACAATTTCAAAATTGGCTCTTGATTTAAAACTAAACCAAACGTTCATTACAGATTTAACTGTTCATGATCAGAACATTTTGCCATGTTCCTCATTTGAATACTTAAGAGAATAAAAACATATTTAGGTAATAATCCAAAGAATAAATTTTACTCTGGAGGGAGGTCGAGTCGGGTCGGTTCATGTCGGGGGGAGGGAGGTCATGTTGGGTCAGGTCCGGTCCAGGTGGGGGGGGGGGCGTCAGGAGCGCGGGTCGGGTCGGGGGCGGTGATGAGAGGGAGGGAGGTTCGGTTCGGTTCGGGTTGGGGCGGGGAGAGGGAGGTCAGGTCGGGTGGGGCGGCGGGGGGGGGGGGGGCGCGGGTCGGGTCCATTCCGGGGGCGGGGGAAGCGGGAGTCGGGTCGGTGTCGGGTCCGGTCCGGGGGCGCGGGGTGGGGGAGGGAAGCGGGAGTCAAGTCGGGTCAAGAGGAAGCAGGAGCTGGGCGTGGGAGGCAGCCTTATGCACGCAGCCCCAGTGAGGCCATTCGGTCAGGGCTAGGGGCTGTGTGCTGCGGGCCCCTCCCACACAGTTTTGGGCGCTTGGAGCCACTGCACATGCGCGCCCACTGTAGCGTGCATGTGCAGAGGTCCCGGCAGTGTTTTCAGCGCAGGGAGCTAGCTCCGCCTCCTACAGCTTGTGCTGCGCCGCGCCCGGATCCAGAGGGCCTGCAGAGAGCGGGCGAATCTGTAAGTTTTTTTTAGGTGCACTTTGTGGCGCGAAAAACGGGCGTCCAGGTCGGGGCTGCGCCGTTCTAGGCGTGGCCCGAAACTTGGGCCCATATTTGGCCTGAAAGTAGAAAAATGTGCATCATTGTGGATATTTTTTATTTGTTGCTATTAAATAAATTTTTAAAACTTCCTAATATTTTTTTAATATATTTATCTCTTTATATTGTCATTCTTCCTGGCACTGAGATGTTCAGATAGCAAGTTTAAAAGTTATTTGTAATGTTTATACTGCAGAAAAGTGCTAGAATCTGCTCTTTGCATCACCCCTATGCTAGAGAAGAAACTGGAATTGCCAGAGATCCAGATCCTATCTGTAACATGCCGTGCCACTCTGCTGCCTAATGTTAAGTCACCATGCCTAGATTTGAGACATTAGACCTGAAATTGCGGGTGAATGCCTCCGATCTGCAAGAAAAGTACGTACCAACCTGATGACTCCGTATTTTCGGACTCTTGCAGTCGTGGACCTGCAGGCGTACCTGCGTAAAGGCCAACGTATCCCAGGGGCGCATGTGATTCGCAAGCGTCCCCGGGTTAACATGGGCCCGCCCAATCAATCAAAAAGGGGAATTCCCATTATGCTTATGGAGATTCCATTTACTTATGGAATCCCCATAAGCATAATAGAAATGGCATAAAAAATACTTTCAAACAACCTCAATAAAAATAAATCATCACATGTTTAAAATTAATAAATATACAATTTAATTAAATATTTAAAAAATATATATTTGAAAAATAAATGTAAACCTTTTTAAAGGGGCCAAAAAGAACCTAAGCTAATTTAATGATTTTTTTAATGTTTAAATGATTTTTTTTTTTAAATTTTAATATTTGTTTTCGCCCTTAATGCTGGTAAAAGAAGGCCCTATGCCTGCTTTTACCAGGTGCAAGGGTCTCGTCGGCATTCACTGGGTAGTAGTTTGGCAACTCTCCACTGCAGGTTTTCACAAAACACAAAACTTGCAGGGCACTTGTAAGTGTAAGTATAACTTTTGAAAAAGTTGCAGAAGGTTCACAGCGCAGCTTATTGTCCATTGCATTCTGTATTTTTCCAGTGGGATGTATAGTGTAAGTACAAAGTATTAATAATTGTTTTGTATGGATTGAATATAATAAGGTCATGGTTATAGAATGCGATAACAAAGCAGTCGCCTTTTTCAAACCCAACCATTAACTTCACAATGTTTTTTTTACTGGGCTTGGTATTCCTTGTGGTACAGTGAACTAATTTGTCATAGTGAAATGTTGGGCCTGAAATTCCGGCCTCACTAGGTCCGTACGGAGTGTGTATGGACCCGGCGAGGCCTCGCAAAAGCTGATGGAATAGATGGCAGATAAGGTTGAGATGACAGAAACAATTGGTCAATGGTGAGAGAGGTTCTTCCAAGGAGCTGACAGTGGATAGAGAGTTTATTCCAAACACTTCCAACCTGCATAAAGCTCGAATGTGTCTTCCAAATCCTGAAGGCTCCAGCTTCTGCGATTGGAAAGTGAACAGCTGTGAAGTGGTAGCTTTTATACCACATTTGCAGCTGTCAAGTATTCAGAAGAATGGATACTGATTAAACACCCGACCTACTTACCTGACGTGATCCCCAAGCGCCGTGAACCTTGTGAAAAAGCTGGAAAAATGGTAAGTACATCTCAAAATGGTGTTTAATTGCCTTTTAACAAGCTCTTAATCTAAATTGCCTCCCGTGCCACTTGGTGTCGGGTCTGTTCAGCGCTGACAGACCCAACACCCGGGAATCTAGTGTGGAGGTGCGTTGACAGCGGTGTCCCAACCCACTGTCAATCATTTCAAATTTTGCAGCTGACTCACCTCCGATCCCATCCTCCCAGTGACGGTAAAATTTCCACTTGTCTCCCTTTACACTCTGAGGAAAGTGATTGGTGGGATTCATTTTAGCCCAACTCTGATCCAATTTGTATGGGATACTTTTTTTTCGGTTTAATTGCAGACTTAATTAAATTGCTTTCAACAGTTACCCTCATTCTTTTGAACCTAGGCTGGGTCATGGTAGGTAACGTAATTCATGGAAACATTTTCTTCAGTAAATAACTACAATGTAGTAGTTCTAAACTACTAGGTTAAACTTGTACAGCATTCATTTGTCATTCACATTCTTCTTAGAATCTCAAGTGTCTGTTGCTTTATTCACAAAAAAGGTTGGTAGCTCAATTACTATCAAACTTGAATGTGAAATAACAATCACAGTAACACCCAATGTGAAGCATGTGGACCAAGAACCTATGGAATGTTTGCCAATTAAAGGAAGTAATGCACAGGCTCCACCTGAAGCTAAAAGAATACCAGAAAGTATGGGTGCCACTCTGGCAGTCATACCCCGACCCACTCCCAGCCCAAAGAGTATAAAGGTTCCATAGGCTGATCTCTGAATAAACTGATGCCCAGATTGATATGCATTGCTGTCCCAACCTAACATCTAATGTAATGCCTCACTTTTCCAGCACCATTATACAACCTGAGCCTTCTGATAAAGAACAACCCTTCTTATTTGTACAGTTTGGACTTCTGTGGTCCGGCACCCTCGGGAACTGACCGGTGCCGAAACAGAGAATTTTCCGAACCACGGGAGGTCACGCCTAACCTAGGCTTACCGGTTCCTGTAGACAGCGCCCGGGCTCCTGAACGTCTCCGCCACGCTCCGGCTCAGGCTGTGAAACTCGGGCCTCACTCTCTCTCTCCGTGTAGAAATCGCCCAGCTACATTTATTAATTAATGCGCTGGTTTGGTGCTTTTTTTTAATAAACCCGCCTCTCTCTCAGGTCCAGCTTCAGCCCCTCAGTCAGCCAGGACTAATGCCGGACTACAGGTGTTTCCAGAGAGTCCTGGACCAGAGAGGTCCAACCTGTAATTCCATCCAAGTATGAAGAACATTCTAGCTTTATGGGTGTCCCAATGTATATATCCACAGGGATACATACATTGGGTGGGGGCTCTCTTCACTAAACAAGCACCCTCGGTAAACTTTAAACAATATAGTGGAGTTTGATACCATGCACTTTAAATTGGCAAGCAAGCAATATCACTTTATTTTGAGCCATTTAATTGAATGGCCAAAGCAGCATGTACTCTTGTTATTCTGTAGTCTAACATGACCTGAGAAAATGGGTAAATTATTTGGCAATTCAATGATAACGTCATTCTAAAAAAAGTTGCACAAGCATACCATCACATTGCCAATTGGCTAGTACCAAGAATGAGGAAAATGAGCCCACTCTATTATGTGGCCTATTTTCCGCTGTGATAATTCCCCATAGGGATTATGTTTGGAGCTTCAGCGATCACATTAGCTGCATAAAAGACTGAAGGAAAGGTGGTGATGTTGCAATGATTTGGTGAGTGTTGAATAAGCAATGGAAGGGTATGTGTGGAGTGGACTGGGAGAATTGACGAAAAGTTGATGATGTCAGTGTTGATTGTTCTGTGTAAATATTCTAATAAAATGACATTGTGAGTAGAACTTTTTATACAAGTAAATTGGTATTAACTAACATTATAAATTTTAAATGGCAAAGCTTCACAGGTACACATAGTCCTGTTACCACTATAGTTATAATATACTCAAATGTGTTTTCCCTTTCTTTTTATCTGTAAATACTAATTATTTTTTGTTTTATTCAGTGGAATAAAAAGCTTTTCACATACACAATTCACTTGCTCTGAAAAGTATTGAAATGTCCTTTCTCTTTATACAGCAAAAGTAGCCTGCCCTTTTTCACACTCAGTTCTATTTTTACAATGATCTCCCCTGTTGCTGCTTGTGGGCTGAGGAAAAGGTTGCAGGTTCTATCAGGATTACTCCTGTGTATATTGGATCAAAACACTGAAATAAAAGCCACCTGCTCATTCTCCAAAAGAATCTGCAGGCTGCCTTGCAGGGCCAGGTATGGTGGAGGCCAGGGTCGAAGCTTAGGATGAGGGTGGGTGCTGGTCTGGTAGTGGGGCTGAGTGTTGGGGAGGCTGGCTGATTTACAAAATAAATAAATAAAAATAAACATAAACCTAGGAGGAGAGCACAGCAGGAGCAAGAGTCTGGAACGGTTGGTGATGGGGCATAGCAGCAGCATGGGTTTCTTGCATCATGGCTTGCAGAGGTCCAGATATCCCTGTATTAGTATACTGTAAATCCAGTGGCAAATTTATGCAGGTAATCAAAGACTAAGCACCTCTTCTATGGGGACATAAAATTGCCAGGCAAGCCACTGCTCTTGCACACTCCTAAAGGGCAGAAACACAGTACTATTGGTAAAGAACTTCGGGGCAGCTCCTGTGTCTGCTCTTGGTAGTAAAATATTATGTGGCACAGGGTGATTTTAAAAAGAGATGGGAAAAGCGACTTCACAAAAGGAAAGATGGGGAGAAATTGAGTATCTTAATTGGAAGAAAATGCAGATTTTGTTTTGGGTGGGGGCTCTCTTCACTAAACAAGCACCCTTGGTAAACTTTAAACAATATCGTGGAGTTTAATACCATGCACTTTAAATTGGCAAGCAAGCAATATCACTTTATTTTGAGCCATTTAATTGAATGGCCACAAGAAAGAAATGAGTAATATCTGTGAAGTTCACCTTGCGAACCCTTCACAGGCAAGTTATTATTTGAATTTGTTTTCCCTGTACATTACAATATGATAATATTTGCCTTCAGTCAGCAACTATCTTTGTATTATTTTTTGCTTTGATTATACAGTGGATCCTACATGATGATGTGCCCTTTGGGAGCAAGTCACATATTTTACCATGGCCAGTTTGCATTACAGGCAGGCTTTTTCATTTCTCAATGGTATCTTTCAGCAGTCCTATGTCCAATTTTTGAGTAATAGGTTTACCTTCGTTGACCAGCTTTGTAAACATCATTGACACGATAACATCAGAAACATGCATCAGCACATCAGACTTTTACTTAAATAATTGTTGCAAGCTTAGATGTTAACATTTTTGAACTTGCTGGATCTTTCCCTAAAACAATGGAAGCCCTGTGTGCATGTGTGTGTGTGTGTGTGTGTTTTTAAAACATTTTTTCCCTGCTATGAGCTAATCTAGAGCAGTGATGTGGCCAACTTGCATAATACAACTGAACTTGGATATCAAGACTGAATTTTTGGAAATTGCACCACTTTAAATGGATTTATTGTGTTTGGCATTAAAATTGAAGTCTGATATTTAGTGTGACTTGTCTGAGGTTTAAGCAAGATTTCCTGCTGCTATAAATGTATAAAAGGAAGTGTTGGCTAATGTGTGCTGCATGTAACTTATGAACCTGAGTTCATGTATTGAAGTGACATAAACTTGCAAAATTTGTTCTCTCTACTTAAAAAAAAATCGATTCTGAAGTTGCAAGCATGTTTTGTTTTAAAAAGTGGTGAATACTATTTAATGCTGTGCATATGAAAAGAAACTGAATGAATAGGAGAATGTTGAAAAGATTAGAATGAGTTGAAGTGAACATTAGGTACAAACTTTGTGATTTGGAGTTTAGATATTTATTCAAAAAGGACTGATGTATCTTAATTTCTTTGCAAGAAAGCAAATAGCCTTATCTTAGCTCCAAGTCTTCAAAGGGAAATCAGAAAAACACAAAATTAGCTACTGAACTGAGGACTCTGTAGGCCCAAGTTCCCGATATCCGCGAGAACGGCGCACCGCCAAGAGGCCCGCCTATTTTGTGAAATGAAAAGCGCGCCAAAAACTTACCTCGCGATTCTCCAAGTGCAATAGGCCTGTTCAGCAATCAGCACAACGCAGCACAACAGCGCGGGGAGGGGAGAGGTGGGGGAGGGGGGTGGAGCTATCGCCCTGGCCCAAAAAGAATGCCGGCAGCTGCGCGCGTGCGCAGTAGCTCCTGGCCCCCAGAATCTGTGTGCTTGTGCTGCTGGCTGTGTGGGAGGGTCCCGAAGCACGCCGACCTGAGCCCTGGTCGAATGGGCTCCCCCCTGCAAGTAAGGCTGACTGGATATCTCCCCAAGGCAAGAAATATTGGAGGGGTTTCACAGTGGAAGAGAAAGTCACTGGCTGAATGGGCTCCCTCATCGCGGCCAGAGTGTCGATTTCCAGCCTGCAGCACACAGCCCCTAGCCCTGGCCGAATAGGCTCCTGGAGCAGGCAGAGTGCCGATTTCCAGCCTGCAGCATGCAGCCCCTAGCCCTGGCCACCCTCCCGAATGGGTAGGTGAGGTAGGAACTTTTAATTTTTTATTTATTGATTTATTGAATGATTTTTTTTTAATTTTAATTTTTTATTTTTTATTTATTGATTTATTGATTTATTTATCATTTATTATTGATGATGGTTCTTTATTTTTAAAAGTGAAGTGTTTAATGCTTTGGAAAATCCCCTAACTTCCCTCTAACTTCCCTTCCCCACCCCAATCTCTGGTTACCTGCGCCTAATTCTAAAATGTACGCAAGGTTTTTCTGAGCGTACAAAAGTCGACACTCTGTTCTAAGTTAGTTTGGAGTAACTTTTTGGTGCCTAAACTTGCAAAACAGGCGTAAGTGGCTGGTAACGCCCCTTTCGGAAAAAAAACCCAACTAAAACAAAATTAAACTAACTCGCTAGAACTGGAGCAAACTAAATGCCGAGAATTACGATTTCTAAGACACTCCAAAAAAAAAAGAGGAGCAACTCCACCGGAGTAAAACCAAACTGTAGTGAAGGTCTTCTATATCAAGAGGTAACTGAGCAGTTGTTAATGGTACTTCTACCACAGTAGGATTTTAATTTTTGCTTGGACTGAAATAATGATTGTAAAGTCGACTAATATGTCCATTGAACACAAAATGAGTGCTACAGTGAAAAGTTGTAATTGATCACCTGCATCTCTTGAACATTCTAAACTTAAGTTCAGATGCCCTCAGATGTAACACAGTTTTAGTGCACAAAATAGTTAATTTGCAGTCCTTGAAGTAATAGTTCTAGTTTTAGTCGAGTCTTTTCACTCAAATTTTAATTGTGTTTTAGTCTGAGGGATTACTGGCTGCTTTCCATCTTGTATATTCTGCTTTCCATCATTCTGTTTTTTTCTCTTTTAACATAGTTTAAAAAATGTTAGACTTGTTTTTCAGTTCATTTCTCACCCAGTTTACAAAGACATAAATATGTTGATGAATAATAAACTGAGCTTAAATGATAACTGAAACTTAATTTATCTCTAAGTTGCCAAATCTCTTTAAAAATGTTGTGGACTACTGACCAGTAATGCTTGCATCCAAGAAATGATTTTAGTTCAAATTTAATCGAGGGGACTGAGAGTGTAGTGAGAAGGAGGAACTGAAAGAAATCCTGTTAGGGAAATTGATGGGATTGAAGACTGATAAATCCACAGGGCCTGATAGTCTGCATCCTAGAGTACTTAAGGAAGTGGCCCTAGAAATAGTGGATGCATTGGTGGTCATTTTCCAACATTCTATAGACTCTGGATCAGTTCCTATAGATTGGAGGGTAGCTAATGTAACCCCACTTTTTAAAAAAAGGAGGGAGACAGAAAACGGAATTATAACAGGGAGTTAGCCTGACATCGATAGTGGGGAAAATGTTGGAATCAATGATTAAAGATGTAATAGCACTGCATTTGGAAAGCAGTGACAGGATCGGTCCAAGTCAGCGTGGATTTATGAAAGGGAAATCATGCTTGACAAATCTTCGAGAATTTTTTGAGGATGTAACTAGTAGAGTGGACAAGGGAGAACCAGTGGATGTGGTGTATTTGGACTTTCAAAAGGTTTTTGACAAGGTCCCACACAAGAGATTGGTGTGCAAAATTAAAGCACATGGTATTGGGGGTAATGTATTGACATGGATAGAGAATTGGTTGGCAGACAGGAAGCAAAGAGTAGGAATAAACGGCCCCTTTTCAGAATGGCAGGCAGTGACTAGTGGGGTACCGCAAGGTTCAGTGCTGGGACCCCAGCTATTTACAAAAAACACTAATGATTTGGACGAAGGAATTGAATGTAATATCTCCAAGTTTGCAGATGACACTAAACTGGGTGGCGGTGTGAGCTGTGAGGAGGATGCTAAGAGGCTGCAGGGTGAATTGAACAGGTTAGGTGAGTGGGCAAATGCATGGCAGATGCAGTATAATGTGGATAAATGTGAGGTTATCCAATTTGGTGGCAAAAACAGGAAGGCAGAATATTATCTGAATGGTGACAGATTAGGAAAAGGGGAGGTGCAACGAGACCTGGGTGTCATGGTACATCAGTCATTGAAAGTTGGCATGCAGGTACAGCAGGCGGTGAAGAAGGCAAATGGCATGTTGGCCTTCATAGCGAGAGGATTTGAGTACAGGAACAGGGAGGTCTTACTGCAGTTGTACAGGGCCTTGGTGAGGCCACACCTTGAATATTGTGTACAGTTTTGGTCTCCTAATCAGAGGAAGGATGTTCTTGCTATTGAGGGAGTGCAGCGAAGGATCACCAGATTGATTCCCGGGATGGCAGGACTGACATATGAAGAAAGACTGGATCGACTAGGCTTATATTCACTGGAATTTAGAAGAATGAGAGGAGATCTCATAGAAGTATATAAAACTCTGACGGATTGGACAGGTTAGATGCAGGAAGAATGTTCCCGATGTTGGGGAAGTCCAGAACCAGGAGTCATAGTCTAAGGATAAGGCATAAGACATTTAGGACCGAGATGAGGAGAAACAACTTCACTTAGTGAATTGTGAACCTGTGGAATTCTCTACCACAGAAAGTTGTTGAGTCCAGTTCATTAGATATATTCAAAAGGGAGTTAGATGTGGCCCTTATGGCTAAAGGGATCAAGGGATATGGAGAGAAAGCAGGAATGGGGTACTGAAGTTGCATGATCAGCCATGATCATATTGACTGGCGGTGCAGGCTCGAAGGGCCGAATGGCCTACTCCTGCACCTATTTTCTATGTTTCTATTCCCTCTATTCAAAATGTAGGCATTTTAATGTTAGTTGATAAAAACCCGTGCTTTGACCTTGTGTAGTGGATTTTTGTTTCATACCCACTTGTGTTTTTAAGGTGGTGCTTATGTTCCATTCAGCTTCTTGCCAAATACTCCTCATCCTTCCCATGAACAGAAAATTTAAAATAGTCACAAAAACATTTGCTCTGTGTTAAATAAAATGAATCACCATGCATCACCAAGTTTACAGAAAGAGATGATGAACCATTTGAAGGAACATAAATACGGTTATGGTTTAAATGAGAAAATGCATTGTTAATAATTTATAAAATTCATTATGAATAAAAGGTTTGATCATAGTGGTTCACTTACACAATTGATTTATTCAGTCATCATGATAAATGCCACTCTTAGAAATAACACGGCACACCAAACTATTTTTTGTCGAAGCAAATAAATAAATTAATCAAATTAGAATTGAATACTTTTGTTTTTACCCATTGTAAATTAATAACTATTAATATCCTTCAACTTTGATGAAGAAATTCCTCTATTGAATTATTCAGATTTAAAACTACTCCACATTATGTCTCAAATTGATTCAGCATTTTGTTTACTTGGAAGAAATTACCCCCATTGCAGCAGGCTACACTTCGATTATATTTGTAAAGCTGCTTAAAATGCCACAGCTTAATATTCCTGCTCACTTTAAAACTAATCTTTATCTTATATTTTGTTAAATATCTATGTTTTGTTGTCTGGGTCTTCTCAGCCAATCATTAATCAAGGTGATGTCTAGCTCATGTGACTTTTTCACTGTTAAGGCTAGAAATTCAGTTTTTGGTTATGGCGGTATTTTTTCGGCAATTTTCACCAAAAATGCTGCGAATCACACCGCCATTTTTTGAAGTCCCAAATTTCATTAGAAAATGCATCCAGCGGTAAAAATCAGCATTGCACGAGGATTCGCGGTGGAAACCGCGGTCCTCGCCAACTTTAGTCCCAGGCCGATTACCGCTGTGAGAGAGGCTTTGGGAGGGGGATAAACAAAACAAAAAAAATTGCAAAATATCACAAGACACTTAACTATTGAATCACTGAAAAATAATTAAAAATTACAACTTTAACTTATCTTTTTTGCAAGTTTACATACCTACAGCTGTTCTTGGGGCTGCAACGCAGGTTTTTCTCGGGCGTTTCTTTTCGGGTGCGCCAAAAGTCAAATTTAAAACGATAGCGGTATTTCCAGTCTTGTACGCTGGCGGTCCGCTTTTCAGCGGTATTTAATGACTTCTGGTGTAAGATTTCGGCGAAACTGGTGGATCACCATTTTTTGCCAAAAACAGCGAAATATCACCAAAAAAACGGACACAAGGTTGGAGAATTTCTAGCGCTTAATCTTTTAACATTAACCCGTGTCAACATTCTAACTGCAGTGGCATGCCCAGAAAGGGCTGCTATGTTGTTTTTAATTTTAATTTTTAGATATACAGTTCAGTAAATATAGCTTAGATGATGTGGAATCTATGGGCCCAAGTTTCCACAAGAAAAAAAACGGGCGCCCCTCCGAGCTGAAACGGCGCCTAAAAAAATCCTCGGTAGTCTGCACCTACTTACAGGTCCTCTGGCCCTTGGCGCAGTCAGCACGAGCTGTGGGGGGCGGAGCCAGGTCCCGGCGCTGAAAACAGTGCCGGGAACTCTGCACATGCGCGCTACAGTCGGCACGCAAGTGCAGTAGCTCCAGGCGCCAAACTGTGTGGGAGGGGCCCGAAGCACGCAGCCCCTAGCCCTGGCCCAATGGCCTCACTGGGGCTCCTCCCACGGCCAGCTCCTGCTCCCCGCCTGACCAGACCCGACACTCGCTCTCCTCCCCCCCCCCCCCCGCCGATCAGACCCGACCCCCGACACCCGCTCCCGACACCCGCTCCCCCCGCACCGACCCGAGACTCGACACCCGCTCCCCCCCCCCGACTGACCCGACCCGCGCTCCTGTTCCCCGACCCGATGCCCCCCCCTCTCTCTCTCTCCCTCTCTCCCTCCCTCCCTCTCTCTCTCTCTCCCTCTCTCTCTCTCTCCCTCTCTCTCCCTCCCTCTCCCTCTCTCTCCCTCCCTCTCCCCCTCCTCTCCCTCCCTCTCCCCCTCCTCTCTCTCTCTCTCCCTCCCTCTCCCCTCCTCTCTCTCTCTCTCCCTCCCTCTCCCCCTCCTCTCTCTCTCTCTCTCTCCCTCTCCCCCTCCCCTCTCTCTCTCTCCCCCCTCCCCTCTCTCTCTCTCCCCCCTCCCCTCTCTCTCTCCCCCCCTCCCCTCTCTCTCTCCCTCCCTCTCTCTCTCCCCCCCTCCCCTCTCTCCCTCCCCTCCCTCTCTTCCTCCCTCTCTCTCCCTCTCTCTCTCCCCCTCTCTCTCTCTCTCGCCCCCTCCCGCTCAGCGGCACGAACGGCTGCAGAATTCTCCCTGGCTGAAGCACTTTCACACAGGTAGGAAGATGGTTTATTTTATCTTTTCGTGGCTTATAAATGTTTATTCAGGTTGGATTTATTTGTATAATATTTGTAGAAGTATAAATAAGGATTTATTGTCGAATTTAATGAGTTCCCTTCCCCGCCCCCCCTCCTCCCCACCTCGTTCTGGACGCCTAATTTGTAACCTGCGCCTGATTTTTTAATGTGTAGAACAGGTTTTTTCAGTTCTGCAAAAATCTTCACTGGCTCCATTTTACTTTAGTTTGGAGTACATTTTCACTGTGGAAACTTTCAAATCAGGCATCAGTGGCCGGACACGCCCCCTTTTGAAGAAAAAATTCTGTTCTAAACTAGAACTGTTCTACCTGACTAGAACTGCAGAAAAAAAAATGTGGAGAATTGCGATTTCTAAAATAGACCGTTCTCCACCAGTTGTTCCTAAAAATCAGGCACGAATCATGTGGAAACTTGGGCCCATTATGGGTAGAGCTGCAGAACACCAAAGGGCAAAAAACATTAGTGGGAGTTGTGTACAGACCTCCAAACAGTAGTCGTGATGTTGGGGAGGGCATCAAACAGGAAATTAGGGGTGCATGCAATAAAGGTGCAGCAGTTATCATGGGTGACTTTAATATGCATATAGATTGGGCTAACCAAACTGGAAGCAATATGGTGGAGGAGGATTTCCTGGAGTGCATAAGGGATGGTTTTCTAGACCAATATGTCGAGGAACCAACTAGGGGGGAGGCCATCTTAGACTGGGTGTTGTGTAATGAGAGAGGATTAATTAGCAATCTCGTTGTGCGAGGCCCCTTGGGGAAGAGTGACCATAATATGGTGGAATTCTACATTAGGATGGAGAATGAAACAGTTAATTCAGAGACCATGGCCCAGAACTGAAAGAAGGGTAACTTTGAAGGTATGAGGCGTGAATTGGCTAGGATAGATTGGCGAATGGTACTTAGGGGGTTGACAGTGGATGGGCAATGGCAGACATTTAGAGACTGCATGGATGAACTACAACAATTGTACATCCCTGTCTGGCGTAAAAATAAAAAATATAAAGGTGGCTCAACCGTGGCTATCAAGGGAAATCAGGGATAGTATTAAAGCCAAGGAAGTGGCATACAAATTGGCCAGAAATAGCAGCGAACCCGGGGACTGGGAGAAATTTAGAACTCAGCAGAGGAGAACAAAGGGTTTGATTACGGCAGGGAAAATAGAGTACGAGAGGAAGCTTGCAGGGAACATTAAGACGGACTGCAAAAGCTTCTATAGATATGTAAAGAGAAAAAGGTTAGTAAGGACAAACGTAGGTCCCCTGCAGTCAGAATCAGGGGAAGTCATAAAGGGGAACAAAGAAATGGCAGACCAATTGAACAAGTACTTTGGTTCGGTATTCACTAAAGAGGACACAAACAACCTTCCGGATATAAAAGGGGTCAGAGGGTCTATTAAGAAGGAGGAACTGAGGGAAATCCTTATTGGTCGGGAAATTGTGTTGGGGAAATTGATGGGATTGAAGGCCAATAAATCCCCAGGGCCTGATGGACTGCATCCCGGAGTACTTAAGGAGGTGGCCTTGGAAATAGTGGATGCATTGATAGTCATTTTCCAACATTCCATTGACTCTGGATCAGTTCCTATGGAGTGGAGGGTAGCCAATGTAACCCCACTTTTTAAAAAAGGAGGGAGAGAGATAACAGGGAATTATAGACCGGTCAGCCTGACATCGGTAGTGGGTAAAATGATGGAATCAATTATTAAGGATGTCATAGCAGTGCATTTGGAAAGAGGTGACATGATAGGTCCAAGTCAGCATGAATTTGTGAAAGGGAAATCATGCTTGACAAATCTTCTGGAATTTTTTGAGGATGTTTCCAATAGAGTGGACAAGGGAGAACCAGTTGATGTGGTATATTTGGACTTTCAGAAGGCTTTCGACAAGGTCCCACACAAGAGATTAACGTGCAAAGTTAAAGCACATGGGATTGGGGGTAGTATGCTGACGTGGATTGAGAACTGGTTGGCAGACAGGAAGCAAAGAGTAGGAGTTAATGGGTACTTTTCAGAATGGCAGTCAGTGACTAGTGGGGTACTGCAAGGTTCTGTGCTGGGGCCCCAGCTGTTTACATTGTACATTAATGATTTAGACGAGGGGATTAAATGTAGTATCTCCAAATTTGAGAATGACACTAAGTTGGGTGGCAGTGTGAGCTGCGAGGCGGATGCTATGAGGCTGCAGAGTGACTTGGATAGGCTAGGTCAGTGGGCAAATGCATGGCAGATGAAGTATAATGTGGATAAATGTGAGGTTATCCACTTTGCTGGTAAAAACAGAGAGATAGACTATTATTTGAATGGTGACAGATTAGGGAAAGGGGAGGTGCAACGAGACCTGGGTGTCATGGTACATCAGTCATTGAAGGTTGGCATGCAGGTACAGCAGGCGGTTAAGAAAGCAAATGGCATGTTGGCCTTCATAGCGAGGGGATTTGAGTACAGGGGTAGGGAGGTGTTACTGCAGTTGTACAGGGCCTTGGTGAGGCCACACCTGGAGTATTGTGTACAGATTTGGTCTCCGAACTTGAGGAAGGACATTCTTGCTATTGAGGGATTGCAGCGAAGGTTCACCAGACTGATTCCCGGGAGGGCGGGACTAACATATCAAGAAAGACTGGATCAACTGGGCTTGTATTCACTGGAGTTCAGAAGAATGAGAGGGGATCTCATAGAAACGTTTAAAATTCTGATGGGTTTAGACAGGTTAGATGCAGGAAGAATGTTCCCAATGTTGGGGAAGTCCAGAACCAGGGGTCACAGTCTAAGGATAAGGGGTAAGCCATTCAGGACCGAGATGAGGAGAAACTTCTTCACCCAGAGAGTGGTGAACCTGTGGAATTCTCTACCACAGAAAGTTGTTGAGGCCAATTCACTAAATATATTCAAAAAAGGAGTTAGATGTAGTCCTGACTACTAGGGGGATCAAGGGGTATGGCGAGAAAGCAGGAAGGGGGTAGTGAAGTTTCATGTTCAGCCATGAACTCATTGAATGGCGGTGCAAGCTCAAAGGGCCGAATGGCCTAATCCTGCACCTATTTTCTATGTTTCTAAATACAGTATTGCCTGTCTTAATGATTCATATCCTGGGTAAATCCTGTCATCTGCAGAGGTAATCCACAATGTGGCTCTAAAATTCACTAAACATTTGTGTCATGGGTTTAAATTGATTTTGATTTAGATTGGACAATATTCACATCTTTTGATATTTACAGATCCATCATTTTCTTCAATTCAGACCCACTGTGGGAACATAGGGATCTGTTATTATTTTATTTGAAGACTATGCATCAAAATAAAGGTGACACTTGAGTATTAAGAAATGGGACCAGGCAGTTGGGACATGTTCTTGATAAGATAATTGAAAATGAGCAAGGGATGTTGTCTGGACAGTGATAGTTCTGTCTTATTCACTTTCCACCTGTGGCATACTGAAGGCAGCACAAATTAAATATCTAACACAGAATTTTCTTTCCACATTGGTAAAGATGTAGGAGTGTAATTTCACATGTTTTGGTGTGATTACCTATCACATTAAAGTTATTAACAGGTATTATAAATTTACCTGTAGTATTTGAATTGATTTGCTGCGGATAATAAACTGAACAGCAAGAACAATGTTCGGAAGTTCAATAACATTTCAAGAGTGGTTTATAAAGAGCTGGTTTATAAAGTAATTTGGTGTGCTGCATTTCCATCAAAATGACCAATATTACAGTAACAATTAAAATGATTAACATACTAATTGAAATTGGTTAGAAAATAAGTTGATTTATGCTAAATGCCTAATTTTTTTTAATAACTAATTTAATTCAGTCACAAAATAGTACTATATATGTTTTATATGTAATTATTTAAATTTGATTAATTGCATACATTTTTCAATTGCATAATGAATGGAAAATGCTAATTGCAACTATTATAATGCAAGCCTTTGAAATTAAATCACAAGTAGCAGAAGTAAGGATTTGCTTTTTTGTCTTGCATTTAAATTCACATTAATTGGAAGAAAACTGATGAATTATCGAGTTACCCTCTCATAGCTGTGATAGAATTATCGGATCGAAAATGTTAAGTTGCTTTCAAAAATGGTATTGCAGATGAGGGTTGTGGACTTCTCCAGCTTATCCACCATCTGCACTACGAGAAGAGTCTCCACTGCCTGCGCATAAGATCCATTTTCCCTGATCATAGATTGTTTAAAAACTGGGCTCTTGAGATCTTGGTCCTTGAGCATCACAGCCAAGATCAGCTTTTTCTGCCCCCCCTAGGGAGAGATGGCTGTTTCCTCATCATTTTCTCCCAGCTGCTCCTACTCGCTGATGTTCTGTGATTCATCCTGTAATATACTCGCCATCTCAGTAGCACACTTGCCCGAGTGGGTGTATCTGGGCTCATGTGTAAAGAAAGTAAGGTGCCATGACAGAGTGCATGAGTCAGTTGGAGGAATGCTCTCTCTGGAAGAGCCAGGCTGCTCAGAAGATGCTTTCAGTACCTGTGAGGGACACACAGACCATTCATGTTCAGAGGGTGCTTTCTGGTTTGTAAATCAGAAGATATCACTGGCCCATAACAAGAGGCCTTTTAAATCAACATAATGTCTGTAAACAACAAAGATCACGAAGATTTAGATGTGCTACAGACTAATTTGTAATGCTTTTTCATCCAGGTGCCTCAGACATTTCCATGTGAATGTGCAGGCAATACAGCTGTCTCTTCACTTCTCATTTAAACGTTGCCCAAAACGTGATATGGGACGTGATATAAGAGAGGAAGTGTACTCGTGAGGAGGATTGATGCGGTCTTTTGTATCTATTAAGAGCCGTATTAATTTCTTCTTTTACACTGTGTGGTCCTGACTGGTTTGAAGGTAAGTCATCTTTCCAGCAGTATCTCAGCTTCTGCGTGGACGCTCGTGTGTTCATTTATCTTGGCTAGCCTGAGGAGATCATTGAAACATATTTGGCACTGGATAACCATTCATGGAGTGGTGTAATTGGCACTGACTGCCAGTGACATCTCTTTCCAGACTGCCTGCACATCCTTTGTCAGGGACTTGACTTCCTGGATGTCAAACAGCTTTTGTCCTCTTGCCCTTAAATGAGCAAGGATTATCTCAACTACTGCAACCTGCAAATCTTGAGCCTTTGTCATTGCTGACCCACTGCATGGTGCTGCTCCTTCTGTCATCACTTTTCAGCTCCAACTCTCTCTCTCTCTCTCTCTCTCTCATTGTCTTCTCTTTCTGATGTGACTGACTTTGGTCATTTTAGCTGCAGCAGCCTTTAACTTCTATAGCTAGTCCAAACTTCTCTCCCTCCCAGCGGCAGGAAGAAATGAGATTCTCACTCAAATCCCGTCCAGCATAATAAATGAACTCCGCAAGGAAAATGCAGTCAGTTACTGGTGGGACGTGGTTGTGGTGAAGTACCGTCCCATCATTTTTCCGACAGTCCCAGAAAAATGCAGCTTATCATCTCCAAGCAGCTATTTTAGTGTTGCTGAAGCATTTGGAAACCATCTTCGAACTAGGTTACCACAATTTCAAAAAGACTTGCACATAATGGCCTTATGGAACAAAATTCTATTTTTGCCACTTCAAACTTAGTACCTTTTTTAAAAAAAAGAATAAGTACAAGGGAACATTTGGTGGAGTACCAATCATCCAAATAAGTGCAGTTTGTGGTTTGTGGTCGTATATACGTTGCAGTACAATCAATTTGGTGAGTCATCAGCAAGCTTTGTACTTCCGGTGCTATTTCGGATGCATAACTAGCTCCTAATTGCAGGTCGCAGCTTTCAATACATTAAGGTTTGTCGACATTGCATCAGAATACAACATTGTTTCCCCACTAAGTGTGAGGTCATCCATTTTTGACCAAAAAAGGATAGATTTGAGTATTTCTTAAATGGTGAAAAGCTAGGAATAGTGGCAGTTCAAAAAGATCTAGGGATCTATGTACACAGATCACTAAAATGTAGAGTCAGACACAAAAACTAATCAGAAAGGCAAATGGAACATTAGCCTATAAAACTAGAGGGCTAGAATATAAAAGGGAGGAAGTTTTGTTACAGCTATACCCTGGTTATACCACATCTGGAGTACTGTGTACAGTTCTTGGCACTGCACCCTAGAAAGGATATAGATGCCTTGGAAGGAGTACAGTGCAGATTCACCAGAATGTTACCAAGACTTAAATTATGAGGAGAGATTACATAAACTAGGCTTGCATTCACTGGAATATTGAAGGTTAAGGGGTAAATTGATTAAGGTTTTACGATTTTGAAAGGAATTGATAGGGGAGTCTAGAACAGGGGGACACAATCTTAAAATCAGAGCCAGGCCATTCAGGAAAGGAGTTGGGAAATAATTCTTCACACAAAGGGTGGTAGAAATGTGGAACTCTCTCCCACAAAAAGCAGTAGATGCTAGCTTAGTTAATAATTTAAAATCTGAGATTGGTAAAGCTTTGCTATACAAAGAAAGACTTGCATTTATATAGCGACCACTGGACATCCCAAAGCGCTTTACAGTCAATGAAATACTTTTGAAGTGTAGTCACTGTTGTAATATAGGAAACAAGGGTGATCAGGGATATGGAGCCAAGGCGGGTGGATGGAGTTTGGATACCGATCAGCCATGATCTCATTGAATGGCGGAATAGTTTCGAGGGGCTGAATGGCTTACTCCTGTTCCTATGTTCCATCCCCCATTTTGTCTCGCATTTCTCCCTTTTCCTGCTCTCCTGATTGGTGGCTCATCCTGGACTGTCGCTCCATAGGTGCCAATAGCCCTCTGATATTTTGCTTCATTCATAAAGCTAGTTATTTGGTGCCAGGAGGCTATTTGACCCATGGGGACACATCACAGCTGAGTCATGGCCTCACCTGACAGCCACACTTACATACTTACCAGGAGCGCTCTTTGGATAGTGATTGGTCACAGGATCCCTGGCTGATTTTTTTCTCTACCTATCTGTACCCTGCATACACCAAGACTGATGGTAGTGCCACAGCTTCCTCCTACCCTCACTACTTCAGTAAAGATTAAACCTGAGACCCCTCCTAGTATGTTTGGCACAGTAAATCTCACACAGTGCACTCACTGAGCCATTGAAAATGTGTGAATTCAACATGATTGTGTAACATAATGAAAGCAATTAAAATGTGTTTATTATTGCTAAACCATTTTACAACTCGAATAAGTAGTAACATTTAAGTTAACATGCATAACAAGTCAAAGTAAATATAATAAAAGTTAAGAAAATCTGTTACTAGTCATGCTGAATTCATAGGACAATCCCCCCCCCCATCCCAGGAAGCAGTCTGATGAACCTTCATTGCACTCCCTCTATGGCAAGTATATCCTTCCTTAGGTAAGGAGACCAAAACTGTGCACAATACTCCAGGTGTGGTTTCACGAGAGCTCTGATCGGGGCCCAGGAGAGACGTGAGTTCGGGGCCAGAAGAGGCGAGGGCCCAGGGGCAGCACGGGCCAGTCCACACTGCGATATGTTTGCGCTAGATCCGTGCAGCTCTGTCAAGCCTGGCTGGTGTGCAATGGCCACCCCACTTTAAAAAAAATCCATGCACAGGCATCTTCCACCCTTCAGGATGTAGTTCAGGACCTGGAATATTAGGTCCTTCATTGAAACACTTGTGAACTCATACTTTTTTGGTGTGGAAGCAAGTCATCCTCGTTTCGAGGGACTGCCTATGATGATGATGATATAATTGCAGTCAGACATCTTTACTCTGATTCTCAAATCCTCTTATAATAAAGTCCAACATCCTATTTACTTTCTTAATTGCTTGCTGTACCTGCATGTTAACTTTCAGTAATTCCCTCTGAACACCAACATTTCCCAATCTCTCACCATTTAAAAAAATACTCTGCTTTTCTATTTTTCCTAACATAGTGGATAACTTCACATTTCACATAACTCATCATTGCAACAATATTTGGCCCATCGTTTCAGAGGAAGATTGAAAGACTTCAGTAGTGTTATACATGATACTTCAAGACCAAGATCAAACAAGTCTGCTCAGTATAGTCCATCCTGGTCATACTATCTTAATGTTAAGATCATTACATACTGAATTTTCAGAGCATTTTGTTGCTTTTGATTTCTCTTGCAGTAAACGTTGCAGCTTTTTGACCAGTGTCAGCAATTTTAACTCGATTAGAATAAATATTTAATTTTGTGTTGGTGCTCTAGTTTTGAAGCGTGTTAAAGAAATGAAAGAAAGACTTGCATTTATATAGCACCTTTCACAACCTCAGGAAATCCCAAAGTGCCTTACAGCCAATGAAGTACTATTTTGAAGTGTTTGTCACTGTTGTAATGTAGCTAGTTACTCACAGTATGTTGGAGTGACATGAGCATAGTGGCAATCCTCCAGGTGAATTTATGATCTCAGCTAAACTGAGCAGTAGAGGGGAGTTGTTTCCCCTGAGGTAAAGGATTTTTGGAGGTATTTCACTTGAGCTACAGGTATATAAAAAGGAAGAAGGTAACTGAAGTAAATGTTAGTCCCTTAGATGATGAGACTGGGGAATTAACAATGGGGGACAGGGAGATGGCAGAGACTTTGAACAAATATTTTGTATCGGTCTTCATGGTAGAAGACACGAAAAACATTCCTATAATAGATAATCAAGGGTCTATGGGGGGGGGGGGGGTGGAACTTAAAACAATCACAAAAAAAAAAGTACTTGGTAAAATAATGGAACTAAAGGTGGACAAATCCCCTGAACCCGATGCCTGCATCCTAGGGTCTTAAAAGAACTGGCTGCCGAGATAGTGGATGCATTGGTTGCAATCTACCAAAATTCTCTGGAGTCTAGAGAGGTCCAGCAGATTGGAAAACTGCAAATGTAAAGCCCCTATATAAAAAAGGAGGGAGACAGAAAGCAGGAAACTATAGACCAGTTAGCCATACATCTGTCGGTGGGAAAATGCTGAAATCCATTATTAAGTAAGCAGTAGCAGGACATTTGGAAAATCATAATGCAGTTGAGCAGAGTCAGCATGGTTTTATGAAGGGAAATCATGTTTGGCAAATTTTATGATGTTCTTTGAGGATGTAACAAGCAGGATGGATATGGGGGAACCAGTGGATGTGGTGTATTTGAATTTCCAGAAGGCATTTGATAAGGTGCCACATAAAAGGTTACTGCACAAGATAAAATTTCACGGGATTGGGGGTAATATATTAGCATGGATAGAGGACTGGCTAACTAACAGAAAGCAGAGAGTCGGGATAAATCGGTCATTTTCCGATTGGCAAATGGTAATTAGTGAGGTGCCACTGGGATCGGTGCTGGGGCCTCAACTATTTACAATCTATATTAATGACTTGGATGAAGGGACCGAGTGTAATGTAGCCAAGTTTGCTGATGATACAAAGGTGGATGGGAATGCAAGTTATGAGGAGGACACAAAGAATCTGCAAAAGGATATAGATAGGCTAAGTGAGTGGCTAAAAATTTGGCAGATGGAGTATAATGTTGGAAAATGTGAGGTGATCAACTTTGGCAGAAAAAATAGAAAAGCAAATTATAATTTAAATCAAGAAAAATTGCCAAGTGCTGCAGTACAGAGGGACCTGGGGGTCCTTGTGCATGAAACACAAAAAGTGAGTATGCAGGTACAGCAAGTAATTAGGAAGGCAAGTGGAGTATTGGCCTTTATTGCAAGGGGATAGAGTATAAAAGCAGAGAAGTCCTGCTACAACTGTACAGGGTATTGGTGAGGCCACACCTGGAGTACTGCATACAGTTTTGGTCTCCGTATTTAAGGAAGGATATACTTGTTTTGGAGGCAGTTCAGAGAAGGTTCACGAGGTTGATTCCTGAGATGAAGGGGTTGACTTATGAAGAAAGGTTGAGCAGGTTCGGCCTATACTCATTGGAGTTTAGAAGAATGAGAGGTGATCTTATTGAAACATAGAAGATACTGAGGGGGCTCAGCAAGGTAGATGCAGAGAGGATGTTTGCACTCGTGGGGGAATCTATAATTAGGTGGTATAGTTTAAGAATAAGGGTCGCCAATTTAGAACTGAGATGAAGAGGAATTTCTTCTCTGAGGGATGTAAGTCTGTGGAGGCTTGGTCATTGAATATGGAAATAGATAGATTTTTGAACGATAAGGGAGTGAAGGGTTATGGGGAGTGGGCAGGGAAGTGGAGTTGAGCCCAAGATCAAATTAGCCATGATCTTATTAAATGGCGGTGCAAGCTCGAGAGGTCCTACTTCTGATCCTATTAATTATATTTTTATGAACTGCCCAGTTCCAGAATTTACTGCCCTCTTGTTTGATGAAGTGGAAAAATAACTCTAATATACAGAAAGTGTATTAAGTTAAGTTTTTAGAAATGTTACTGAAACCACATGTATGTAGCTTTAGAAAAATATGCTTAATTCGTTAAGTTCTGGGGATATGACTTTTAAGCTGAGGATCATTATTCCTGCTATCTTACTTAATTGCATGAGACAAATCAATGAAATGCACATCAAAATAATGAAATCATCCAAAAATGATTTCTCAACTGGCCAATTACTCAAAAACCATAGCAAAGCAGCAACCTAGTCCTTGTTTTCAGTGTTGCTCCCTTACAAGTGTTTAATCTCTCTCTCTCTCTTCTCTTCTATGCCTAGTGTAACAGGAGGATATCCATTTCTTTCATTGCTTTATATCCACTAGATTGTGCTTCAGCAAGTGTCCATAACAAAGTCTCTGTTTTAAGTGGCCTGGTCGTTAGCATGATTCACAGCTTCCTACTGGGAGAACCGACTAGATCTGATGAGGCGGTCACCACCCTCTGCCATAATATGCAAGTACCCCGCTGGATGTCAATCCAGTATTCAGAGCCTTAACTCTTTTCTCCACTCACTGGTGCATTTTTAATAAAAAACTGCAGTTAATAGATAGCTTCAGGGGGAAACTAATGATCCAGTGATACAGATTGTTCCAATATGCTGTATCATAAAGTAATATGGCATAAGTTTGCGTCCAACATTCAAGGATCTCTCAGTTCCTGTTTTGCTAGGAGCACATCCTCTATCGGAAAGGAGAAAGTGCATCATCTGTACACAGAATAATATGTGTGGTCTGTATCACTTAGTATTGCCACCTGGCGGTTTGTTAAAATTGCCAATCATTCATTCCTGATGCGATGCACTTGGAAAAGAAAAATAGAGAGACTTGCATTGATATGATAACCCAAAAATTCCTGTAACCAGTCAATGAATGGCTCATGCTGTTTGTTAGACTTGCCCTTGCCCGTTTAATATCCATGATATTTTGCATGGCAAATTGCTGGAAATGTGAGATGGAAACGGCCTTGACCATTGTCTTATCTCATTTTTCAGAAACCTCTCAAAGCACTTCACATACAAAGAATTACTTTGAAATGCAGTGGCTGTTTTTACTTTTTCATCTTTTTAAAGGAAAACGAGTTAATAGGATGTGGTTTGTTATTGAAAACCTGAAGTAATTGCAGGGAACTGATGAGTAATTGTGGGTATTCAACCACAAATAATATTTTTAATAAATAAAGAATTATTGCAAAACTGGTAAACTTATTTTAAGCAGGTGGGCTTTCTGACAGCACCAATGGAATACTTTCTGTTTACATCAAGCAGCGGAGAGCAGTGCAAACTGTGTTATTACAAGTGGCAGCTCTGCATTCAATTATGTTTTTCATTTTGGTACGAGGATATATATTTCATAATTGATTTTCTTCAAAGATAAAATTACATATATGTCTTCTAAACAAAGTCTTGTTCACAAAATGTAATGCTTATTCCTGTTAGATAAACTCAGCAAATGGAAATGAATTGTACTCTGTCTTACAGAGTCACTTGTATGTCACTCCACAGTTATTTGAACTGCTTTCTATATACTCCAATTTTTAGAGTTTATTGTTTGTCATTAATTATAAGCTGAGTGAGATCTTGCAGTTTAACTACATTCTAAAAATGTTTATAAATTGTGTTATAACATAAAATGACGCAAGCATAAGGCCTTTCACTGGGCTCATAAATTAGCATTTTGTTATTTATGTTTTCTGAAGTAGAGTTATAATGTAGAAATGTTGCAGTAATTCACAAAGATTCCTGTTTTTTTTTGTATATTTTTATTGCCCATCCCTAGTCACCCTGAGAAAGTGATAGTGAGCTGCCTTCTTGAACAGCTACAGTCCTGATGGTGATTGTGCTCCCATTATGGTTTTTGGTAGGGATTTCCAAAGTTTTGATCCAGCAATAACAAAGGAACGAGAATTGATGTCCAAGTCAGGATGGTGTATGATTTGGGGAAGAACTTGGAAGTAACGGTGTTCCTTTGACGATTATCCTTCTTGGTGGTAGAGGTTTCCAAGCTGGGAGGTGCTGTCGAAGTACATGCTGTAGCTCGTGCAGGCCCAGTGCACCAGTGGTGGAGGGGGTAGATATTGGGTCCAGTGGTCGGGGTCTGATGAAGTGGACTGGTATCAAGCTTCTAGAGTTCACTCATCCAGATGATTGTTGAGTATTTCATCACACTCCTGACTTATGCCTTGTATCTGGTGGAAAAGCTTGAGGGATCAAGGGATGAGCCACTCATCACTGAGAAATTAACCACTGACAAGCGGTTGTTGCCACAGTGTTGTTCTGGCTCACTATATTAAGCTTTCGGTTTGTGGTGACCCCCCACCCCCGCCAAATATGTTAATGCAGAGGGGCTCAGAGATGGTGTTGAAGGCCATGGGGAGGTGGATGAACTGGGTAATTTGTTTTCCTAGCTGCTCCGATTCTGGTCTGAATCCAACCCAGACAGATGGAATGCTAGCTGATAAAGATCCAAAATTAAATTGGTTTTTGAACATGTGTAATTGAGTTTCTTGTAGATATGTGACCAAAGCACAAATCTGCCCTTTATATTTGGCATTAACGTGCACTATTTAAAATGTTTTAATAAAGCAGCTCGTAAGCATGAAGCGTATATAGAATTGAAGGAAATGCTTTTCTGAATTGAGGCATAATGGTGTGGGGGATGCTCTCTTTCCCCTAACCAGGCATTGCTTGTTGTTTCCACTGATCGACCAATTGGGGTGAAGTTCATTCCTCCTTTAAAATAAAGAGAGGGGAAACAAAGGGGTCAAGTTTTGGCCTGAGTTGCCCTATTTTTTTGGAGCAACTGGTTTAGAATGGAGTATCTTAGAAATTGCAATTCTCGGCATTTAGTTTGCTCCAGTTCTAATCAGTTAGAACAGTTTCATTTTGGAACAGATTTTTTTTTTCAAAAGGGGGCGTGTCCGGCCACTTACGTCTGTTTTGAAAGTTTAGGCAGTGAAAACTTACTCCAAACTAACTCAAAATGGAGCAAGTGTAGATTTTTGTACGCTCAGAAAAACCTTGCCTACACTTTAGAAATCAGGCGTAGGGAACAAGGGGGGGTTGGAGGGGGGGGGGGAGGTGAAGGGAAGTAATTAAATTCTACAAGCATTCAACAGTCTTACTTATACAAATAAAGAACCAGCTGAATAAAAAATTATAAACAAAGTAAATACAAAATATTGAATATTCCTACCTGTGCAGCAGCAGCAGCCTTCGAGCTGTGGTGCTTCAGGCAGGCCTTCCATGTAGGAGACAGACGCGGCGTCAGTGACTTGACGGCAGCCCAACAACGGCAGCAAGCAGCCTTCGAGCTGCGGTGCTTCAGGCAGGCCTTTCTTCCATGTAGGAGACAGGGGCGGCGTCAGTGGCTTGATGGCAGTCGAAGACACAGCAAGCAGCCTTCGAGCTACGAGGGAAGCTGAGGCCATTCGGCCACGGGATAGGGGTGGCGTCAGTGGCTGACGGCGGCCGAAGACACAGCAAGCAGCCTTCGAGCTGCGACGGTAACTGAGGCCATTCGGCCACGGGATAGGGGTGGCGTCAGTGGCTCGACGGCAGCCGACGAAACAGGAAGCAGCCTTCGAACTGCGAGGGAGGCTGAGGCCATTCGGCCAGGGGACAGGAGAGGCATGTAAAGCACCAGGAGGGAGAGGCAGTCAGCTAGCCAGTTTGAAACTTAAATTTGTAATTGCAGAATGGGTGCTGTATTGTCAACACCACGGATTATGCAATGGTTCACCAGTAATTCACTGCATAGGAGAGAATTGATTAGAGCTCACCGCACCAGGAACGTCATAGCCCGTAGGCTGATGGGCAGGAGACCTTACCCACGTTGGCAATATCGAGCCAGGCGCTCGTACCTGGACATGAGCGAGGATGATTGTGTCAAAAGGCTGCGTTTCCGCAGAGAAGTTATCGTTGAGATCTGTGGTATGCTGAGAGCAGATTTGCAGCCCAGAAGCAGAACGCCAACTGCCTTATCTGTTGAAGTGAAGGTAACAGCTGCACATGCCTTCTATGCCTCGCGATCATTTCAGGCTACAACTGGAAATGTGTGCGCCATTTCTCAACGTGCAATACATGCCTGCGTTTACCGGGTCACGGCTGCACTGTATGCGCGGAGGAATGACTTCATAAATTTCCCAATGACCGCACAAGCGATCCATGAGAGGGCTGTGGGCTTCTTCAGGATTGCTGGCTTCCCAAAGGTACAGGGCTGCATTGATTGTACCCACATAGCCTTGCGAGCACCTGTGGAGGATTCAGAGCAGTACAGGAATGGAAAACTCCATCAATGTGCAGCTCGTGTGTAACGACAAGCAGCGCATCATGTCAGTCGATGCGAGATGCCCTGGCAGCACCCATGATGCGTACATCCTATGCGACAGCGTTCTATCTGACATGTTTGAGCAGCAGCCAGAAGGGCAGAGCTGGCTACTGGGAGACAAAGGGTACGGCCTGGCCACCTGGCTCATGACGCCCCTACGCGTGACACGGATGGAAGCTGACCGTCAATACAACATGGCGCACATTGTGACGCGCAGCATCATTGAGAGGACCATTGGCATATTGAAACAGCGTTTCCGATGCCTGGACCATTCCAGAGGCCACTTGCAATACTCTCCTCAGATTGTCGGTCACTTCACTGTTGTGTGCTGCATGCTCCATAACTTAGCCATCATGAGGCAGCAGGAGCTGTTGTGGAACCAGAAGACTCACATGAGGGGCCAGTGTCTGATGATAGTATTTTGGAAGAGCAGGATGAGGATGATGACGCCGATCAGGAAAGCATGCAAGTGCCCGATGCCGGAGCACGAGGTCGGAGGAGGGCTGTCCATCGTGCTCCTTTAACGATTGCTCAAGCCCTGCACCAGCAGCTCATCCGTGAACGCTTCAATTACTGATGCCTGAGGGTTCTGCGACCACTGTTGCACATGGGCATGTTTATTCTTTGGAGTTGTTCCTACGTTGTGTTGTGTTAATGGAACATGATTCAGTTTTAATGAAAAAATATTTTATTGAAAAGTTAACGTCACTGTAATAAAATATTTGTTGTATCAAACTTTACTTTTTAATATGACTCTTGAAGATCACTTAAAAACTTGTAAAGTTACAAAACAATTTAAATGTGAAAAATCTTACACTCTTAAGATCACTTAAACTTCAAGATCACTTTTTAGGTGCAAAATTAAATAAGTTACAAAAAGTGAGAGCATTTACACTATAAGATCACTTAAAAATCCTAAGATCACTTACAAGTTGTAAAGTTACAAAAGTTACAAATCAATTTCAAATTGAAAAACGCTACTACAGCTACATCAAGAACAAGAACAAAAGAAGCAAAGAAATGCTGCAACCATCTCATCCACATCTCAGTGAATGTTCACTTCTTCATGGGGGTGTCATATGATTGGCGGGGCTGTGTGCCCTTATTGCAGCAGCTACCTCCATGAGGGCCTGTGCCACCACTTGCATGCCCTCCCTGACGGCCTGTGCTGTCGATTGCATTCCCTCGGACATTCCCTCCCTAAGTTCCCGTGTCATTACTGCTATTTCTCCCATCAGGACCGCCACCTTTTCACCACTGCACTGACGCTACCGATGAGTGATCGGTAAGCTTATTGGTCTCCATACCCAATGCCACAACCTGAGCCGCATCTGTTGCACGCTGCATCTCAGGAGAGCGTGTCTCCAATCTCCTTCTCCTCTGCCTGGGTCTGCTTCGCGGCACCACTACATTGGGAGGCGCGGGCAGGGACGGTGGGACGTTCGGTGTTCCAGACGGCAGTACTAGAGAGAGAGGCGCGGGCTGGGACGGTGGGACGCTCTGTGTTCTAGACGGCAGTACTAGAGAGAGAGGCGCGGGCTGGGACGGTGGGGCGCTCGGTGTTCCAGACGGCAGCACTCGAGTGTGAGCCGTGGGCTGGGATGGTGGGTGAATGGGTGTAAACTGCTCCATGATATCAACAGCAGCACTGGGACCCGCAACGTCGGAATCAAAACCATGGAAGGTGGAACCAGAACCTATGCAACGGGTTGAAACTCTGATGCCCCTTAATGGGGGCTCATAAACATTAATTTGGAAGCTCTCCCCTGAAGACATTTCAGTCATCGCCGCCATTATCCAGTCTGGATCGTCCGCATCTGGTTGTACTGGTTCTTGTTCTGGATCTTCAGAATCCTCAGGATTGGCATCATCATCATCATGTTCTGCAAAATATATCAGAACAGTCAAATGTTTAACAGCAAGGGAGGGGGCAGGATGGGTGGAATGAGTACTCTCACATATAGCAGGCCAGGCAGCAGGTTGATTTGAAGGTCCACGATGCATTTTCAGGACTTACCCTCTTCCTCGCGTGCAGGCCCAGCTTGTGCTGTACTGATTGCTTTTCTCCATGTACGACTCATCATGGCAGCTACCCTCTGTTCCAAGGGTGTCAGTGGATGCAGACTGGGCATGCCTCCTCCTGTTCGAGTTGCTTCCCTTTTGTTGTGGGCCAATTTCTTCTGCAAAGAGTAAAATATAACTTTTTACAGTGTGCGTCTTTCTGCAGGGTGGGACATACAGATAGTCACATTACAATTACGATTACATTAAAAAATGAAAATATTACTTACACTAACTACTTGACCAAGGTCGTGCCATTTCTTTTCACACTGGCTTCCAGATCTCATGGTATGCACCACTGCACAGTAATCTTCTGCAACTTGGTTCCAGCGTTTCTTCATTTCTTTAGGTGGCACTTTTATGCGACCTCTGTTGCTGGTATCTAGCTCCTACCATCTCTGCTCAATGACGTTTACTAATATCTCCACTTCCTCATGCAAGAAATTCTTTGTTCTTGGTGGATGTTGTTCCATTGCTGTATTGAATTGACACTTATTTTTCAAAACACAGAGTCCTTATTTTGCATGCACCTATGCAGCACCTGTTCTGGAAGTTTAGCAGCGAAAAGCAGCACTCACTGATTTCAGCAGGTGATTTCTTCAACAGTGCTGCTAAAAGCACTCCTTCAAACACCAAAAAATCACCAAAATTTAATCCCAAGCCTTTCCAGAGGTCCACGAGACAAATCAGCTCTTTTCTTAAAGTTCCTTAAAAATGGCCAAGTGCCAATGTTTATGGGCTACTGCGCGTGTGCGCGCGCTCCAACGTGCATGCTCAGGTCTGCTGGCACGACGTTCTCTCATTTGACTTAGCCCCGCCCCCTGTACTTGCAGAATCGGTGCGGCTCTCTGGCTCTGCCCCCCGCTGATGTCTGTGTGCCGCGCCTAGCTCCGAGGGACCTGCAGGGAGCCCGAGAATTGCAATGTACATTTTTGTCGTGCTTTTAGGCGCAAAAAACGGCCATCCATCTCGGGCTGCGCCGTTCCAGGTGCGGCCCGAAACTTAACCCCAAAGAGTGTGGATGTATCAATATATGTTCACCTAAAGAAAAATGAGAACAATAAACACTTTTTCAGTACACTCCAGTTAGTATCAATTCTTTTTATTTTATAATTTCAAATACAGTCAAAGAACTTTGGTGATAGTGGTGAGGAACTTAGTGATATGTGTCAGCTACGTTACTTGTCATTTAATCAGGGTGCAAAATAATTCCTAGTTTTAAAGTAGACTAGTAACTTTACCAGTTGAGTCTTCAACTCCCATCCAGAAGACGGAGTTTAAATCTGTCATTATCATTGAATTCTGACTGCTTGTTCAGAACTAGGGGTCTCGGTTTAACATCTCCTTTGAAAGTACAGTACAGTACTCCCTCAGTATTGCACTGAAGTGTCAGTCTGGATTATATGCTCAAGTCTCCGCAGTGGGGCTTGAACCCCCGACCTTCCGACTCTGAGGCATGAGTGCTATCATTCAGCCATGGCTTACACCTAAGGTGAACAATCTAACAATTGACCGTGAAAATGCAAAGGTTTGCTGACTGCATTCACATGTTTCTCTGCAAGAGAAGTCCACAATGATCTACATATAAATTAGAATTTTTTTGCTATTGTTCATTATTCCTTAATTTATCTTTATTTAAGTATAGCTCCCAATGAAGAGTAATTTAGTAATTATTTGTGTTTTGTATTAACTTGCTTTGCAATGTTAGATGTATTTCTTTCAACTCATAGTGGTAAAAGAACAACCATGCTGTCAATCTCTAAAGTTGTCCTGGATCAGTTATTGTCAATCGTTAGTTTAAAAAATAAACTGAAAAGCTGGAGATTATGGGACAAAGCAGTGAATGTAGCGCATGGTAGATCTGGAGTAAAGAGAAAGGCAGTGACATTTATTTTCCTGTTTATTTTTAAATATAAAGAAAATTATTTTTTTATGT
Source organism: Pristiophorus japonicus (assembly GCF_044704955.1). Taxonomy (NCBI): domain Eukaryota; kingdom Metazoa; phylum Chordata; class Chondrichthyes; family Pristiophoridae; genus Pristiophorus; species Pristiophorus japonicus. The sequence continues at coordinate 26,537,272 of NC_091988.1, forward strand.
TTAATCTAGTTTCCTCGTGTCTTCTTTAAACGGAACCTTTGGCCAGGCTGGGTTTGATGACAATTCATGTGGATTTGATAAAGAATCTCTGGAACATCACTGTCACCCAAAATGGCAGCTAAAAGCCCAGAATTTACTGAAACGGTGAATCTGCGACTTACGCTGTAAATTCTGTCGTTTGGTGTCTCGTTGCAAGCTTACTTCAAAATTTCCTGGAAAATTAAATTGAATACGCCATAGCAAGCATAATTGCAATTTGAGACTCCAGGAGCAGTGGAGCCAGTGGCTTATCCCATCAGCATCAATGCAGTCATAGAAATCTGAATTTCAAATCGTTTCACTATGCTGAACTGGATCACTTTGTTACGGACACACTAAGCTGCTGCATTCAGTTTCAAGAACATTCAAAGCATCCAATTAATTTTTTTTTACCATTGATTTAGAGGATGATATTGTCATTTCAGATACCTAAAAAGTCTCCTCTCTAGTGAAATTGGACTTTGTTTTGCCCGTTTCTCAGGCGTGAAACATGTGCATAAAGATCCAACTTAAGGTGCTATGTCCCACGTCTCAGTGGCACCTGAAGTATGTCTGATGCCAAATTAGCTCTTACAATATTCAGGCATCCCTGGCGGCCACCATAAACAGATGTCAGGCTATTTGTGGATGTTAATGAGGGGGCTGACGCATGTTTAACAATCTCGCTCTGAAATTGGTCAGAGACATGCGCTGGGCATGTTCCTCTTAATTTTTCTAGTTCCTTCTATGGCCTAACCAGCAGTCCTTAAAGGGACTGCTGGAGGGTGCCAACATCAAGGTAAAGTTTTTTTCTTTCTAACTTACCTTAATGTGGAGCCAGGAGGAGCAGGGGTGCACTACTATAGGCTGTTGCTGGCCCACGCTCGCCCCCTGTCGTTCATCTCCTCCTTTTCAGACTTGAACGGATATGGCAGACAACTGGTTTAGCCATTCACCGCCAGATCTGGCTGGACCACATAAAGCATTATCGGGTCTTGCTCTTGTGTGCCAAAATTGCTCACTATTCCAGAATTATTCTGGAATGCAAAGATAAACCTCGACATCTATTCTCCACTGCTAACCGTCTTCTTAAACCCCTCTTCCCTGTCTCCTCCAACCTCACTTCCAACAAGAAGTGCGAGGAGCTCATGGACTTCTTTGTCTCTAAATTTGAGACTACCTGGTCAGCTGCCTCTGCCACTTCCCTTCCTTCCCCTAGCCAACCAGGCCATATTTCCTCTAAGGTTCCAGCCTGCCCTAACCCTGAACTTGCATCTTTTTCCAGTTTCTCTCCGATCTCCTCTCATGCCCTCTCCAAGCTCATTGTGTCCATGAGACCCACTTTCCTGCTCCCTTGACCCTATTCCCATCAAATTGCTGACCATCCAACTTCCTTTTCTAGCTCCCATGTTAACTGACATTGTTAAAGGTTCTCTCTCCTCAAGTACTGTCCCCCTCTCCCTCAAATCTGCCATCATCACACTTCTTAAATAACCAACACTGGACCTCTCTGTCACTGCAAACTACCGGTCCATTGCCAACCTCCCTTTCCTCTCAAGTCCTTGTATGTGTTGTCACCTCCCAAATCCGTGCCTATCTTTCCTGCAACTCCATGTTTGAATGCCTCCAATCAGGTTTCCGTCCCTGCCACAGTCCCGAAACAGCTCTCGTCAAAGTCACAAATGACATCCTTTGTGTCTGTGATGAAGGTAGACTATACCTCCTCATCCTTCTTGACTTGGCTGCAACCGTTGACATGGTTGACCACTCCATCCTTCTCCAACGCCTCTCCACCATCGTACATCTGGGTGGGACTACACTTGTCTGGTTCCATTCTTACCTATCTAATCATAGCCAGAGAATCACCTGCAATGGCTTCTCTCCTGTCCCCGCATTGTTACCTCTGCTGTCCCCCAAGGATCTATCCTTGGTCCCCTCCTATATCTCATCTACACGCTGCCCCTTGGCGACATCATCCGAAAACACAGCGTCAGTTTTCACACGGAAGCTGATGACTCCAAGCTCTACCTCATCACCACTTCTCTTGACCCTTCCACGGTTTCTAAATTGTCAGACTGCTTGTCCAACATCCAACTTCCAATTAAATATTGGAAAGATCGAAGCCATTGTTTTCGGACCCGCCACAAACTCTGTTCCCTAGCCACTGACTCCATCCCTCTCCCTAACATTTGTCTGAGGCTGACCACTCTGTTCGCAACTTGGTGTCATATTTGACCTTGAAATGAGCTTGCGACCATATATCCACGTTACAATTAAGACCACCTATTTCCACCTCCGTAACATTGCCCATGTCCGCCCTTGCCTCAGCTCATCTGCTCAAACCCTCAAGCCTTTGTTACCTCTAGACTTGACTAATACAATGCACTTCTGGCTGGCCTCCCACATTCTACCCTACATAAACTTGAAGGCATCCAAAACTCGGCTGCCCATGTCCTAATTCGCACCAAGTCTCGTTCACTCATCACCCCTGTGCTCACTGACCTACATTGGGTCCCGGTTAAGCAATGCCTTGATTTCAAATCTCTGATCCTTGTTTTCAAATCCCTCCATGGCCTCGTCCTTCCCTATTTCCTCCTGCCCCACACCCCCTGAGATACTTGCATTCCTCTAATTCTGCCCTCTTGAGCATCCCCGATTATAATCGCTCAACCATTGGTGGCCGTGCCTTCTGTTTACTAGGCCCTAAGCTCTGAAATTCCCGGCCTAAACATCTCTACCTCTCTTTCCTCCTTTAAGACTCTCCGTAAAACCTACCTCTTTGACAAAGCTTTTGGTCACCTGCGCTAACTTTTCCTCACGTGGCTCGGTGTCAGATCTTTTGACTTGTAATACTCCTGTGAAGTGCCTTGGGACATTTTACTACGTTAATGGTGCTGTATAAATGTTGTTCCAGGACCTACCTGAGGGCCACTCCTGTTATCACAGCTGGCCCAAATTGGTTCAGAGGAATCAGACGAACTACCTCATGAGGCCCGACAGCCACCTGCACCTTGCAGGAATTATTCAAATGAGGCCAGAGGCACAGTTTTAAACAAGTCTCAGGCCTTTGGCTTTTGCCCAGAAATTGGATCTAAATGAATCTCTCACTTTCATCAGTGGCATGTGCGGGCACTTCAGTGCCCTACTCCGTGCACACAATACACATTAAACACAATTACGAAGAAGTGTTTTGATGTGTTTTGATGTGTTTTAGCAAAGAATTCAAAATATCAAGAAGGAGCTGAGACTGTGTTTTACTTGAATTAATTATTTTGAACTGTTGAATTCACCTGTGCCACTATTTTTCCATCTAAGTGGCAGCGGTGAGAAAATAGATGTAAATCCTGGAAATTCCCGATTGCCATTGACTTGATTGCAGGGTGGAGGGGCAGAGCTATGATCAGCTTTGCACAGTTTAGATGAGGATATTGGTAGAGCGGTCCAAAAGCTTCAGGAAATTATGAGATGGCGTGAAAGTTGCACAACTCACTCAGCCCATATTGCCTGGAACTTTTACGGTATAAAACTAACCCAATGCCGTAGATGTGCTCTTCCAATTCTGAGATATGTTTTTTTGTCTGTGGAGAATTATGCTACCTACATTCGATGTTTCTTCCTGATGAACCAACTGAACATTCTGTGTGGGATACAGTGAAAAAGAACTCGTATCCTGGCATTTCACGCAGCAGTGCACTAATGTGTTCAGTTGCATGATCAGCATTTTATAAAACGTTCTTGGGGGATGTTCGCTATTGCTTGTGCAGCAGTGATATTTGTTATGCAAGCAGGCTGCAAATGTCCCTTTGTTTTCATGGACGGCTCTTTGGCCTGCCTGGATGGTGCTGTGGAGGTGTGTGAGCTTGGGAAACTTAGTAACATCTGGATGTTTCTGCGAAGTTAGCTGTTCATAATGATATTTCCTGGCTCAGGAACCTCCACATCAGCGCAGGCAGATTGAAATACTGACTTGCATGTAAATGAATGGAACTACTTCAGGATGCACAAAATGGAACTGCTCTGAAGTGAATAGAGACAAGGCTGCCTTCCATGAGAGGTGAAATGACACCCAAAATGTAATACATTTCCTTTAAGGTAGAATATATTGTGTTTCAAATAGGACATATATGGGGGAGAGTATTTTACATAAATACTCTATCCTTTCCAATTCCTTTAAAGCCTAAAGTATGTGATTTTATTGGCACAGATATTTGATTAGATAAATGGTTGTGGCTACCATCCATCTCAATTAAAATATCAATATAATACTTTTGGAAAGGGGGTCCTGTCTCTGTAAACGGTCATATTATTTTCATGAAAATTAGGTATTTAAACAAATAATGTTAGAATAACAGTCAAGAAAGAAAGGGAAAGCATTGTGACGCCTCACTTGCTGCCTTTCTCCTCCGTGAATAGATCTGGGCGGCTAGTATTTCTTTTCTTGTAATTGGTTTAATCAGAATGTAGAATTCCCTAGACTGTCACATTTAGGGTTCAAATAGAGTCCACAAAGCATGAAACCTGTTCTGCATTCTAGGTTGGGAACTCCCAGCTGTCCTCATTTCTTTAGGGTATTTTAATGGGTTACTGTGATTGAATTTGGACTCTTCAAAAGTGCCATGTGATTAGAAATGTAGTAATTTGTGATTGTTATCACTTGATTAGAAAGAATTACCATTTTAAGGAATTTTAAATGTTTCAACAAAGTACCCGTTTTAAGAACTTTGCTAATGTATAGGTTGGTAAACTGAATGCTGTCGAGAGTTTGCATGGCTGTGCAAGGTCATTTAATTAACTATACGGACCAACACTCCAATGTAACAGTTGTTTACCTTGGCCTAAGTAGAGTTGACTCTCTAGAGAGATTTTCTCGATCAATCTGGCTAACATTTTTCCAATACCTAAGTACTGTTGAAATCTTCAACAACAAAATTGAAATGCACATGAAAGGAGTAAGGCTCCTCATGATGGCCAAGCTGTGCAACATGCAGCACACCACAATGAATTCAGAAACCTGTTGATGGGAGTATTGAAGGCTGCCTCCAGAGCGGTCCAGGCATCGGTCTGCCTGTAGGAGATGGCATATCTCTGTCAGCACTTCCTTTCAGAAGCGCAGCCTTCTCGCACACTACTCCTCAGAGAGCTGGAGATATGAGTGTTGGTGCCTGTAAACCCGTGTGGGGTAAGCCATCCTCCCCAGACGTCTTTGGCCTCTCCTCATCTGTGGACTGACATGGCCAAGAGCCCTTCTTCCAGCTTGATGCCGCCTGGCAATAGCATGGAGTATGATACGATGGCGAACTAGTAATGCCCCCATTAAATTCTCCCCACTGACCTTGTAAGGACACTGTAGTGGCAAATAACACTGCCGCTTTCAAGTCTGAGCTTCACACAGCGTGATGTGCGCAACCGTTGTAGTCAATGTAACCTGTGATGTAGGATCCTCATCCCTCCATCTAAATACGGCGCCAAGACCGCCTGATATATCCTGGGAATGCCTGGTTTTTCAGACATTTCCTGGGGCGTGTGTTTAATGAGGTGTTGGGACCGAACTTTGCATCCGGGGTGCTAGCAGAGCATTGCACGACGATTGACGTCATGATCTCAGTGAAACTAGCGGGCAGGGCGGTAAGTTTTTGCGCCACTGCAAACCATGAGCCAAGTTTGCCGGCTGGGCAGTAAAAGCTGGACGCCTGCTGTAATGCCTGGAGACACCCTTTGCCGCCCAGCTGGGGCGCTAACTGAGGCACAAGCGAGCCGAAAATCCAGCCCATAATGTCTATGCAGAGTTGTATGGAATAGAGGAATTCTATCGAGAGACATTACTGCTATCAGTGCAAGTGAAATTTTAGATGTTTATCTCTTATATGGTCATTTCACCTAGATCTTGTTGATTTGTCTGTGCTTGGTGGTAATCCATCATCATCATCATAGGCAGCCCCTCAGAATCGAGGAAGACTTGCTTCCACTCTTAGCATGAGTTCTTAGGTGGCTGTACAGTCCAATACGAGAACCACAGTCTCTGTCACAGGTGGGACAGACAGTGGTTGAAGGGAAGGGGTGGGTGGGACTGGTTTGCCGCACGCTCCTTCCGCTGCCTGCGCTTGATTTCTGCATGCTCTCGGTGATGAGACTCGAGGAGCTCAGCGCCCTCCCGGATGCACTTCCTCCACTTAGGGCGGTCTTTGGCCAGGGACTCCCAGGTGTCAGTGAGGATGTCGCACTTTATCAGGGAGGCTTTGAGGGTGTCCTTGTAACGTTTCCGCTGCCCACCTTTGGCTTGTTTACCGTGGACGAGTTCCGAGTAGAGCGCTTGCTTTGGGAGTCTTGTGTCTGGCATGCTAGCTATGTGGCCTGCCCAGTGGAGCTGATCAAGTGTGGGCAGAGCTTCAATGCGGTGGATATTGGCCTGGACAAGGACGCTAACGTTGGTGCGTCTGTCCTCCCAGGGGATTTGTAGGATCTTGCGGAGACATCATTGGTGGTATTTCTCCAGTGACTTGAGATGTCTACTGTACGTGGTACACATCTCTGAGCCATACAGGAGGGCAGGTATTACTACAGCCCTGTAAACCATGAGCTTGGTGACAGTTTTGAGGGCCTGGTCTTCAAACAATCTTTTCCTCAGACAGCCGAAGGCTGCACTGGCACACTGGAGGCGATGTTGGATTTCATCGTCAATGCCTGCTCTTGTTGATAGGAGGCACCCGAGATAAGGGAAGTGGTCCACGTTGTCCAGGGCAGCGCCGTGGATCACGGCATACATGGTTGCAGTAAGCTATATTTTGAAAGACAGATAACTTAAACACAGGCCGTTCAAACTATTTGTAAAGTATGAACAGGAAAAGCAAGTATTGATTAATTTTGTCTTGAAATCTGATTTAGACAATACTACCCAATTCTGTGCTAATTATCACATCAGGAAAGGAATTTCATGTGTGTTATTCAAAAAAAATGTTTTTGCAGATAATTTAAAAAAACGTTCTGCAGAAAAAAGGTAGGGGTGGGGGGGGACATAAGAGTGGAAGGGGCAAAGGAGAGGAGAGAGGACGAGAGGGGGGATGGGGAGAGGAAGAGAGCACGGATGAGGATGGAGTGGGGAAGAAGGAAATAGGGTATAGGAACAGGAAGGAATGGGGGTAGGTGGCAGGTGTCAAAGAAGAGGGAGAGGATAGGAATAGGGTAGAGGGAGAGGAGCAGAAAGGCAGACCAAGGGCAAGAGAAGGTGAGGGAGCGGAGGGGGAAATGAGGGATAGCAATGGGGAAGTGAGATACAGCGATAGATGGTAGAGAATGGGGGAGGGAAAAGGGGTGATGAGGGTGAAAGGGATAAAAGCAGTGAAGACGAGGGATGACGGGATGGGGAACAGGGAAGCTAGCAGAGGCAAGGAAACTATTGGGTGGGGGCATTGAGTTGGGGCAAGATGTCAGATGTTATTTGTGGTGGTGGGGGAAAGGTTGGAGCTCTGGGAAGTAGGGAACTTTTCTCTCAGCGGGAGTTGGGGTGAGGTGGGTGAGAGAGAAGGGGTGGAGATCGCCAAGGGCAAGCAATATTTGGAAAGTCCGCCTCAAGCTGGAATCTATAATCGCAGGACTGCAATTGGCATTTTTCAGATGTTGAAACTATATTGATTTAAATAATATAATTATTGAAATTACTTACAGATCACGTACATCCTATGTCTGTGCATTACAGTACTCATTTGGTACTAATTTATTTGATAGTCTTAGTCTGGAGCACATTTGAGGACCGATTCAGTGCCATGTAATTGCAGCTAGTTTTATTACTTCTAATATTGTGTGACTGTTGAAAATGCCTTTCACCGCACTACCTATATCTGTAACATATATTGCAGGTAATTGTGTCCAATTTTTAAATTGCTGTACAGGAGGTTAAAATTAATTATTTTGGAATGAGAATTTGTAATTAAGCTGATAATTTTAATATGTAATCGATAAAGGGATTGCATGTTCAGGCTGACAAGAATGCCCTTCTTGCCAACCTCTAATCTGCCCCCTTCCAACTAATCCAAAACTCAGTATCCTGATCACTGCTCTGCAATGGCTCTCTATTCTCAACACACGGAATTTAATATTCTCCTCCTCAAATCCAACAGCCCAATGAAGCTGAGTGATTAAAACTTTAGATTTATGAAGCTTCAGCAAAATCACTAATTTGACATTGTGATGGTGTTTTTTTTAAACTCATTAATAACTGTGAGAGCACAGATCCATTAAAATGGAAAGAAACTCTTCAGTGTTCAAAAATGGTGGCATTGTAAAAAGTGCTGTAGATTAATTTGATTTCATGTTGCTTTGCACTGCTACTTGTTTTGTTTCTACAAATGTGATCTAATGAAGAACATATATTTATTTTAACAGCTTAGTTTGAAATTGCGTGTCTAAATAGTGTAATAATCTACTGTGTAATTTTATTTGCAGTGAGTATGCATTTAATCCAGCATGGTAGTTTTAGAGTATAATATTGAATATCAGGAGTGAGAATTCAGGGCATGTGTATCACACTTCATAAATCTGTATAGTCCTTGAAGTGCATAATTAACAAGTGCAGTCGGGGCAATGTGTTATTTAATTAACACTTCAAATGATTATCACTTTATAAATGTACGATTATCTAAAAGTTTAAAGAACTCACAAGATAAAAGGAGCAGCTGTAATGTAATTTTTAATGATCACATTTATTTTATTAAATATAACTTCTTAAAACCCTGTGTAGTAAGGAGATATTTTACGTGGGGTGTTGGGGTAAAAAGACTTCTCTTCCTCAAGGTGGACTCCCTCATGTAAGGAATCTCGTATAGCAACCATGGAATCATTCAGACGAAAACTTCGGTTCAACTGGTTTTTATCCAAGCATGCTAGGGAAGGGTTCCAATGAACACTTCTCCGATCAGAGGTTTTACAATTACAGTTATACATTTTCTGAGGTGTGCGATCCTCCTACAAAACCACCGATTGGCCTACTGCTATCAGCGAAGTTACATTGATTTGTTGACCCTTATCAGACTTGCTCTGAGTGGTTCTCCCCCACCTGTCCCTCTCCCGTCACATGTCACCCTCCCGAAATGTGTTTTTCAGTGGTGTGAACTTTGCCTCAGTTTCTCATGATGTGTGAAGTAACCTTGCTTCCCAGAGTTTGCTATGTTTCTAGACTGTTGACTCTCTACTGCCCTTGGTGGATGTGTTATTCAGTACTGAATGTATGTTTTCATCTTCTATCAGTCTGTGCTAAGGGTCAGTGCATTGTTGGCTACTTATAATCATGTGTTAGATCAATTCACTACCTTCAGTATCCTTTTTAGTGACCAGCTGTTTGCCTGTCTCCCATTCCAGTGACCGTATTTTATCCCCCTACATGGGGTTTAAATACCTTTTGAATTTATTTACTAATCACTTTCATGTCATCATAGCTGTCATTTAGTTAGTTAAACTTTTCCCCTCACCCTTCAGCTCAAAAAATCTTTGTGCTGAATATTGTTGGAAGTGCGAGCTGGTAATCCTTGGCGAACGACAGGACCAGTGGTCTATCTCCTTAACCAATGAGTTTGAAAGATAGAGAAAGAAACAGCATAAAGACGGAGAAGGAAAGAGAGTGAATTAGTCAAATTAGGCACAGAAAATAAATAAAGAGAGGGGAAAGAAAGATTGGATTAAGAAAAAAAAAAGTGAGAAAGGAAATGCAAGAAAAACAGCACGGAATTCTCAGCGAGGAACAATGGGCGAGAGGTCTGAGCTTGAGAAAAGGTGTCCTCACTGAAATCTGCTACTTGTTGCAGCCACAACTGCAATCTCAGAGCAGGGCAAAGACCGCATTGTGAAGGTGACCGTGACGATGAACTTTTATGCACCTGGCTCGTTCCAGGCTGGAGCTGGACATAATTGTAACACCTCACAGTTTGCTCTCAACTGTTGCGTAAGGGATGTCACTGAGGTTCTCTATTCAAAGAGAGCTGTCTACATTTAATTCTCTCTTACCAGAGAGCAGCAGATGGAGCGACCATAGGCAATGAGTCTTGCAGGTCAATGCTCAGTATCCATTCTGCGGCAGACTGCTGTGCCATCTGCATTTGAGCAAACATGGAAAACCAAAGGGTGGTTACTGGGCGATAAGGACTATCCATTGATGGCTTATGACTCTGGTGCACAACCCACGCACAAGTGTGCAGCATGCATTCAATGAAAGCCATGCAGCCATACGAAATGTGATAGAGCATGCCATCAGCGTACTGAATCAACACTTCCGTTGCCTCGTCTACTCTGGAGGAGTCCTGCAGTACTTGGCAGAGTGGCAAGATTCATGGTGGTCTGCTGCATGCTGCACAACCTCACCGACGTGAGGTCATAGCCCTGGCCACCAGCTATACGGTGAACAGCTAAGGAGGAGGACGAGTAAGAGGAAGGGAAGAGAAAACCTAGAGAGCCACTGTCTGTCCGGGCTATCCATGAAGTGCAATACTGGTAACTGCCTCCCCAATTCCCCACTCATCGTACCTTCCCACTGTCACTGACCATCACAGAATCAACTTGGCCACAATGCAAAAATAAAAGCCTCCACAAAATAAATGTTCCAAACCAAATTTATGAATCAAATTATGTCATATTGCATACAAACGTCAACTAATCAATTGTACATCCCCTTAGTGCCTGTCTTCCGTGTGCCTTTGCCTGTCCTTTCTTTTTTATTTATTCGTTCACGGGATGTGGGTGTCACTGGCAAAGCCGGCATTTATTGCCCATCCCTAATTGCTCTTGAGAAGGTGAAAGTGAGGCGCCGCCTTGAACTGCTGCAGTCTGTGTGGTGAAGATACTTCCACAGTGCTGACTTTGTTGTAGCGGTTTGGAGAGCCCCCTGGTCCCCTGTGGATATAGCACATCTCTCTTCCATTCCAACTCTTCCACCAAGGGCTGCATTGGAAAACCATGTAGCATGCTGCCTCCCACATTGCACCATTATTGAGTGTTTTTCAGTTCAAAATCAGTTCCAGCACCTGTTCTCGCACAATGCACCTCCCCTTTAAGATGTGCATTGTGCTAAAGCAGGCTAACTTTAAGTAGTGCAGGCTAGCTTTAACTGATGCTTGCCTCTCATGATGTTGGGTACCCTGCTGATGTGTCCCTGCTGGCTGCATGCTGCTATCATATTAATCAGCAGACAGCATGAAGTTGGCGTGCTGCCTGCGTCATACTGAACAGGCACGGGTTAATTGCTTATCGTGATCCCCACGCCTGTTTTCGGGGGCTATCAAATTTAGCCCCCTAAATGTATTCAAATCTCGAAGAACAATTTACTACCTGCAGGAATGAGACTTCAAAGTTTCAATTGCTCCCTTTCTGGGCTGGAAAGGTTGAGTGGCTTTCCAGGAACATAAACTTAGTCATTAAAAGGGCCCTTGCAATGTTAACAACCATAACTTTCTGCCGCAAGTTTAATTTGTTTTAACTCCTCCACTCCAATTGCTCTTCCACTCCAATTGTGAAGACTCAATGCAGTACAAAAACATTTCTATGAACTACTGTTTGAGGAGTTAGAATACAACCATATATAAACTGTTTGATGCTCTTCATTATTCATGATTGTTACTGCTTTCTTAATTGAAATCATTTATTATTGTAATTTGTTAGAAATGTATCCTTCATTAGAATTAAGTTGTGTACCATTGATTTTACAAAATTTACTTTGGAATGAAATGTGGCAAGCATTTTGGACATTATAAATTGGACTTTTCTTTTGCATTAATAAATCTGCAGTTGGATTCGGCAGTCAGAATTGGCAGTTAGGGTTCACTAAGATTCCACATCCCATGTGCATTATGCAGGCTTTAACTTACTTGAGATTTCTGGAAGTTCGTACAGGGTATTATCTGAGCATGGATTCTCATAGGGAATAGCTGGAGATTTTATTTGCAGAGTTGCACATTGTTTTAACTATCAAGCATGTACCTTGGTAGCCCTCAGCTCACTAATTATGTCATTAAAAAATGTCCTTACCAGTTCTGGCTCATGTGTGACTCCAATCATAGAAAAATAGGTGCAGGAGTAGGCCATTCGGCCCTTCTAGCCTGCACCGCCATTCAATGAGTTCATGGCTGAACATGCAAATTCAGTACCCCCTTCCTGCTTTCTTGCCATACCCCTTGATCCCCCTAGTAGTAAGGACTTTATCGAACTCCCTTTTGAATATATTTAGTGAATTGGCCTCAACTACTTTCTGTGGTAGAGAATTCCACAGGTTCACCACTCTCTGGGTGAAGAAGTTTCTCCTCATCTTGGTCCTAAATGGCTTACCCCTTATCCTTAGACTGTGACCCTGATTCTGGACTTCCCCAACATTGGGAACATTCTTCCTGCATCCAACCTGTCTAAATCCGTCAGAATTTTAAACGTTTCTATGAGGTCCCCTCTCATTCTTCTGAACTCCAGTGAATACAAGCCCAGTTGATCCAGTCTTTCTTGATAGGTCAGTCCCACCATCCCGGGAATTAGTCTGGTGAACCTTCGCTGCACTCCCTCAATAGCAAGAATGTCCTTCCTCAAGTTAGGAGACCAAAACTGTACACAATACTCCAGATGTGGCCTCACCAAGGCCCTGTACAACTGTAGCAACACTTCCCTGCCCCTAAACTCAAATCCCCTCGCTATGAAGGCCAACATGCCATTTGCTTTCTTAACCGCCTGCTGTACCTGCATGCCAACCTTCAATGACTGATGTACCATGATACCCAGGTTATCGTTGCACCTCTCCTTTTCCTAATCTGTCACCATTCAGTCTGTCTCTCTGTTTTTACCACCAAAGTGGATAACCTCACATTTATCCACATTATACTTCATCTGCCATGCATTTGCCCACTCACCTAACCTATCCAAGTCACTCTGCAGCCACATAGCATCCTCCTCGCAGCTCACACTGCCACCCAAGTTAGTGTCATCTGCAAATTTGGAGATATTACATTTAATCCCCTCGTCTAAATCATTAATGTACAGTGTAAACAGCTGGGGCCCCAGCACAGAACCTTGCGGTACCCCACTAGTCACTGCCTGCCATTCTGAAAAGTACCCATTTACTCCTACTCTTTGCTTCCTGTCTGACAACCAGTTCTCAATCCATGTCAGCACACTACCCCCAATCTCATGTGCTTTAACTTTGCACATTAATCTCTTGTGTGGGACCTTGTCGAAAGCCTTCTGAAAGTCCAAATATACCGCATCAACTGGTTCTCCCTTGTCCACTCTACTGGAAACATCCTCAAAAAATTCCAGAAGATTTGTCAAGCATGATTTCCCTTTCACAAATCCATGCTGACTTGGACCTATCATGTTACCTCTTTCCAAATGCGCTGCTATGACATCCTTAATAATTGATTCCATCATTTTACCCACTACTGATACCAGGCTGACCGGTCAAAAATTCCCTGTTTTCTCTCTCCCTCCTTTTTTAAAAAGTGGGGTTACATTGGCTACCCTCCACTCGATAGGAACTGATCCAGAGTCAATGGAATGTTGGAAAATGACTGTCAATGCATCCGCTATTTCCAAGGCCACCTCCTTAAGTACTCTGGGATGCAGTCCATCAGGCCCTGGGGATTTATCGGCCTTCAATCCCATCAATTTCCCCAACACAATTTCCCGACTAATAAGGATTTCCCTCAGTTCCTCCTCCTTACTAGACCCTCCGACCCCTTTTATATCCGGAAGGTTGTTTGTGTCCTCCTTAGTGAATACCGAACCAAAGTACTTGTTCAATTGGTATGCCATTTCTTTGTTCCCCGTTATGACTTCCCCTGATTCTGACTGCAGGGGACCTACGTTTGTCTTTACTAACCTTTTTCTCTTTACATATCTGTAGAAACTTTTGCAATCCGTCTTAATGTTCCCTGCAAGCTTCTTCTCGTACTCCATTTTCCCTGCCCTAATCAAACCCTTCGTCCTCCTCTGCTGAGTTCTAAATTTCTCCCAGTCCCCGGGTTCGCTGCTATTTCTGGCCAATTTGTATGCCACTTCCTTGGCTTTAATGCTATCCCTGATTTTCCTTGACAGCCACGGTTGAGCCACCTTCCCTTTTTTATTTTTACGCCAGACAGGAATGTACAATTGTTATAGTTCATCCATGCGGTCTCTAAATGTCTGCCATTGCCCATCCACAGTCAACCCCTTAAGTATCATTCGCCAATCTATCCTCGCCAATTCACGCCTCATACCTTCAAAGTTACCCTTCTTTAAGTTCTGGATCATGGTCTCTGAATTAACTGTTTCATTCTCCATCCTAATGCAGAATTCCACCATATTATGATCACTCTTCCCCAAGGGGCCTCGCACAACGAGATTTCTAATTAATCCTCTCTCATTACACAACACCCAGTCTAAGATGGCCTCCCCCCTAGTTGGTTCCTCGACATATCCATCCCTTATGCACTCCAGGAAATCCTCCTCCACCGTATTGCTTCCAGTTTGGCTAGCCCAATCTATGTGCATATTAAAGTCACCCATTATAACTGCTGCACCTTTATTGCATGCACCTCTAATTTCCTGTTTGATGCCCTCCCCAACATCACTACTACTGTTTGGAGGTCTGTACACAACTCCCACTAAAGTTTTTTGCCCTTTGGTGTTCTGCAGCTCTACCCATATAGATTCCACATCATCCAAGCTAATGTCCTTCCTAACTATTGCATTAATCTCCTCTTTAACCAGCAATGTTACCCCACCTCCTTTTCCTTTTATTCTATCCTTCCTGAATGTTGAATACCCGTGGATGTTGAGTTCCCAGCCCTGATCATCCTGGAGTCACGTCTCCATAATCCCGATCACATCATATTTGTTAACATCTATTTGCACAGTTAATTCATCCACCTTATTACGGATACTCCTTGCATTAAGACACATAGCCTTCAGGCTTGTTTTTTTAACACCTTCATCCTGTTAGAATTTTGCTGTACACTGGCCCTTTTTGTTCTTTGCCTTGGGTTTCTCTGCCCTCCACTTTTCCTCATCTCCTTTCTGTCTTTTGCTTTTGTCTCCTTTTTGTTTCCCTCTGTCTCCCTGCATTGGTTCCCATCCCCCTGCCATATTAGTTTAACTCCTCCCCAACAGCACGAGCAAACACTCCCCCTAGGACATTGGTTCCGGTCCTGCCCAGGTGCAGACCGTCCGGTTTGTACTGGTCCCACCTCCCCCAGAACCGGCTCCAATGCCCCAGGAATTTGAATCCCTCCTTGCTGCACCACTGCTCAAACCACGTATTCATCTGCGCTATCCTGCGATTCCTACTCTGACTAGCATGTGGCACTGGTAGCAATCCCGAGATTACTACTTTTGAGGTCCTACTTTTTAATTTAGCTCCTAGCTCCTTAAATTCGCCTCGTAGGATCTCATCCCGTTTTTTACCAATGTCATTGGTACCAATGTGCACCACGACAACTGGCTGTTCTCCCTCCCTTTTTAGAATGTCCTGCACCCGCTCCGAGACATCCTTGACCCTTGCACCAGGGAGGCAACATACCATCCTGGAGTCTCGGTTGCGGCCGCAGAAACGCCTATCTATTCCCCTCACAATTGAATCCCCTATCACTATCGCTCTCCCACTCTTTTTCCTGCCCTCCTGTGCAACAGAGCCAGCCACCGTGCCATGAACTTGGCTGCTGCTGCCCTCCCCTGATGAGTCATCCCCCTCAACAGTACTCAAAACGGTATATCTGTTTTGCAGGGGGATGACCGCAGGGGACCCCTGCACTACCTTCCTTGCACTGCTCTTCCTGCTGGTCTTCCATTCCCTATCTGGATGTGGACCCTTCACCTGCGATAAGACCAACTTGCTACACGTGCTACTCACGTCATTCTCAGCATCGTGGATGCTCCAGAGTGAATCCACCCTCAGCTCCAACTCTGCAACGCGGTCCGTCAGGAGCTGGAGGCGGATACACTTCCCGCAGATGTAGTCGTCAGGGACACTGGTGTCGTCCCTCAGTTCCCACATGGTACAGGAGGAGCATATCACGTGACCGATCTCTCCTGCCATGACTTAACTCTTAGATACACTTAAATTAACAACAACAATGTTAAAAGTTACTGACTGATATAAAAAAAAAGAAAAACTACTCACCAATCACCAGCCAATCACTTACCCCTTGGCTGTGATGTCACCTTTTGATTTCTTTCTACTTTTTTGCTTTCTCTCCCA
Organism: Pristiophorus japonicus; assembly: GCF_044704955.1. Lineage (NCBI taxonomy): Eukaryota > Metazoa > Chordata > Chondrichthyes > Pristiophoridae > Pristiophorus > Pristiophorus japonicus. The sequence continues at coordinate 26,553,482 of NC_091988.1, forward strand.
GCTGAAGCTGTACAAGCCTCGCCTCTCTCGACGCTCCCCGGACTGCCCGACTGCTGAGCCTTTATAGGCCGCTGCCTCTCGCCGACTCCCGCCTCTCTCAACGCTCCCCGGACTGCCCGACTGCTGAGCCTTTATAGGCCACTGCCTCTCGCCGACTCCCGCCTCTCTCGACGCTCCCCGGACTGCCCGACTGCTGAGCCTTTATAGGCCGCTTCCTCTCGCCGACTCCCGCCTCTCTCGACGCTCTTGTCTCGAAAACCACTCAGTTGTATTAAACCACTACAAAGAATAAAACCGGACAAACCAGTCAACTGTGATTTCAGGCATCAAATCACGACATAGTGATGGCACACCCAGTCCAGTTGACCCTGCAAAGTGCCCTCATTAACATCAGGGGACTGGTGCCAAAGTTGGCAGAGCTGTCCCAAAGATCAGTCCAGCAACAGCCTGACATAGTCATACTCAGAATCATGCCTATCAGCCAACATCCCAGATCCCTGGGTGACCAACGAGCAGGACAGATTCACCAGGGTGGTCCAGTGGTATACAGCGTGGATTGGCTCTGTGAGTCCTCAACATTAATTCTGGACCCCATGAGGGGGTCATGTACAGAGGTTGGTGCTGTTCCCTGCGTTTCTCTTGATTTTGATACATGGTGAAGATCATGGTTGATGGATGTTTTTGTGACTGGAAGGATGTTTCCAGTGGGGGTCCGCAGGGCTCAGTACTTGGTCCCTTGATTTTAGTGGTATATATCAATGATCTGGATTTGAATATAGGGAGTATGATTAAGAAGTTTGCAGATGACACTAAAATTGGCTGTGATAATGAAGAGGAAAGTCAATGACTGCAGGAGGATATCAATCTACTGGTCAGGTGGGCAGAGCAGTGGCAAATGGATTTTAATTCAGAGAAGTGTGAGGTAATGCACTTTGGGAGGGCTAATAAGGAAAGGATATACACTTAAAAACGTAGATGAACAAAGGGACCTTGGAGTGCTTGTCCACAGATCCCTGAAAGTAGCAAGCCAGGTGGACAAGGTGATTAAGAAGGCATACGGAATGCTTGCCTTTATTGGCCGAAGCATAGAATACAAGAACAGGGAGGTTATGCTTAAATTGCATTATACTCTGGTTAGGCCACAGCTGGAGTACTGCGTGCAGTTATGGTCGCCATATTATAGGAAGGATGTGATTGCACTCGAGAGGGTGCAGAGGAAATTTACTCGGATGCTGGCTGGAATGGAGAATCTTAGCTATGAGGACAGATTGGATAGGCTGGGTTTGTTCTCATTGGAACAGAGGAGGTTGAGAGGAGACTTCATTGATGCATACAAAATTTTGAGGAGCCTGGATATAGTGGATAGCAAGGGCCTATTTCCCTTGGTGGAGGGGTCAATTACGAGGGGTATCGTTTTAAGGTGGTTGGTGGAAGGTTCAGAGGGGATATGTGGGGGTCTGAAACTCTGCATGGAAGGGTGGTGGATCCAGAAACCCTCACCACATTTAAAAGGTGCTTGGATGGGCATTTAAAGTCCCGTAACCTGTGGGTTATGGGTCTAGAGCTGGTAAGTGGGATTAACATAGAAACATAGAAACATAGAAAATAGGTGCAGGAGTAGGCCATTCGGCCCTTCTAGCCTGCACCGCCATTCAATGAGTTCATGGCTGAACATGCAACTTCAGTACCCCATTCCTGCTTTCTCACCATACCCCTTGATTCCCCTAGTAGTAAGGACTTCATCTAACTCCTTTTTGAATATATTTAGTGAATTGGCCTCAACAACTTTCTGTGGTAGAGAATTCCACAGGTTCACCACTCTCTGGGTGAAGAAATTCCTCCTCATCTCGGTCCTAAATGGCTTCTCCCTTATCCTTAGACTGTGTCCCCTGGTTCTGGACTTCCCCAACATTGGGAACATTCTTCCTGCATCTAACCTGTCTAACCCCGTCAGAATTTTAAACGTTTCTATGAAGTCCCCTCTCATTCTTCTGAACTCCAGTGAATACAAGCCCAGTTGATCCAGTCTTTCTTGATAGGTCAGTCCCGCCATCCCGGGAATCAGTCTGGTGAACCTTCGCTGCACTCCCTCAACAGCAAGAATGTCCTTCCTCAGGTTAGGAGACCAAAACTGTACACAATACTCCAGGTGTGGCCTCACCAAGACCCTGTACAATTGTAGCAACACCTCCCTGCCCTTGTACTCAAATCCCCTCGCTATGAAGGCCAACATGCCATTTGCTTTCTTAACCGCCTGCTGTACCTGCATGCCAACCTTCAATGACTGATGTACCATGACACCCAGGTCTCTTTGCACCTGCCCTTTTCCTAATCTGTCACCATTCAGATAATAGTCTGTCTCTCTGTTTTTACCACCAAAGTGGATAACCTCACATTTATCCACATTATACTTCATCTGCCATGCATTTGCCCACTCACCTAACCTATCCAAGTCGCTCTGCAGCCTCATAGAATCCTCCTTGCAGCTCACACTGCCACCCAACTTAGTGTCATCCGCAAATTTGGAGATACTACATTTAATCCCCTCGTCTAAATCATTAATGTACAGTGTAAACAGCTGGGGCCCCAGCACAGAACCTTGCGGTACCCCACTAGTCACTGCCTGCCATTCTGAAAAGTCCCCATTTACTCCTACTCTTTGCTTCCTGTCTGACAACCAGTTCTCAATCCATGTCAGCACACTACCCCCAATCCCATGTGCTTTAACTTTGCACATTAATCTCTTGTGTGGGACCTTGTCGAAAGCCTTCTGAAAGTCCAAATATACCACATCAACTGGTTCTCCCTTGTCCACTCTACTGGAAACATCCTCAAAAAATTCCAGAAGATTTGTCAAGCATGATTTCCCTTTCACAAATCCATGCTGACTCGGACCTATCATATTACCTCTTTCCAAATGCACTGCGATGACATCCTTAATAATTGATTCCATCATTTTACCCACTACCGATGTCAGGCTGACCGGTCTGTAATTCCCTGTTTTCTCTCTCCCTCCTTTTTTAAAAAGTGGGGTTACATTGGCTACCCTCCACTCCAGAGGAACTGATCCAGAGTCAATGGAATGTTGGAAAATGACTGTCAATGCATCCACTATTTCCAAGGCCACCTCCTTAAGTACTCTGGGATGCAGTCCATCAGGCCCTGGGGATTTATCGGCCTTCAATCCCATCAATTTCCCCAACACAATTTCCCGACTAATAAGGATTTCCCTCAGTTCCTCCTCCTTACTAGACCCTCCGACCCCTTTTATATCCGGAAGGTTGTTTGTGTCCTCCTCAGTGAATACCGAACCAAAGTACTTGTTCAATTGGTCCGCCATTTCTTTGTTCCCCGTTATGACTTCCCCTGATTCTGACTGCAGGGGACCTACGTTTGTCTTTACTAACCTTTTTCTCTTTACATATCTATAGAAACTTTTGCAATCCGTCTTAATGTTCCTTGCAAGCTTCTTCTCGTACTCCATTTTCCCTGCCCTAATCAAACCCTTTGTCCTCCTCTGCTGAGTTCTAAATTTCTCCCAGTCTCCGGGTTCTCTGCTATTTCTGGCCAATTTGTATGCCACTTCCTTGGCTTTAATGCTATCCCTGATTTCCCTTGATAGCCACGGTTGAGCCACCTTCCCTTTTTTATTTTTACGACAGACAGGAATGTACAATTGTTGTAGTTCATCCATGCGGTCTCTAAATGTCTGCCATTGCCCATCCACAGTCAACCCCTTCAGTATCATTCGCCAATCTATCCTCGCCAATTCACGCCTCATACCTTCAAAGTTACCCTTCTTTATGTTCTGGACCATGGTCTCTGAATTAACTGTTTCATTCTCCATCCTAATGCAGAATTCCACCATATTATGGTCACTCTTCCCCAAGGGGCCTCGCACAACGAGATTGCTAATTAATCCTCTCTCATTACACAACACCCAGTCTAAGATGGCCTCCCCCCTAGTTGGTTCCTCGACATATTGGTCTAAAAAACCATCCCTTATGCACTCCAGGAAATCCTCCTCTACCGTATTGCTTCCAGTTTGGTTAACCCAATCTATGTGCATATTAAAGTCACCCATTATAACTGCTGCACCTTTATTGCACGCACCCCTAATTTCATGTTTGATGCCCTCCCCAACATCACTACTACTGTTTGGAGGTCTGTACACAACTCCCACTAACGTTTTTTGTCCTTTGGTATTCTGCAGCTCTACCCATATAGATTCCACATCATCCAAGCTAATGTCCTTCCGAACTATTGCCTTAATTTGCTCCTTAACCAGCAATGCTACCCCACCTCCTTTTCCTTTTATTCTATCTTTCCTGAATGTTGAATATCCCTGGATGTTGAGTTCCCAGCCCTGATCATCCTGGAGCCACGTCTCCGTAATCCCAATCACATCATATTTGTTAACATCTATTTGCACAGTTAATTCATCCACTTTATTGCGGATACTCCTTGCATTAAGACACAAAGCCTTCAGGCTTGTTCTTTTAACACCCTTTGTCCTTTTAGAATTTTGCTGTACAGTGGCCCTTTTTGTTCTTTGCCTTGGGTTTCTCTGCCCTCCACTTTTCCTCATCTCCTTTCTGTCTTTTGCTTTTGCCTCCTTTTTGTTTCCCTCTGTCTCCCTGCATTGGTTCCCATCCCCCTGCCATATCAGTTTAAATCCTCCCCAACAGCACTAGCAAACACTCCCCCTAGGACATTGGTTCCGGTCCTGCCCAGGTGCAGACCGTCCGGTTTGTACTGGTCCCACCTCCCCCAGAACCGGTTCCAATGTCCCAGGAATTTGAATCCCTCCCTGTTGCACCACTGCTCAAGCCACGTATTGATCTGCGCTATCCTGCGATTCCTACTCTGACTATCACGTGGCACTGGTAGCAATCCCGAGATTACTACTTTTGAGGTCCTACTTTTTAATTTAGCTCCTAGCTCCTTAAATTCGTTTCGTAGGACCTCATCCCTCTTTTTACCTATGTCGTTGGTACCAATGTGCACCACGACAACTGGCTGTTCTCCCTCCCTTTTTAGAATGTCCTGCACCCGCTCCGAGACAACTTTTTGTTGGCTGGCGCAGATACGATGGTAATTACTGCAGGGAATCGAACATGGCCAAGGTGATCTCCTGGACTAGTTTCAATCACCTGGATGGGTTGGAGAGGAATTTTCCCAGATTTTTTTCCCCACAATTAGCCTGGGTTTTTTTCTCGTTTTTGCCTCTCCCTGGAGATCACTTGGCTCTGGTTGGGGTGAAGTGTAGAATGTTTCGGTGCAAGAGGTGTCGCAATTGTGTGGGGCGGACTGGTTGGGCCAGGTGCTCTTTACCTTTCTGCCATTGTTCATATGTTTATATGTAACCTTCAGGGCTGCTGACCGAGGGCCGTTTGGCTCTTTGTCGGCCGATGTGGACACGATGAGCCAAAATGGCCTCCTTCTGCGCTGTAGATTTCTATGTCCATTGTGCCTCTTAATGGGCGGAATCCACATTGCAACTTTGAGAGGAGCTCTTCAGCCACAGGGATAAGGCGATTGAAGAGGATTCTCGCGATGACTTTCCCTGTGGCAGACAGCAGGGAAACTCCTCTGTAATTACCGCAATCGGACTTGTCACCTTTCTTGAAGATGGCACGATTATGGCATCACCGACTCCCCCACCATCCTGGGGGTCACCTTTGACAAGAAACGCAACTGGGCCAGTCACATAAAGCCTTGGCCATCAGAGCTGGTCAGATGCTGAGTATTCTGTTACAAGTCTGGAACTCACTGCATGGAAGGGTGATGGATCCAGAAACTCTCACCACATCACCTGCAACACACGTTAGTCAAAACTTGCCTAGATGGATGGAGCTGCAACAAGACTCGACAAGCACAACAGCAGTCTGCTTGATTGGCATCTCATCCATCAACCTAAACATCCAACCCCTCCACCACCAGTGCACCGTGGCTGCAGTTTGTGCTATTGACAGGATGCACTGCAACAATTCGCCAAGGCTTCTTTGGCAACACGTCCAAAACCTGCAACCTCCACCACATGGAAAAACAAGGGCAGCAGGTATTATGGTAGCACCATCATCTCCAAATTCACCTCTGAGTCGCACATCATCCTGCCCCTGCAATGTCACTGGGTCAAAATCCTGGAACTACCTATCTAACAGGATCATAGAAACAGTTTAAGCACACAGGCTGCAGTGGTTCAAGAGGAACTTCTCAGAGGAACGAGTGATGGGTAATAAATGCCAGTCTTGCCAGCAAAGTTCAGAACCTCAGGAATACATAAAAACAAGTAATGACTTCATGCTATTTCCTGCATAACAGTTCTTGTACGTCCTAAAGGGAATATTATTACAATTTTTAGGGCTCAAGTTTCCACATGATTTGCGCCTGATTTTTAGGAGCAACTGGTGGAGAACGGACTATCTTAGAAATCGCAATTCTCCACATTTTTTTTTCTGCAGTTCTCGTCAGTTAGAACAGTTTAACTTTGGAACAGAATTTTTTCTTCAAAAGGGGGCGTGTCCGGCCACTGACGCCTGATTTCAAAGTTTCCACAGTGAAAACGTACTCCAAACTAACTTAGAATGGAGCAAGTGAAGATTTTTGTAGAACTGAAAAAACCTGTTCTACACATTAAAAAATCAGGCGCAGGTTACAAATTAGGCGTCCAGAACGAGGTGGGGGGGGAGGAAGGGAAGTCATTAAATTCTACAATAAATCCTTATTTATACTTATACAAATATTATACAAATAAATCCAACCTGAATAAACATTTATAAGCAAAGAAAAGATTAAATAAACCATCTTCCTACCTGTGTGAAAGTGCTTCAGGCAGGGCGAATGCTGCAGGAAGCCTCACAAGTTGAGGCAGCCGTTCGTTCCCGCAGGGGCGGGGGGGGGCGGGGGGAAGAAGGCAGCCGTTCGTTTCGGCGGGGGGAAGGAGGCAGCTGTTCGTTCCCGTGGGGGGGGGGGGCGGGGAAGGAGGCAGCCGTTCGGTCCTGCGGCGGGGGGGGAGGAGGAAGCTGTTCCAGACAGCGGGCGGGGGGTGGGAAGGAGACAGTGAGAAGGCTGCAGGAAGCCTCACAAGTTCAGCCATTTCCCGACGGCAGGGGGGGGAGGCCGTCGGGAAACGACTGCCTCAACTTTCTGAGGCTTCCTGCAGCCTTCTCACTGCTGCAAGAAGCCTCAGTGCTGATGGCAATGTGCTTTTATTAAAAAATGTTCAAAAATTAAACAGCTACAAAGAATTACAAAAATGGCCGAGTGCCAATGTTTCCTTCACACTGCGCGTGTGTGAACGCTCCAACGCGCACGCGCAGGGTTGCCGGCAGGAAAAAAACTAATTTAAATGGTACCCGCCCCCTCCCACTTACAAAATCGGCGCGAGTGGTAGGCTCCGCCCCCTGGGCGCCGCGCCAAGCAGACATAGACCTGCAGGGCGCTCCAGAATCGCGCGTTTTTTTTCCGGCGCAAAAAACGGGCGCCCAGCTCGGAGGGGCACCCGTTTTTTATCGTGTGGAAACTTGGGGCCAATATGTTTAAAGCACCTAAGTAACACCAGATTATTTTTACCTCTTTCTTTTCCAGTGTTAAGAATGTCAGAATTAACAATCGTAGGAGTGACTGACAATTAAGCCCTCAACCTTTGTTTTGTTTTTCAGTGAACTGTTCAGGGTCACTAAATCTCATTGAAATCACAGAATTTACGCAACATGGAAACTGGTCATCTGGTTCTCCAAATCTGTGCCAGCGCTTTTCTCCACCTAAACCACTCTTTATCCTTTATCCTTTATCCTTTAATATTCCTCTTTTTCTTTAAAGCAACGACCAAAATCATGATTAAAAGAATTTAAACAACAACATTTTATGGCTGAAATTTCCACATTATAACTACCCTCTATGTAAAGGAATATTTTTCAAACTGTCCTTCAATTCTTGCAATAATTATCTTAAATTTATGCCATCTGTTATGGTCTTATCAAACAGTGGAAACAATCCATCACTATTTGTCTTATCTATCCCAATAATATTCCATTTTTGGAACTGTTATTGCATTGCATATTTTGTTCACGTTAACTACAAAAGAGCAATACACAAGTGTGATCCACCATCCATTTCAGCAAGACATCCAGAAGAAGTAATCTCAATAGCTTTTTTTTGTCCAGCTGCAGTAGAATTGCAGCTGGCACAATGCCTACCTCTGTGTTGTGCTCTGAATTTCATGTGTGTTTAATCACCTCCTATTCAGGACTGGAGACCCACAGGGTTCTACTTATTTCTGTGGGAGAAAGTTGGTTAATAATGAAGGAAGAACAAAGGAATAGTTTTCACATTTCACATCTTAGACAGCATAGATGCTTAGAACAGATGAATTGGACTGAATTTTAACCTGGAAAAGTGCGGGGAGGTGGGTGTGAGGTTAAAACTGGGAAAAATGTCAGTTCGTTTGGAAGCCGGCTCCAACCCACCAACTTCCACGTTTAACTCGAGTGCGTTAGGTTGCGTGCGCTCTACCGCCCCCAAGAGAGAGGCGGGTGACCAATGTCCATATGCGAATTGCTCAATTCGGGCGATATGAACATACACATTTGACTTTAACGTCGGATCCACAGATTTCCCGGGCTTCCTGAAACTCGCCAGTGAAACCAAGGCATGTGCACAGATGCAACTGAGGGGGCTGAATCAATCTCAGGTAAATATGCCAATAAATACTCTGTACTCACAGCTGCTTTCTTACCTCCTTGTGGGAAAGGGTTTGTTCACAGTACTTTTGCAGAGAGGTTACTTTCCACAATTTGGAGGTAACTTTCTGCACTTTAGAGGTTTTCTCTATAACATCAGGATGGGTGTCGCTTATGCCTTAGATTGGACCTTAGATGAGGACCAAGATGACCAGCAACAGTACCCACAGTAGCCTGCTACTCACAGACCTGTAGCTCCGCAGCAGAGAGGGAAGCAGCAGAGAGAAGCAGCTTGCAAGAGGCAATATCCACGAAACAGGATCTGCAGGCAGAGGCTGAGTTTCCTTGACATGTATGAACACCAGTGTCTCAGGAGGCTCAGGATGTCATGTCAGGTGGCAGCAGACATCTGATGGCCACGTGTTATCAGTGGATCTCAAAATCACCACCGCCCTCAACTTTTTTGCTTGCAGATCTTTCCAAGGTTCTGCCGGAAACAGATCCAGGATCTCCCAGTTGGCCACCCGCAAATGCATAAGACAAGTGAGTGGCCGCCAAGTGACGAGGGATAACTGCAAACTTCGTTCCTGACACACGTCAAAAACCCGACTACTGAAACCCAACAGTGCTACAATGAATGTCTCCAGAATGGCCGTGGTTTGCTGTGCACTGCATAACACTGCGCAACAGTGTGGCATGGACCAACCAAAGGTAACAAAGCAAAGACCTCCGATCCTCCTCGGACTATACGGAGGGGGTGGAGGAGGAGGAGGCTGATGATGGCAGTGCACCTGCACCTGCTCGCATTGCTGCCAGGGATGACGTTAATGCAAGTATCACTTAGACTGCACCAGTGGACCCATGTTGCAAGGAAATGCAGATGCCACTCTTCCTGCACCTTCCCACCTCCCACGAATGCCACTAACACAAAACAGTCCTGCAACCAACCAACCACCCCTTCAACAATTAGTCCCCATTAATTCATGTCCTCAGATTCATTCTCAAACAACTTAGAAGGCCACTTAGCACCCAGCACTCAAGAATGGACAAGACGGAAAAGTGTTGAAAAAGAATAACGTTTACGTGATGTAATTAAAGAACAGAAACTTAGCAAAACATTTTCTGAGACACCCATCTGCATACCGATGTTCCCGCTCAGGTATGTTTGCGCAGCCGTGCAGTAATCCGAAAGAGCCTGTGCAGGCCGCTGATGTAAATACCACGCATGCGCAGAAATTTAAAGGGACCACTCATTAAAAGAAACAGGCCGCATAAAACATAGCACAGCTTACAGGGACATGTGCAACAACAAAGCCTTTGGTGCAGATTAAGGCTAAGGTAGCAAAGGCTAAGGTATCTGTCAACCTAGGTGGCAGACATGTCGGCATCCAGAGTCTGCACGGTGGCCTTCCAGGCGGCATGGACTCGTGATTGGAGCATTTGATGGTCCATGGCATTATCCATGGAAAAGTACAAATTCTCAGTGGCCAGTGACATACCACTCCCCCCTCCCCAATGCTTGAGGTGGACTCCTCCAATCGCATTGCAAATGCGATGACAGCACTTTGAAGGCTTGTCAGTGCATCGCACATTGCCTGTTGCTGCCGCTCAATGATTCTCCTCTTCATCGACGGCCCCCAAAGTACTGCATCTGTGTCCAGCTGAACAGAGCTTGGAGTGGGCTGTGCCCTCCGATGCAGATTCTCCACTGCTGTCTCTGTTTCCACCATCTGCTCTTGCTTGCTTGTGAAGTGTGAGTCACCAATTATCTGCCTTACTGGTCCCACCAAAATGTGAGTATCTGAGCTGGTCCACGGTCTGCATGAGCCCTGTGACGGTGCACCTTCAGAAGGGCTCAGCTCCTCTGAGGACTCATCGCCGATCACATCCACCGATTCCTGCTGCATGCCTTGGCAAAGATAAGATGTGAATTCGTCGTGGCAAGGCAAGAATGTTGAAAGTTATCATGATGAAGATAATATTTCATTCGCTGTTGTCAACATGACTGAGTGCTGTATGACATGTGGTCGGTTTTTATTTAATTGTGTCACCAGATAGCTGGGATCTCCCCATCTCTGACAGCCAGGGACGCCATAACTCTACTGATCTCCAGTGCTTCCTCCTCCTGCAGTTGTCAGCTGCATGATCTGTGGAGGAGTCCCTCCAGTTCTCTCCCTCTCCCTGCTGTTCTATGCTCTCTTCTCCTGCAAGAAGATAAAAAGGAGACGTATCAGTGAGTGTAAGCCGTATGTACATCTGATGGATAGAGTGCATTTAATAAGGGTGACTATGAGGGAGACATATGGCTTGCATAAGGATGAGGGTGAGTGGGCATGGTGGCTGGATAGATGGGGATGTGAGGAACTGGATATAAAGAGAAGAATGGGTGCACCTGCAGGGCAGGTGGGTGTGAGGAGTGATGGAGTAGGCTTGAGAAGGCAGAGAGAGGAGGTGAGGTGATATGCACAGTTGAATGTGGCACTGCATCCAACTTTCTTGCTATGCTCAGGTCATTAAACCACTTTCTGCCTTGTATCCAGGGGCATGGCACCACGCTCCTGCTGCTGACCTACTCTGAAGCCTCCAATAATCCCTTCTTTGTCTCAGCAGCAGACTTCTTCCTCCCGTTGCTAGGGAAGAATATCTCCTTCCAGCTCCTCATAGACCCCAGTAGCACATCCAAGGAGGCAACTATCTGAAGCTCTTTCCTGTCTCGAATCCATCGCAATACTTGCAGTTCTCTGACCGCCAACTACAACTCTTCAACTTGCATGTTTGGATTGCCCCTTTAAATACTGGAATTGAGATCGTGTCATGCGAGTCCACGTCACGCCTGCTGCCGCTGATTGGACGGAAAACTGGAAAGAAAATGATAATGAGGTGGCTGAGATAAAACGCCACTGACAGATGCGCTGAACATATTTCTGGGCTTCCCACACGCTATCGGCGCACCCCCCCCCCCCGCTTCCAGGGCATTTGCAGATTAAAATCCTGCCCATTAAATCCAATAATGAAATAAGCAGAAATAGACAAACAAAATGTTGCATATTATCAGTTGGTAGTTCCTTATTTCTTACTTGCTACTAATTAGAAAATGCAAAGTTGTTTTGGCCAAATTATTACCGACAGAACAAACAATAGTAAATTCAAATTATTGGCCTTGCGTGTATGCTTGTAAATATGTACCAAGTCATTCATGTGCAGAATGGTCATGTTTTATGAAGTTGGAATAGTGGTTTTTTCGAATCGTAATTGGTCCAGGCTGCCAATCTTTCTTAAGTACAGAGGAAGTTGTTTATGTCCAGCAATCATCTGGGGGCAAACTGCCTTTCATATTGATGCCCTCTGTGACTCTGAAATATCCATAGTGCTGAGCAATACTATACAACCAGCTACAGTACCTGGAATTCCTTCCCTGAGGCTCTCCGTCTCTCTCTACCTCTCTCCTCCTTTCAGACGTTCTTAAAACGTACCTCTTTGACCAAGCTCCTGCTCTAATATCTCCTTATGTGGCCCGGTGTCAAATTTTGTTTGATAACATTCCTGTTAAATGCCTTGGGATGTTTACTATGTTAAAGGCACTATATAACTGCAAGTTGTTGTTGTTTTACAGTAATGCTCAGCAGTATGGATTTCTTTTCCAGGCACTAGAACTAAATTTTCAGTTAGTCTGTACTGAGTTAGCCAAAATCCTCCCATAAAATTACAAAATATTTTGTTCCAAAAATTGCAATGTTTCAGTTAATAGATGCCAGAAAGGTTGGGGAGAGGAGAGCAAGAGATACACTAATTGAATTGACAGGAGTATTTTGGAGCAGATGTATTCCATGGAGACATCCCATTGGGGTGGACTTATCCTAACACATCAGCTCCAGTATCTGCTAAAGGAAATGGATCACATTAAGGGCTGCATAGCAGAGCACGGTGAACACAGTTAGTTTTAAAAGTGAAACTTTCTTTTTAAAGAAACAAGATAGGAAAAAAATCTATGTGCAAGTAGGTTTTTTGTAAAAAAAAGAAAATTGCATGCCGGGTAGGTTCGAGTTGTGCTCCGTGAATTAGCTGCTATCAGCCTAGGTGAGGGCACTATAAATGCCGGCATTGTGCCAAGACCAGAGAAGGGGAAGAAGAAAACCTGCTAAGGCTTCCATGCTCCTTCCAGATGGGGATTGGCTCTGATATTGTCCCCCATAATCAATAACCAATTGACGCTCACTGTATAGACTTGTACGTGAATCATGGCCACTTGGGCATTGCACAGGAGGGCTGCAGACACCTGTAAAACTGAACTTCAAATAAGTTGTGTCACTGGGTTTTACCTGCCACCGGAGGGCGCGACTGTCGGAGTCCTAATGGTCACTGGCAGACACGTGCAAGCCGTGTATATAATGTTGGCAGCCATGTTGAATCCTCACTTTGAGAATAAATAAACTGGAGTAAGGTCATGCCTGAACTAGCTCACCGTACTTAGCCTCGTGGAGTTATTCGATACTGAACAGGTTGCTTGCACTCCAGATTCTCAGGTCATTAATGCATTTTCTAGATGCTATCAAAATATTTATCAAAAACACTTACATTTTGAGTTACTATCTCATTTACTAAAAGACAGATGGTGCATGAAAGGAATAATTTTACTTGAGCAGCCAATTGTGAGCTTTTATGAGTGAAGACTGAAACACTGTATCTATAGTTATGCTTTATTGAACTTCTGGCCATTTGGATCACAAAATATGAGTTATAAAGGAAAAAAATAAATGCTGTTCAATTGAATGCTGCTGTGATATGTGTGAGAGTAACGTTGGCACAGATGGATGTATAAATTGTCAGTCTGTGCTACACAGATAGGCCACGATTTTACTTACCGAGGCGGGCTAAGTGGCGGACTGCGACCCTGCTCCCACTTCCATGGAGCTCTGGTGATCTGATTTTACATTGATTGGGCTTGTTAAGCCCGCCCTGCGAGGTTCCCAGCCAATTACCAGGAAGCGGGTCTGATGACACGTCATCGGCTGGTTTCCTTAAAGGGACCATGGCCAACTTTTTTTTGACAGTTCCGTCGGTGTTCTGCAGCATTGAGGTGCTGCAAACACTGAAGAGCACTGCACCCAGTCTCTCCCATAGGAGGGAGTCACAGCAAGCAGGGAGGTTCTCTTCCCTTCCAGTGGACGCAAGAGACACTGGACACCAATGCAGCCTGTTTCCACATTGCACAGGAGGACACAACCAGGAATGTTGTCAGGAGGATCAGGCTGCAGTGGCGCAAACCTTTCAATGATCTCAGTTATTGCAAAGCTGCGCTCAACCTCATCCTGCTGTGCCACTCATCACATCCACATCACTCTGCCTTCCCTACCCTACTCCTGCACATCCTTACACCAACTTACCATGCAACTTACCTTACACCACCCACCATCCCTCTCTCTCTCTCTCTATCTATATTATCAATTCCCCATCTCACCAGCCACCCTTCACACTCATCCTTGTCCAATCATACCAACTAACAGTGTTTCAGTCAATGTTCATGTACAGTTTCTGCTAATGTGTTGTCAAACATGAAATCTTTATTTTGAACACTTTGATATCTTGGACAGATTTGTGTGCGCCTTTGGAAGTGGCTTAGTGAGTTGTAGTGAATGGTCAGACATAAGGGTACCCTGCAGAATGGTGATGAGTATGAAAGGAATGGCTTGGGCATTGCAGGGATGGTTTATGGTGCTGGTTTGTGGTATTGCCAACCTGGTGTATCATGTGGCAGCCACGGTGCACATCGTCAAGTAAAGTAAATGTGGCCATGGTGAGGCCGTCCCGGACAGCAATTTGGTCAGGTGCTGGTGCCCTGTGCAGCATCAGGTGAGTGTGGAGAAGGTTAGTGTTGCTGATTGTGATGCTGGTTTGCCTGGTGTTGCTGGTGTTGGGGCTGATCGTGGTGGGATTCTGAGGACCAAGGTGAGATTTTTTTCAAGGGCACCGATGCTGCTGGAATAGATGACAGGTGAGGTTGAGATGACAAGTGATCTGTCAATGGTGAGACAGGTTGCTCCAAGGAGGTGACAGTGGATCGAAAGTTCACTGCAAACATTTCCAAACTGCATACAGCTGAAAAGTTTCTTTCAAATCCTGAAGGCTTCAGTTTCTGACATTGGAAAGTGAACAGCTGTGAAATGGTAGCTTTTATACCAATTCTGCAGCTGTCAACTAGCCAAAGTGATGGAGAGTCATTGAGAACCTGACATACTTATTCCCCGAGGGACGGCAAACTCGTCAAAAAGTGAGTAAAATGCTAAGTGCCTGGTTATAATCCTCTTAAATACCTTTAAATTACCTGTTAAGTACCTTAATTGACCAGCCTGCAGCTTGCTGTCGGGTCTGTGAGCTTCAGGCAGACTCCACAGTTGAGAAACTGACATGGAGGTGGGTTCAGAGTGGGCTTCCGCCCCGCTGTCAATCAGGGCTATTTTGACAGCGGGCCTGCCTCCAAACCCGCACTAGCAGGGCTGGGAAGAATCCAATCATTGTGTGCAAGGCCATTTTATTGTGGTTTGCTTATTTGTAAGACATTCGTAGCAGTGAAGTCATTTCACTGAGGCTGAGAAAGTTCCCAAGAAGCCGATTAGAATTCAAGATTGTGATTATTTAGCCTGTGGTCTCAAATTCTCAGAATATGTTTAATAATAATGATCACTGTGTTCTCAGAACTTCATTAAAATTCAAACTAACACTATAAATTACAACACAACAACCTACCAATGATCAAAGCAACTGAATGAAGAATTTGTAGAAATGGAGCCCTCCTGGTAACTAACTTGGCTGTCACATTGCACATATTTGTGTAGTCAGCTAAGCAAGAGTATGCACTTATATGAGATTTAGGCCCCGAACTTGGACTTAGCGCCTGCTGCCGCCGAGCTTTCTGGGCGGTCTCCCCTCCGAACGAGTTTGGTGGAGGCCTCCCGCTGGCGGGGAGGAAAGACCGCAGGGGACCGTCCGCTGGTGCGTAACGTGCATAAGTGTCCTCCCGCCCGCCGAGCTGCCAGTTTGGTCTGGGCGGGAGTCTGCTGCAGCAGGGGGAAGGACAGCTGCGTGGAGTCAGGTCAAACCTCAACGGTAAGTAAGAAGACCTGCAGAAAAAGGTTAGTAACCTTCTTTCCTTTTTTTTTACAGCGATTCAGATGGATGGGAATCCCCTGAAGGATTTCCAGTGGGTTTTTCTTTGCAAAATTTTAAATTTTATATGTTCCCCTCCTCCCTGGCCTGACTCAATCCTCGGCGGTATTTTGCCGAGGATTGCATTTGCCGTCGAGATTGGGAGCTCCCGCCCACTGCCGCCCAGATTCAGGGTGTAAGTTGCTTTTTTGCCGCCAGGTGTCTTTCCAGGACTTTTCCACGAAACTTCCGACTAAAGTACCGTCCTTTGGGCCGCACTTGGGCGGAACTTAGTTTCCACCAGGTTCGGGGCCTTAATGTACAACAACAACTTATATTCAGATAGCGCTTTAAAGTAGTGAAATATCCTAAGGTGTTTACAGGAGTATTATGAGGTTTAAAAAATTGATACCGAGCCGCACAAGTAGAAACTAGCACAGGTGACCAAAAGCTTGGTCAAAGAGGTAGGTTTTAAGGAGCATCTTGAAGGAGGAAAGAGAGATAGAGAGGCAGAGAGGTTTAGGCAGGGGGTTCCAGAGCTTGGGGCCTAGGCAACAG